>NC_056626.2:255790392-256109142 GCF_002870075.4 Lactuca sativa
GAGAAGACTTTGTCTAAGCCAACATCATCAGGAAGAGTATCCTCTGTTGGCATCATCACTGTTTCAGATCACGAGGATGATGAAACTCCAGCCCTCGAAACTCAAGTCGATGATGAACATGAATTGGAATCAGTTCAAGTTCAGAGTACTTACAATGAAGACTTGAGAAAAGATGACAAAGAAAATGAGAATGTTGATGTCACGGATTTTGACCGAGATGATATCCCATTAAACATTGATAACAATGATGTGTTTTTGTCTGATGTAAACCTCGACAACTTGCTTAATGATGTCGATGAAGTAGCTCATGTAACTGCTGAGAAAATGGTAGAAAAAGAAATTTTTGTGACCGCTCCCTCCACTTCCAATCCAGAGGCAGAAACAACAACTCCTATGGTGACAGTGTCAGGAATTCCTCCTCTTGATATTGGGTTACCTACCTCCACGCCAATGGAAGAAGATCTTACAACTATCCAAGCCACTCCTCCTCCGACAAAGCGACGAAGACTCGTTCTGAGATTTGGAAATCGAAGTTCAATGACACAAAGTGTTACAGAACTTCCAACAACCACACCAGCTATTGTCTCAGCCAAACACATAGGTGAAGGTCCCAACACTGTATTCGATGCTGGTGGTTCCTCATTTCAAGAGGATCTCTCACCTCCAAGGCCAAACAAAGACGATGCCTCAGTCAAGCTAGCTCATCTGTTAGCTGAGGAACAATTCTCGACGCCGCCTTCTCGTGGCAAGGGAATTCTCATCAGAGGTGATAACACAAGAGATTTCTCCCCTTCACTCCAAAGCCAGATTGATGCCATTAAACAGAAGAATGTTGAGCTTGACCAGAGGAACATTGAGCTGGTAATCAAAATCGCAGATCTCCAATCTTAGAATACCAAGCTCAGCATTCAAATGGCTGAACTTAAAGAAGAAAATTCTCTGAAGACTAAGCAGAGTTCTGATCTTCAGACACAATATGGTATTCTGGCTGCAAATCTCCTGAAGTTACAAAAGAAGCTTGAAGACAGGTTTGGTGACAATTTCAAGACAACTGTTGATGAACCTCATGTCGATTCCCCCGCTCCAGATGCTCCAAATGTTGATGATCCCATAGATGACGCTCCCATTTCCTCTCAACCAATCCGATCTTCCATCGTTGTAGATCGTTTTGACGTGGATCCAGAACAGGCTTACATAGCTGCAAAGGCAAAAGGAGCTAAACGAAAGAAAGCTGCTGATAAGTCGACTGACAAGAACAAATGGCTCTTTAAAAGAAGTGTGGATCATAAATCTCCTTGGGATAGACCTCAAGTAACCTTCACTGACCTAAGCACTCAAACCTTCAGAGACATGTATGGTGATAGGTCAGGAATTATTCCATGGGGATTTCATGATACACTAGATATGTTCATGGTTTGAAGGAAGAGTGGAAATAAAGAACTGTACAAGGATGCTCATGATTTCAACTCCTTTACTAAAGTTGATCTCATTGAGCTATCTAAAGCTCCCTTCTCGAATCCGTCAAAGAATTCCAAGGCCAGTCAATTCAAATCATTTTTGGAAGATGAAGTCACTAAATGATTTCCATCAATGAAAATTGCAGAGTCCTTTTTTGCAGTTCACAAGCATGTATTGGATAAAGAAACTAGCGAGCCTATCCGGGCAGTAATGTGGCCAGCAACTGCTCAAGTAAAACACATCCCTGTTCCTCAAAATTGTCCTGATGGTTCTCTACACTCTATGCTTTATTGGGTGTATGATGAAACATCAGATGTTGCTGTCAACAAGCTCAAGGAAGATTGTATTCGCTTGTATGACAAAAGGGATCTACTTATGTTTGGTGAACGAGACATTCATCAGCTTGCAAGGTGTCAAATTGTTGTTACCGATGAGCTATTTGAGCCTGCTGCAAAGGAATATACAAGGATGGTGGCTACAATTATTGACAAGAGAATATGGAATGGAGCTATGGGGAGGTCCGACGTGCTGGTTGTCGACAAAGACTAAATCCAAGCCTCCTCCAAACCAAGGGGGAGATTGAAGGGCCATGTAAATGGTTTGGGCTAGGCTTAGCATGTTATGTGTTTTGTGTCTGTAATTTCACTTTATGTTTATTTGAACTTTTTTGTGTTTACTACCGTAAACACGTTTACGGCCGTAAACGTGTTTACGGCCGCAAACTCAGTTTGTGGTCCAGATGGGTATATATAGTGTAGGAGCTGGTCTTTTGAATGGTTGGTTGCTCTAGAAGTTTACGGTTACTCTTGAGTTGTACCTGACGATTTCTTGTGTTTAATCGTGTGCAAGCTCAATTCATTCATCTTACTGTGTTACTCTTGATCCATGTGTGTTTGATTATCAGTTTTAGATCCAGAATCGGACCTAACAACTTGGCTCCCCCTAAGGGATTTTCTCCACCTCAACATCCATGCTAGTGTCTGCCAACACCGTCTGGAGTGGCTTTACATCAACAAATGACAAGTTGATGAGGTAGACTTCATCACCTACATAAGAATAATCAGTATTGTCCTCAACATTCACTCCAGTATCTTCAGCATCAGTTTCAGTGTGAGCGTGAGCGTGAGTGGTAGACTCCTTAGTGAAATTTTCCTCCTTTTGGCATTATCAGCCTTGGCGGGATACTTAATGGTGAGCTCTTGAGTGTGGTTATGTGGAGGCAGAGA
Organism: Lactuca sativa; assembly: GCF_002870075.4. Classification (NCBI taxonomy): domain Eukaryota; kingdom Viridiplantae; phylum Streptophyta; class Magnoliopsida; order Asterales; family Asteraceae; genus Lactuca; species Lactuca sativa. The sequence continues at coordinate 255,793,077 of NC_056626.2, forward strand.
AGTTGAGGAGTAGCAAAAGGAGGTGATGGATTTTATGGACGAGGAAATGATGGTATACGAGGAATAGAAAATATTATGTTATTTCCTCTTAGATAATAGACACATGCAGGAGTAGGTGGGGGTGTTTTGTCATTATCTAGTGGTGATGGAGGCCCATCTTACTAGAATTCATCGTAAGTTTCTGAAAGTAATTTCTTGATGTCGGCAAAATCGCTTTTCATTATGGTCAGATTACGATGCATATTCTTAATAAGTTGTATCAAGGAATCTAATGTTGTGAGAACATTTACTTGGAAACCATTAAAAAATAGAAATGGTTTTCTTGGTTGAGATTTTCCCCCTGATCAGTTCCTTGGTTTGCAAGAAATTGTTGAAATGAAGAACACTATTCATGTTGAACTGAGGTGTGGTAGCATACTAGATTTGTTGAATAAGAGGCGCCCAACCTCCGCTCTGTGGAGGAGTCTTAGATACATAGCCAGCTTCATTATCATGAATGTTACGCAATGGAGAGGGAGTTAGAAAAACATGCTCTTCTTATTCTTCTTCAGGGGAAGGAGTAGACTCGAATCAAATGTGCTTGTCTGGGTGACTAGATTCTGCCTCATTGTATTCGTGCGTTTACACTTGAGTTTCTTGACCCTGATCAATAGGGACCATCTTTGTATCCTCATTGGTATACACATAATCACTATTAGTATCAATATTTTTGTTGGCATCAACAACATCTTTTTCTTACTCTGAAGTACGCTCAGCGTCAGCATGTGCATCTTCATTTTCTTATTGCTCAGACATTATGTCCTCGTCATTTGTTTCCTCATCCTCTGGAGGAACTTTTATAGCAACATATGGAAATCTTTCACACTCATAGGGTATGTCGATCCACTTTTGCGTTCCCTTTATGAAGCTGTTGAAATAATGTGGATCCTTGTTTTACAGTTTCAGAGAGGTGAAAAAGTGGACCCAATCTTCATTAGGTTCACCATCATGCCCGGTACCAATATATTAAAGAATCAGTGCAAACCATCGGGGATAAGGAACATAAGTGGGTAACTTATTTCCTCTGATCACTTTGATAAGTTGATCAAAAATAAGTTGAGCAAAATCTAAGGTTTTATTTTGATGATAGAGAAAAGCCTATGTTGCTCAAACATATAAAGTTGATCAAGACTACGCGTCTTGTGTTAGGGGCACTTTCCAAGAATACATGTGAGAATTCCCTTGCTTCATGTTTTCTTACCATAATTTGTCAAGAAAAACATGTCATTCTCGTTGATCGAAAAAGAAAAGTACTCGTCATTAATTTGTAGATGCAAGGCTCTTCGTGTTGGCTTATGGACATATCTAGAATCATATGTGATCATGCAACCCTAATTGCTTTGGATCTATGTTTTTCACTAATTGAACATGGAAATTGAATACCAAATCAATAACCCTAGAAATTAGTCATATGATCGAAACTCATAAAGAAATTAAGTTTAGAAGATTACCTCACTTGTTATGTAGTAATAACAGGACAATTTTGAAGATCCTTGACTCTTGAAAGCTTAGTGCCTCAAATATTGCACCTATAATGGCTCACAAACACTCTATGCAAGAGGATGAGAGGATAGATACACTTTAAAATCGGCTAGGATTATGAATACTTACTTAGGTCGAAATTCTAATGACTTTGGGGGGGGGGGGGGGGTTATGTAGGACTAGGTTGCTTGATCTTATAGCTGGACTTGAATAAGGAAACCGTAGTTCCCATCCAAAACCTTAAGTAACCCATGGATATCCTTAAGGAAAACCTTGGACGAAATCTTATAGGGCCACCCTATAAATTTCGTCCACTCCTTTCCAAGGAGTTCTTAAGCCCAGTTTCATAACTATCAATGATTTGCAGAACAACCCCTCCATTATTAACCAATACCTTTAATCCCAAAATTAATCCCACATTACTTTCTGATTACTCACTAATTAAAAATATGATTTCCAAATAATATATTAATTTTGTAAAATATTAATAAAATCATTTTAAGTAACAATTTATTATTTCAAATAATAAATTCTAATCTCTCTCTCTAGTGGTCATCCTATCATGTTGCATGACTGAAGGAAACCCAAAAGGACCATGCTACTATCAAATAAAGTACATAAAAATTATAGTTATGGGCTTAGACACGTAATAAAACAGTCTCCCACTTAGATTAGTCTAATAACTATGATTGCAAGTATGACCTCAAGATTTGACTAGCACTCATAGCTCTGAAAAGTTGTTGTCGAACTCTAACATAGTCAGTTACGTGTCCTTTAGATTTGTGATCAAATATCCCAGCATTCTACAAGATATCGTATGGACATGAGAAATTGATTATAATCATTCTCTCTGTCTAAGATTTGTTTCCTAATTTCCAATTTATGAAGACTGACAACAAACTACTAATTGTACACATCAATTCAATCCGAGCTTCGCCAATCGCTTCAGATGTCATCAGTAAATCATCGAGGGCCCACATATATCGCTTTTCCCGTTAGGGAAAAGGAACGGATAAACTTCGACTCATATGCTTGTACTATTCACTCATCAAATCATACACAATAATATGTTTTATAACATTAATTTACTAATATGTTTAGGTATTATCAATGCACGACCAACCCTTAAACAACAAGTTATATATCTCTGTTTGAAGAATATGTGATATTATCATCTCAGAATTACTCGTGATAAAATCCATGAACTAATTCTCTAAGCGTGGGTTTATCCAATATCCAAATTCCTATTTTAGGAGTACTCATGAACACTGCAACAAACATTATCTATGTCTAAGCTTTCAGACAATCTATAGTCAGATTCATGACATTCTTAATTCACTACTTACTTCTAGAGTATGATCGACTGTGGATGTTTGAATAACCCAGTTATTCGGGAAGTAAAACATGCAAAGTCAAACACAAGAATAACCTAATTAACTATGGTCTTAAAATTTTTGAATATAAGTAACACGCCTTTATTTAATCACCATATTAATTAGACATTATTCATTCTATAATGTTTCAACTAATCAAATAAATACTTGAATTAAAGCATCAATCATCCCATGCTCTATGCATGCACACTATGTTTATCTATGGTCCTTCCTTTGTGCAACATATCAATTGGACACATTTCCAATGATGCTTATTTCACAATTCTAAATTCTTATTAAAAGTGTAAAAATTTCAAATTCTTGTCACTACTAGAATATGTTAGAGTCTAACCTTTCATGTAATGATCCTTTCGTAATGTCGAGGCTCCAAAGTCACAGAGAGTTGGTTAATGATATTACAAAGCATTCCATTTGAGATTTGTTACAAAAACAATTCCATGGAAACGAACTCTCACATTTAAAGTAGATTCCTTTAACATCCTTCTTGCATTAAACTTTCTAACTCACGCATATATCTCGATATCCAACTCCCATAATGGAAACATTTCCATACTGTCATTTCACATCCATTCTTAACAGAATTCTGTCTATCCATATTTACGTCAATATGGTCCATCTATTACTATACTTCCAACTATCAACAAACAACCAATCTTTTGGTAAACCTCAGAATGTCCTTGATAGTTTTTTCACAACTTTAGTTATATCAAGTTCTAGTCCTTTTTCCCTCTTAGTGCCCTAGGTATTTGGAATATCAGAATGAGTGAATATTATAGTATATGCAATCGATCCTATAACCGAAGCATATGGGATTCAATTCATAATTTCTTAAAGAACTGATATTTGACCAATCACTTGCTATAATATTCCTATATAACGAATTTTCTATGTTGAAACATTTAAACATGATATTCATATATGTTCATGACTAAGTTCCATTAAAACTTCAATCTAAAATTTTATATTTGAAATGAAGTATTAGTGTTGTCTCCCTTAAGCCTTACTATAGTGAAACAACTTCCAAACTTTGTAACTTTCCAAATTGAAAGCTTTGTTTCCTATAAATAGTATTGTTATCTCTCAACACTCGTCATAATGATTATGCTCCCACTAGCATAACAAATATGTTCTTACTAGCATAAAAATTATGCTCCAACTAGCTTTGACTTGTACTCAAAAATCTACTGGACTTTTTGGAAATCAATACCTTTTGACTTCCTTGCCAAAGTGAAGATTTTTGATACGTAGTGCTTCGAAAAGACTTTATCTAGACTTCTCAAGCTCATACACCTATCATTAAATAGCATATTTGTGAGTTCAAACCCTTCTAGAACTTATAGCAATAAGTCTCAAATGTTGAAACTATTTTCCATTTCTCACAATTCAAACTATAAAAAGGATGCTATAATCATACTCGAATTTGAGAATGCAATTATCACAACTGCTAACTCTAATGACATTAATCAATCCTTTAAAATCTACTAGTGAAAGCGTTTCCTCACAACCATTTTCCTGAAGTCGAGCGAAACCTCTTGTCACTTAGATTTTATGGTTTATATGTTCGTATCCATGCAAATTTTGTCATTTCCAACCACCATCATAATACAAGTTTTATGAAAAATTCAAACTTATGTGGACTGAACCTGCTTAATCTTAATTTCTTGCCACCTGGTAGCACAAGGGCTTACGAGTGTTTCCAAGCTATTGAGCAGTTCACCTATATAGATCAATGTACTTTCATTGATCATGGTTCTTTGCCTTATGCAGTCAAATGAAAACCATAAAACTCATAGGTTATCAACCTTAGGTCGTATGCTAGTGATTATTAAAAGGTTTATTCTCTATTGTCTCCGAACACTTTTAAAGTTCAACAAGAATCCCACTAACTTCTTGACATAAAAGATTCTCTGTCAAGGAACATTCCTCGACAAACAAATATTCAAGAGTTAGTGTGGGTTCTTATCAAGAAACACTTCATATAATTAGTCTTAGTTGGTCTTTGTTTTATCCAAAACATCACAACTACCAATTTCAAATGTGGTAGAGAAAGAAAACATTTCTACTCCACATTTCATGAGGTGTTATAAACCTACTTAGAACATGTCACTCAAGGTACAACTTGGAGTAACTAGAGTATAACTCTAAAACTTGATTTTGGAACGAAGCATGACTTATCTTCTTGATTTAACCATTTCAATAATGCCTGAATCCTCTTCTTAGTCATATAAATGCAGTAAAGTGTTCTTAGAGGATCAATTGTGTCACACCCCCAAACCAGACGGCGGAAACGTCCGGGGGTGGTGGACTTCATTTGTAGTATCACAAAACATGCATCATAATAATCAAAGTACAAACAACCATTGTATTTAAAAGTATAAGTATTTACATGTGTTCAATCATTGTATATTGAAACCAAAATAGTTATACAAAAGAAGAAGATATAACTCATAATGGCTCCATCTTCTCAAAAAGCTCATGGAGTATCTGTTATTATATCCTTGAGAATACAAGTAATTTGAAAAGAGAGTATCAACAATAAGTTGAGTGAGTCATAAGTCTTTATGTTTGAAAGGGTGTCTTTGTATCTTGATTATGAAAACTGTTCCAGAAAATCCCATATTTTATGTTGTATATGAAAAGTAGTATTATTCTCATAAAATCGTTCTATTTTGTAAACCAATGTTCTGTATTTGTAAAGCATGTAACTGAGAGTGTGCCTGGCTTCACCAACTGTTATTGAAAACTATAGTATACCATTGTACTTTGTATTTTGTAAACTGGTACTTTGAAGATGTACTTACGTTTAGTTGTTTATACACTAACGTGTTGTTAATATCTTTTTTATGAGTTATTATAACCATACTAAGACATGAACGCCTGAAACAAACGCCTTGTGGGTGTTTAAACTGTTGAAAACAATTGCCACTCATTGGCGTGTATGTTTGACTGTAGCTAGAAGCCTGAGTGCGGGGTTGTCAATCCCGATATAGATCTACACACAACTTGTTTCGATCCCAGGGCTGGAGATTCTGGTTATAATGTCAGGACTTTACCGTGGTTGTCTAAAGTGAATTAAGCAACCTGAATTGAATGTCTCATAAAAAGCATATAAACGTTACATGTATATTAGATATGAAAACCCAATTATTCTGAAATAAATGCTTGACACTATGTTCTTGAATTAGTGTTCCGAACATGTATTTGACAAGTGTAAAACCTTGATTTGATTTGAATCAAAACCCTTGTTTCATGTAAAACAGTGTATTCTTGTATGCTTGAATCATGAATTATTGTTCTATGGATCATAAATTATACCTATTATAATTTATATGTACTTTATGAATTGGTAAATAACTATTTTTGCATGTAATCCTTTGCTCAACATGTAACAAAGGGTAATTAAACTGATGAAAAAACTTTTATATTTATATACATATACAATTTTATATATAAGTAAAATTTAAACGACCTTCGGACAAATAACCGGTACTATAAGTCCACGTACAAACAAGGAAAAGGACCTAGAATGAGTTATTAGTCCTAATCCTTTTAAATCTTGTTTATATTAATATATATATATATATATATCCAATTATGAAATAACTGTTATATTTATATACATATACAATTTTATATATAAGTAAAATTTAAACGACCTTCGGACAAACAACCGGTACTATGAGTCCACATCCAAACAAGGAAAAGGACCTAGAACGACTTATTAGTCCTAATCATTTTAAATATTATATATATATATATATATATATATACATATATATATATATATATACATACATACATATATATATATATATATATATATATATATATATATATATATATGGGAAAAGTATAAGTTTATAAAAGAGTACAATATTGGAGTATTTTTTATGCTTTAAAATCGTTTTATCGTGATTTGAAATCATTTATTTATAACACAAAGATATTGTGTTATACTTGTATTTACCCCCTTAAAACAGTACAAATTATGAAAATACGGGGGTATGAACTCACTTGATAGATGGTGAATCGGACAGAGTTTCGTATCACGAAAAAGGAGTTTATTTGTCGGGAAACCGGCTCAAATCGGGCAGAGTTTTGACAGGAGAGAGGTTAATTCTCGGGAATCTCGGGGCTTTGAGGCTTGCTTTGGGCTTGAGTCTTGATACCGGGGCTTTAGGGGTTGTATATGAGCGTATGGAAGTGGAAAATGTGAAAGAGAACGAAATTTGGGGTGAAAAAGTGTAAAAACACTCGGACCCTCGCACGCCTTATATAGGCCAAAGCCTCGGATTCGTGGCTTATGCCAGGCTATGCGAGGCTGACAGCTTGCGAAGGGAGGCAGCTTCAGTTCGGAGGTGGTAGGCTCGGATTGGACCGGACTTCGGTCCAATAGAAAAAGGACACGTGCGAAGGCAGCATCTGAGGTGTGTCTCCGGGGTGTGTCATGCGAAGCTGTCCGAGTAGGATTGGACCGTGGAGTTGGTCGAATCAGGAGGTGACACGTGAGGTTGTGGTCCAATCAAAAGACGCCACGTGGAGGCTCGCATGCGAGGGTGACATGGCAAGTACTGTTGATGCGAAATTTCCCAGTTTTTCCTATTTTTCTTTATTTTTGTGCCATAAACTTGTAAAATTCATAAATTTTGTATACGAACTCCGTTCTTGACGTTCTTTTATTGCACGCATAGGTAAAATTATAGTCTACGACTTTCGTTTAGACTTCTTTGGCTAATTTATAATTATTTTTATTATTATTATTTTTAACAGACCGAGACAGGAAAATCCGTTAAAAATTCATAACTTCTTCATCCGACGTCTGTTTTGTCTGTCTTTTTACCGTTGTACTACTAATGGCGAGACCTTCAATTCTCGTTTAGGTTGTGTCGGCAAAAAACCAATCGATCTTTATTTCGAGTATTTAGTTGTACACTTCTATACTGAAACTTAGAAAAATGATAACTTACTCATACGAAGTCAGATTTTGGCGTTCTTTTTATGCACGTTCTCAGTTTAACATAAACTACAACTTTCATTTAGATTATTAAGGCTAAAAAGCGTTTTATTAAAAATTCAGTTTTTACACTGAATAGTGTATTTGCCAGTTTTGTCGCGGATTTTCGATTGGTCATAACTTCTTCGTTATAATTCGGATTTTCATTATAACTCGATTGGTCATCACTTGGTTCATCCCAATTGAGATTATTTAATAATTTATTTTTGAGGGTCAATTATGTAAGTATACACAGTATGCCAAAATTTCTATTTATTAAATTAAAAAGAAGTACAAATTGGCCTACACTATTACATAGGTTTGAAATAACGGTTTGTTACATTATCCCCCCGTTAGAGAGAATTTCGTCTCGAAATTTACATTACAGATAGACTAGGAAAAAAGATGTGGGTATTTCTGTTGCATTTGATCCTCCCGCTCCCAAGTGAATTCAGTTCCCCATTTTGCATTCCAGCGAACCTTCACTACCGGGATGCAGCTTTGTTTGGTTTTCTTAACTTCCCTGTGTAGTATCTCTACAGGTTCTTCCACAAAATTGAGGCTCTCATTTAACTCAATTTCCTCGAGTGGTATCACAAGAGTCTCGTCAGATAGACACTTTTTCAAGATTGAAACGTGGAAGGTAGGATGAATGTTACTTAGTTCTTGGGGTAATCGAAGTTTGTAAGCTACAGGGCCTATTCAGGCAAGAATCTTAAATGGTCCTATGTACCTTGGATTCAGTTTGTCACGCTTTCCAAAGTGTATCATGCCCTTCCAGGGTGAGACCTTTAACAAAATGTGGTCACCAACCTGGAATTCCAAGGGTTTTCTCCTTTTGTCAGCGTAGCTTTTCTGTCTATCTCTGGAAGCTTTAAGTCGCTCCCAAATTTGTATGATCTTCTTGGTAGTTTCTCGAATAATTTCTGGACCAGTGAGAGTACTGTCATGAGTTTGACCTCTAGCTAGCTGCGTGTCACCCACTTCAGCCCAGCACAGAGGGGATCTGCACTTGCGGCCATAGAGGGCTTCAAATGGAACAACTTTTATGCTAGTGTGATAATTTTTGTTATAAGAGAAGTCAACAAGGGGTAAATGAATATCCCATGCCTTTCCAAAGTCTATCACGCAAGCTCGTAACATATCTTTTAACATTTGAATCGTCCTCTCACTTTGTCCATCTGTTTTCGGATGGTAGGCTGTACTCATGTCCAACGTAGTTCCCAAAGAGTTTTGTAAAGACTGCCAAAAAGGAGAGGTGAATCTAATATCTCGGTCTAAAATAATAGATATTACCACACCATGCAGTCTAACAATCTCCTTGAGGTATGTTCTTGTTAGCTTCTCCATCTTGTCGGTCTCCTTGATTGGTAAGAAGTGTGCGGATTTGGTTAATCTATCAACGATTACCCAAATAGTATCATAACCACTTGATGTCTTGGGTAACATGGTTATGAAAGCCTTTGTAATCTTCTCCCACTTCCATTCAGGGATTTCAGGTTATTGCAATAAAACTAAAGGTTTCTGGTACTCTACCTTAACTTTGGTGCAAGTAAGGCACTTGCCCACAAAGGTAACGATTTCGGCTTTCATGTTAGGCCACCAATATAGTTTCTTAAGGTCCAGATACATCTTTTCTAAACCTGGGTGGATGGAGTATTGGGTTTTGTGTGCTTCATTCATAACCACATCTCTGTAACCACCAAGCTTTGGTGTCCAAATCTGGTTCATGAAATAATAGACTCCATCATCCCTGACTTGGAAGTTCTTATCCATTCCTAACAGGGTTTCACCTGCCACGTTTTTGGGTTTCAAGGCTTCAATTTGAGCTTGCTTGATCTGCATGGACAGCTGCGAATGGATTGTCATGGTCAACGACTTTACCCAGTGTCCCGAGTATTCTTTTCTACTAAGGGCATCAGCTACTACGTTTTCTTTACCAGGGTGATAAAGAATTTCACATTCGTAGTCGTTAAGTAGCTCCACCCATCGTCGTTGTCTCATGTTTAGCTCTTTCTGATCGAAGATTTGCTGGAGACTTTTATGGTCCGTGAATATTGTGCATTTCGTGCCTTATAAGTACTGTCTCCAGATCTTCAGAGCAAACACCACTGCTCCTAGTTCAAGGTCATGTGTTGTATAGTTGACTTCATGTGTTTTTAGCTGTCTTGAGGCATAGGATATAACCTTTCCTCTTTGCATAAAAACACATCCAAGCCCTTGATTAGAAGCATCACATTACACTATGAAATCCTATGTCCTTTAAAGGAGAGACAGGATCGGTGCACTACACAAGGCTCGCTTCAGCATTTGGAACGTTGTTTCTTGCTTTTCTCCCCAGCTAAAGGTTACACCCTTTTGGGTCAGAGTAGTAAGAGGCTTAGCTATTCAAGAGAAATTTTGAATGAATCTGCGATGATAGCCAGCAAGACGTAAGAGTTGACGGATTTCTGTAGGTGTTTTGGGTGCTGACCAGTTTTCAATTGCCTTTATTTTGGAAGGGTCAACGTGTATTCCTTCTGAAATAACAACATGACCTAGGAAATCTACCTTCCTGATCCAAAATTCACACTTTGAAAACTTTGCATAGAGTTTCTCTGATCTAAGAGTTTGTAATATTTGACGAAGATGTTGGCCATGTTCTTCTTTGCATTTTGAGTAGATAAGGATGTCGTCAATGAAGATTATAACGAATTTGTCCAGGGATGGACAACACACTCTATTCATTAGGTCCATGAACACTACAGGTGCATTCTTCAATCCGAATGGCGTCACTATAAACTCGTAATGACCAAAAACGAGTTCTGAACGCGGTTTTGGGAACGTCTTCCTCCAAAATTCGTAACTGCTGATACCCGGATCTTAAGTCTATCTTCGAGAAGTAGTTTTCCCCTTGAACTTGGTCGAACAGATCGTCAATGCGAGGCAGAGGGTATCGATTCTTGATGGTAAGTTTATTCAGCCTGCGGTAGTCTATACACATGCGGAATGATCCATCCTTCTTCTTTACGAACAAAATCGGTGCTCCCCAAGGTGAGAAGCTTGGTCTTATGAAGCCTTTGCTTAGGAGTTCATTAAGCTGGCTGGATAATTCCTGCATTTCAGAAGGTGCAAGATGATAGGGGGATTTGGCTATGGGGTTAGCTCCAGGGATTAAGTCGATTCGGAATTCGACTTGTCGTTCAGGAGGCACCTCTAGAAGATCATCAGGAAATACATCGGGAAAGTTGCAGACCTCGAGAATGCTCGCGAAGGTATTTATGTGCCTTGATGCAAGAAATGATCTAAAGGTTCATCCCGGGTTTGTAGCTATAAATAACAAGAGTTTCGTTAGTTGGCAAGTTCAAACGAATAACTCTTTCATAGCATAGGATGTCGGCATGGTTGGGGCACAACAAATCCATGCCTATTATGACGTCAAAACTTTTGATAGAGACCGCCATAAGGTCTATTGAGAAAGAAAAATCATTTAAGGTAAGGGTACATCCTATGTATATATCATTGGTGGATTCAGATTTCCCATTAGCCATTTATACTGTCAAAGTTTCATTTAGTTGTTGGGAGTTTTGATTTAGTATATGTTTGAAGTTTTGGCTCATGAAGCTCCTCTCAGCACCACAATCAAAAAGAATGCATGCATAAGTATTGTTGAGAAGGAACGTATGCGTGACCACAGCAGGGTCTGCCATCGCTTCTTCGTGACCTAGTGCTAGAATTCTCCCAACCCCACCGGCATTTCCAACATTTGGACAATCTCTCTTGAAATGCCCCACATCACCGCATTGGTAGCATGCTCGACCTACTCCAGCGGCAGGTACTTGGTTAAGTGGTTGAGGTGGTGTTCTACAGAATCGGGCAGTATGCGCTTTCCTATTGCAGTTACAGCACTGCATTTCAGGGCAATTTCCGGTGTGGTGAAAATTGCACTTCTTGCATTTAGGGAGGCTACCAGCATAGGGTTTAGTTGGTGTTGGGTTTTTAGGGGCAACAGCAGGCACAATAGTAGGTATGGTAGCATGTATAGTAGTAGCACGGACTATAACTATTTGTTGCCTCTTTGAAGGTTCCATAGGAGATTTTCCCTTACTTTTGTTCCAACCCTTCTAATTGTTGTTGTTGTTGTTCTCCCTAGGTTGTTATGGGGCAGTAACCACAGAGTTTTGACGATTTCCGTGGTCAATAAGTGACTGTGCCAATTCCTTGGCACTGTCAAAGGTAATAGGCCTAGATGCAATGACACTTGCCTATATATGGGGCGACAGTGCCCAAATATACCTTTCAATCTTTTTTCTCTCTAGAGCAACCATTTCCGGACACTGAATCACCAAGTCACAGAACCGATTCATGTAAGTTGTTATGTCTGCACCGACCATGGTAAGACCCCAGAGTTTTTGCTCCATTTTCTGAATTTCCCCTCGCAGACAGTATTCCCGCATCAACATGGTTTTTAGGTTCTCCCAGCTTATAGTATTAGCCACTATCAAAGTCGATGACTTAACATGGCCATTCCACGATGTTAGGGCCCTATCTGAGAAAGTACAGGCAGCAAATTTAACTTTGCTACCCTTTGGACAAGAGCAAATTTCAAAGATTGCTTATGCCTTCTCAATCCACTGCCTTAAAACCATCACTCCTCCAGTTCCATTAAAGGTCCTGGGTTTGGCATTCGAGAAGTCTTTATAAGTGCACTATTGCGAGTGCTCATGACCCTCAACATGGTTAGATGGATGTGCACCAGCTCCCGACCCACTAGCACCAGGAGTATTGATATGAGAGAAGTCATCCGCTACAGCTACCGTGACTGCTGCTTGGAACATAGCAGCATCGAATTGAGGGGGTGGTGGTGGAGGCGGCATCGGTGCTTCATTTTCATTATTACGTCTTCGATTTCTACGAGGAGGCATCTTTTTCTATAAAAGTCAATAGATAAAATGATAGTGAGATATTAAAAATGAATATGAATTTGATATCTCTAAACTTAAACACTTAATTCAGCAAGAATTTTGTGAAGAATTGAAAATGGATGTCCACTGCAAGTACAACTTGCAACAAGATAGTATAAAATGAAGTTGTTATTTTCAAAGAGTATGAAAATACATGTCGATTGTATTGGTATATTAAGTATATGTAATCTGGATACTTGATCCTAAAGCAGGTCCTTAATAAACCACAATATTGCGAAAGTATCAACATCAAACCGACCTACCGAAAATAAAAAATTCCGCGGTCGTATTGAAAAGTATTAAAATAACACTGGAACATATCCATAATCCCAAAACTTTGGAATGGAATGTTTGTGAAAATTGTAGTAACTCTTGTTGAAGTAAAGTGCTTATTATTTTATTGATACTTGATTTTTACATATCCTGAAAGTAGTCTATACATTCAGTATATTAAACTAGAAAGTAGTGTAAACACTACTTGTAGCGGTTGCTACGACGGTTACTTGGTTCTGCCTCATCCTGCGTTTTCCAGCGCCTTTGTTGTGCATCCTGATGCTCTCTCAACTCCCTTATCTCGGATTGAGCAACATTAAGTTGCCTTTGAAGGGCTTCAATATGGTGCTGGGTGTCATCTTGCATTTCGTCAAGACGAAGGATATCTGAAGTGTTAGTCTGCGCTACCACATTCACTTCTAGGATTCGATTAATTGTGACATGGTTTCTTAATCATTAAGATGATCATAAACCATGATACCAAGGTACTATCCTTTCCTTTTAGCTTGGAAAAACTTTTATCTTTCTGCCCAATGGATTCTTCTTAATTGTGCTTCTATACCTTGAAACTTTTCAAGGTATTAGAATTATACTTAATCTTATAGGCATAACCATATTTACTAAATCATTAGTAAATCTTGATGAATAAACATATCGTCCTTTTTGGTGGATATGACCAGATCACATCAATGTGTACTAGATCCTTTAGTCATTCACTTGACTCACATATACATGTGAACAAGGAATTAGTCTCAATTTACCAAAGATCAAGACTCTCATACATCACACAATTACCTGTATGACTCCAAGTTTCTGTCCAATTGAAACTTGGGTGATGAGAATCCTTCCTGATTTGCTAGATTATGACACCACAACAAGCAATATAACTAAGAATCAAATCCATTTTCAACCTGCTAATAATGGAAGTATAAACACCATTTTTCATAAATGCCATTATAAGTAATCATAAACCAAATATGATAAAACCAAAATTTACTTTCTTGATAATGTGCGGAAAACTCGTCCTTACAATGAAAATACGTATGAAAACTATGTTTCTAAATATTCCTAAGAAATCTATCATAACTCCTAAGTAGCAGCTCAAAAATCTGATTATCGAACTATGCGACCGAAATCCATTTCTCACGATCAGACTCAGTTACTCCTCTTTTAAGCTTCCTTCTTTCTTCGATCCGACAAAAAATCAAAATGTGATTATCACATCATGTAATAAGATTTATACATAGGAACTTAATAGAGTTAGATAGTGGATGTACCTGAAGTAGAGTCATAGAATTTGACTTCACTTTCTCTAAGATCTCTTAGGTAGTATGGGCAGCTTCGCTTCCAATGTCCCTTCAATTGGTAGTACAAACAGATGGATTCGTTAGCATCAATACATGGACCTATCCCAGAACAGGCCTTTCTCTTATGGTCATACATTTTGACATTGGTCGATTTCTCTTCCTTAGGAGGAGAAACCATTTATGTACTATCACTGTTTCCATCACCAACGACCATGGAACTTTGGGATATAGATCCTCTAAAAAAATTTGCTTCACCAGAGCGCCAAAGCATTTCTGCTTTAGTAGCAATTAGCAAATATGTCAGATCAATTAGGGTCACGTCGTGATCAGTCATGTAATAGTCCTTAAGGAACTGACTATATGACTCAGGAAGCAAGTGAAGAACCAAGTCAACAGCTAGTTCCCTTTGGAAAACAACACCCAACATTTCCAATCTGTTAATCTGCGACATAAACTTCAAGACATGCAGACACACAAAATTTCCATCTTGGTATTTGGATGCAATAAGGACTGAGTAACTTTGAAATTTTCAAGTTGACGAAAATGTGGGTTAGGGAGAATCACTAGAAGTGACAAAGGAAGAGAACTATGACTTCCAGTTCCAAAAATGCATGAAGAAGGGAATGATCTCTTACCTTGATCGATACGTGGAAAATCAAGTCCAATAGGATGAGGAAGACCATACTCGTCTAAAATCGACAACTATAAAGGGAGAAAATTGAAGTTAGTTGATTTTAATCCTTAATATAACAGCCAAAAGAAATATCAAGGCTAGCACCCAACACAATAATTCACAATTCAAAAGAGGAATTTCGTAATCCAATTGTAAATTATCTGAAGGTAGGTAAATGACGATTTATCAATTCCACAAGGAAAACGAAATTAAAAATGAATTAGGTTTTAGATGAAATTCCTAGATCTTTTGATATTCATCGAACTATTCAATGACCTGTTCAATCACGATTATGCTCTCACTTTGTGAATGGGATGCCAAGGATCACAAACGAGATGTGAATAACCATGCAAATTAGCTTGGAATTCTCAATGTCATTTATTGCCCAATCAATGTGTCAGTTAGCCACGCACGCTCCGTTGACTCAATCATAATTTACGAGACACCCATTGCCAAAAGTATTAGTCCCATATTAGCATGCCGGTTAACCACACAAGCTCCACTAACGACCAATAAGGTGCAATGTGCACTTTCATGGGTTAGCATCAAATTCACATTTTTCCTAAAGTAACTTAGATTGAGAATTTTATAAAAGCCTTTAGTTAATTTGTAATTCATTATACTTTTAATGAGAGTTTAGTGTCCTATCTTACCCATTCGACTAATGACCCTCCACTAGTCAAGAGTGCGGTGGGTAAGAATGGATACTCATTGGCGGTTATTTTATAGGACGATTCCTTAAACACCTCTTATAGAACAACTTCGTGAATGAGGTCCACTAACGGTAAGACTGACTTTTCTTATATATATATATATATATATATATATATATATATATATATATATATATATATATATATATATATATATATATATATATATATATATATATATATATATTAGACTTTTAATTTTATATAGTATAACGATGCATTTTAAACATTTAAAATACTAAACGTTTTAATCTTTTAATAAATTAAACTTTTAATTTAATTAAATTTTAACCACACATGGATTTATTAGTTGTCTTTTAGTTAACCTTTTAATTATATTATTAATAAAATCCACCAGGATATCTTCAAGGGTCTACCATTTAAATTTTCAAAATTAAAATTTTAATTTCAAATTAAAGTTACAAAACAAAAGGGGTGTATTTAATTTTTTTTTCAAAAGACTAGGTTAAATTTAAATAGGAAAACATTCCTATCATTATCCAAATTTGATCAAATCCTTCAATTGTGATAAAGATATCATATTACCATTCAGAAAATTCAGTTTTAGGCATTAAAAACGAATTAAGAGAATTATCCTAATGAAACGAAGATAACATAAAAAATCAGGCATTTGGTGAGACAATTCGTCGAGTCGGGCATTGAATTCGCCGAGCTCATCGTTGAACTCTTCGAGTTCCTAGAACAGGAAGCTAATATGATTTGATTCTTCTTTGGGCAGTCCACTATCGCATCAAATTTAATTGAAAAACATCCTAGACTTTGATACCACTATTGGGTTATGGGCATATCTACAATCCTATGTGATCATGCAACCCTAATTGCTTTAGATCTAAGTATTTCACTAATTGAACATGCAAATTGAATACCAAAGCAATAACCCTAGAAACTTGTCATATGATCGAAATTCATAAAGACATTAAGGTTAGAAGATTACCTCACTTGTTATGTAGTAATAACAAGACAATATTGAAGATCCTTAACTCTTGAAAGCTTAGTGCCTCAAATGGTGCACCTCTAATGGCTCACAAACACTCTATGCAAGAGGATGAGAGGAGAGATACACTTGAAAATCAGCTAGGGTTATGAATACTTGCTTAGGCCGAGATTATAATTACTTGGGGGCGGGGGGGTTATATAGGGCTAGGTTGATAAATCTTAAGGCTCGACTTGAATAAGGAAACTCTAGTTCTCATCCAAAACCCTAAGCAACCCATGAATCTCTTTAAGGAAACCCTTGGACCAAATCTTATAGGGCCACCCTATAAATTTCTTCTACTCCTTTCCAAGGAGTCCTTAAGCCTAGTTTCATATCTATCATTGATTTGCAAAATAGCCCTCCCCCCATTATTAATCAGTTCCTTTAATCCCAAAATTAATCCCAAATTAACTTCTGATTAATCAGTAATTAATAACATAATTTTAAAATAATACATTAATCTTGTAATATATTAATAAAATCTTTTGAAGTACCAATTTATTATTTAAAATAATTAATTCTACGCTTTCTCCATTGGTCATCATGTTAAGTTGCATGAGTGAAGGCAACCCAAAAGGACCATGCTACTATCAAATCAAAACTGGGAAGATATAGCCTGATCGCCTATATTATCCGAGGGTTGACTAGCATGTGCCTAAGTTTAAATTGTGTGGTTGCAACAATGCTAAAATCTTACCAACCCTACCACAATGAGAACAATATAACATAACATTAAAATTTAAAATACTATAGGAGTATTTGGTGTTACTATAAGTACATTATACTTGAGAACTAAAACGGGATCTTCATTACTAAGTTGATAGTTGCTAAGTGGATACACTAAGGCTATATGTAATTAGGATGTTATAAACTTAGAATCCGTGATAATTTTGCCTTACCCCTATTCTGTGTGAATTTGGAATTAAGGTCACTTATTCGAAGGTCTATCCTGTTTAGATTACACATAGCTGGTATGCACTCACAAATAGCGATGTAACTATTGAAGGTTTTCTAAATAATTATCTAGATAGTTCGTCTAATAATTATTCTCTTACCCTAAATTCTCGCATAGAAAACATAGCTGGACTCCACCCCCCTCGGCAACCAGTATCTTCCGAATGAAGTCATAGCTGGTTGGTTTGGAGAAGAACCAGAGAATGATCATCCTACCCTCTTGAATGATCACCATGATGAAGACCTTTCGTACAATGCTAACTCCGAACCAGAGGTTGAGAACCTATCCCGAGCAGCTCCCTTTCCAATTCCTAACCCTCGTCCGGCTTTTCATGGCCCGACCCCCTGAGTGAGTGGAATTGTTTGGAAACACGGAGCCAAGGAAAAGATCAGCCCATGCCTTTTAATGACAACCGAAGCTTAGACGACTTGAGAATGGGGGCTCAACAGATAGAGTCTTGCCAATCTTGGTCCGCAGAGTGGCCCGAAATGAGATTCAAGACAGGACATCCCTACATCAGATTACAAAAATAGTCGCCTATGCTAGAATGCATACCCTCCACACCATTCATCTAGAAGATGCTCACGAGAGATATGAGAGAAACCATGAAACCCTGCTGCAAGCACTGGCTGAATAACGAGCCGAAGTCATAGAACTCCGAGTACGCCAGATGGTGTGCGAAAGACACCTACTTGACACGGAACGTCAATTGGCTGAACTAAGAGTTCACCAGAGGGATGACCGTCGCCAGTAGTAGACGCTTTATGGATATCTTTTCTGGATATGAGTTTAGGAGCTATCTCCTGAACTCGATGCGGACACTTCAAGTCTGTAATGATACCCTTCGGATAGGACCAATACGCCCATAGTTTTCATGAGCTAAATGAATAGGGTTACGTCTTTCTTACTTGGATCAATTCGTCATTTCTCCATGAAATGACTTACTTATCTACCCTCGTAGTAAGAAGAAAACCCATGGAAACAGTCCCTACAGAAGAACTTTAGCGAAGTTCTCTCGGCACGAGTTTTGAAATTGAAGAGTCAAATTTCTATGACACACTGTTAATACTGTGAGAAATTTTGAGCACTCTTTCAATTTGTCAAAATTGTTGAGCATTTTTCGACACCAGAGACGGCGACAGTCCTTCGCCAAATTCTAGGTCTTACCGAACTACCGCCTCAGTTCATTTAGAACTCCTCGCAAGCTACAAAAACCCGTACGACATTGACCCAG
Source organism: Lactuca sativa (assembly GCF_002870075.4). Classification (NCBI taxonomy): domain Eukaryota; kingdom Viridiplantae; phylum Streptophyta; class Magnoliopsida; order Asterales; family Asteraceae; genus Lactuca; species Lactuca sativa. Next base: position 255,812,080 of record NC_056626.2, read on the forward strand.
TAAGGGGTGGCCTTTGACTGGGAAGTTAAGCAGGAAAAGGAGCCTTTGAAATTCCAAGTGAGTGACCAAGCTCTTTAGGATAACTCACTCTGGGAATGGCTTAACATGCTTCGTGAAGCGTGGAAAGCTAAATCCAAGATAGACAGGACCTCTGAGATTCTTATAAGAATCGGTCCTACGCCTCTCACAAACTAGACCTACTCCACGAAATCAGTAACGTACATTCTACTCTTCGCATCTAGATCGTGAAACCATGCATTTCCGTTAGGACTCTTGCAAGTCCACTTGTCGAGATCCTCGCCTTCGTATTAGAACCGTAGTGACCCTCGACCGAGAGGTCAAGCGGACGAAGCAACGCCGTTGCCAGTTAGTGAAGGTTCGTTGGAATGCCAACCAAGAACCCGATTTCACCTAAGTGCGCTAGAACCAATCGATTAGGAAGTTTACTCCTCACGACTCGATCATTTGTGCATACTTCCTTGCCTAAACTCTAATTTCGGGACGAAATTCCCTTCAACAGGGGGATGATGTGACAACCCGAAATTTCTACTCTGAACAAACCATATCAAGCCAATAGATGTAGATCAGTTACAATGTAACCTCAGATTTTGAGTATAAGTTTGGCAGTTTTCAGGATTTTACACTTAAGGAGATATTAGGAGAGTGGATGCACTAGGGTTTTGTACAACACTGTAATTCCAATACTCTAGGACATTAGAATTTATTCCGAGAATAGAAATATTTTCTGCCAAAAATCTCAGGACTATAAATAGAATTCTGAACCAAATTGGTTCATTAGTTGAATTCCAAATAGAGAAAAGCCAAATTCTCTCTCACGGATCTTCGGGTTTTCATCCCAAATCATGAGTACACTTCTCTAGTTGTGTTTTAATGCTTGTTTTATGCCTATTAACATATATTGTAAGTCAAATATAAGAGATCCGCGAGTTTACCACCCAAGAATGTTCTTGGCGAGTAAACTCCATTTTAAGGTCCTTAAGGGTTCAAATGACCCTCAAATCTTTCGAATTCGAACTAGGAGCCTCCAATTCATGCTTTATACCACAAAACAATTAGGAATCATGGTTAGAAGAGAGTTTACAGGCAAGGAGCTTCTTAGGCCGTAAACTCCATGTTTTACGTGCCAAATTGCTTTGAAACACTACCTAAGGCTTGGACTCTATTTTAGACAAATACCCTAAAGGTTTAATACCTAGAAAACATAAGAAAAGCACAAGTGTTGAAGAGTTTACGGCCAAGAGTGGTTCTTGGGCCGTAAACTCCTATTAAGGGGTCAAAGGGCACCCTAAATCCTTCCTTGAGCCATGAAACAATTTGGGCTTGTACCTGAATGAGTTATGGACTAGTAAAAACACTTAGAACCCCATGAGTGAGGGAGTTTACTGCCCAAAAGGTTCTAGGGCTGTAAACTCCATAAAAATCGTGCCAAATGTGCCATAAACTCTTCTAAAGACAAGTACCAAAGCCTAGTTTAGTTCCTAGAAATGTTTCAGACTTGAAAACATCATAAAAACCCTCCCAAGGGAGTTTACGACCGTAAACTCCAAGGGAATATGGTCTATGGGCCGTAAACTCCCTAAAGGAGTCAATATGGTACCCAAAAACTTGTTTAAGCCTTGAAACAATTCCCCACTAGAGTTGTGATAATTCTAAGCTCCATTTAGGCCTTGGTTGAGAGTTTATGGCCAGGAGCTTACTCCCCTGGGCCGTAAACTCCAATGGTTATGGTCATTAGACCTTAAACTCACATTAGGGGCATTACACTCCTTTGTTGCAACCCATTAGCCTCCTAGCACTTGACCAAAAGTGTTTTCCTCGCGTTTAAATGTTTATACTTGTATAATTAGTGATTTAATCTCGAATTATTTATATACATATGTATTCATATGTAATTAGGATCATTGTGTGTGTGTCTAAGTCTTCACTTGACACCAAGCACTTGTCCGATCCTTCCGTACGATAACGGTCCGTTCAATTCCAGTCACTTACTGCAGGTGAGTTCATACCCCTTAACTAATGTTTTAAACTACTTTTAAATGTTTTATTGGGGGGGGATATAAGTAGAATCATGCTAGTTATTATATCAATCACATGCGATTAATAAGTAGAATTACGCTAGTTATTCTATCAATCACATGTGATTAATATACAACATTCAAAAGATTTGGCTACTCATTACCCGTTTTACCAAACGGTTTCCTTAAAATGATTTTTATAAACATTTTATATGTTTTAAACTACTTATTACACTGTACATCTTACTCTGTACATTACCTTTCAAACTTATTTACAACTGTGTTTCAAACAAATGTTTCCTTATACTCAAAACTATTTTATCATACTTATGCCTTCAAATTGTTTTATAGATTGACATCAAGTCAATCTTTTCTTAAAATAATATTTATGTTACAAATGTCTTACAAAACTTAGATATGCTTTTATATTATTATAAATTGCATGCCTCTATATGTATAGTTATATAAGAAATGTTTAAAAGACTTAGGAAGGCTATCCACCCTATTTCCTCTTCGCGCTTGAGATGTGGTCTGGTGGGATATCGGGTACTCGTCCGAAGGTCGTTTAAATATTAATTCTATATCATATGTACATATATAGTCATAAAAGGTTCTTCCATTTCATCCCATGCCCTTGGGTAGCAAGGGTATACATCCATGACCATACGTACCAGATAGATTACTAGTAAACTACCATATGGGTAGTTTAGGAAGATACTAGAACAATTACTATAACACGATATCATACAATGAGTCAGTTCATTCATGAGTCAATACTTTCTAGAACATTACTGTACATTACATATACAACTATACTAGGACGAGAACATATACAGCAATACTAGAACGATTACATTACTATACTTGCTAGGTAGAGAGCACGTACATTACAACTAGAACAGTTCATTACATTACATATACAAGAATACGTTAATTACTGTGATTTAAATCGGAGCATGACTCAAATGACATGGCCCGAGTTGTAGCCAGAGTCTCTTGAAGGGAGAGCGTGAGTTTGCGTATAAATTCTATAATGGATTGACTATCCTACACCTTGCTGCTAGCTATAGCGGGACCTACAGGTCTGCGGGTGCCAAACGTCATACATTAATTTCGACCATTCTTATGTCGATGTAACCAGTCTATAGTATGAGTTTGTGTATAGATCTATACTGGATTGACTATCCTACACCTTACTGCTAGCTACAGTGGGATCTGCAGATCTGCGGGTGCCAAACGTCATTCCTTATTATGACCATTCTTATGTCGTTGTTACCAGTCGATAGTATGGTACAATTTATCACATAATGCCTTAGCCTAAAATCCGGTTTAAGGTAGTTAGTACGGTAGTAGTCCTTTTAGAGCTATGTTTTAGTACTACATTAATTTCCCCCATTACATATTTTTAGTGAAAACCTCACTTAAACATTAATGTACGAACTATATTTTGTTAATAATAGTTACACTTGGGAAAATTACACACTCTTACAAGAAACAACCATGCAGAACAGTTAGGTCTTGGTAGAAGACACCTTCATATACTAGTAGGAATCGTAGGGATTCTAGGGTTTTTCAAACACTTACAGTTCATATACACTTTCAATACTTACAATACATAGACTTACAAATTCTTACATACAAATTAAGACACTAAATACTTATGATGTCACCAGCTTCAAAGCTGATACTCGCTTTCAAAATTACTTGTATCCTCAGGTCATCATAGACAAGTACCGATGCAAGGAGAAAGGAAGATGGAGCTTGTTCAAGACTTATCTTTCATTTTTATTTATGCTTTAGTGTTTATCAAAATTTGACAGAACATATTTGTATAATAATTATATTATTAATGCAATGGATGATGTTGTTGCTTGTTTACTACTTTACATTGTTGTTGATATTATACATGACGTCCTCCACCCCAGAACGTTTCCACCGTTCTTGGTTTTGGGGTGTGACAGATTGGTATCAGAGGATTGTTTATAGTGAATTCAGTATATCAACCCATAAAAGATATACTAACTATAAATTCATAAGGGATTAAAAATACTCTGACCAAGAGTTTATACTTTAAATAGTAAAATATTTAAGTAAGTATACGTGCTGCATTCGTACTAAAATCAGTGTCACTAGGACAGTACAAAAGAATTACGATTGTTGGACAACACAAGTGGGCTTAGAGACATATGGTCAAAACTGGGAAGATATAGCCAGATCGCCTATATTATCCGAGGGTTGACTAGTATGTGCCTAAGTTTAAATTGTGTGGTTGCAACAATGCTAAAATCTTACCAACCCTACCACAATGAGAACAATAGAACATAACATTAAAATTTAAAATACTATAGGAGTATTTGGTGTTACTATAAGTACGTTATACTTGAGAACTAAAACGGGATCTTCATTACTAAGTTGATAGTTGCTAAGTGGATACACTAAGGCTATATGTAATTAGGATGTTATAGACTTAGAATCTGTGATAATTTTGCCTTACCCCTATTCTATGTGAATTTGGACTTAAGGTCACTTATTCGAAGGTCTATCCTGTTTAGATTACACATAGCTGGTATGCACTTCACACATAGCGATGTAACTAATGAAGGTTTTCTAAATAATTATCTAGATAGTTCGTCTAATAATTATTCTCTTACCCTAAATTCTCGCATATTAAACATAGCTGGACTCCACCCCCCTCGGCAACCAGTATCTTCCGAATGAAGTCATAGCTGGTTGGTTTGGAGAAGAACCAGAGAATGATCATCCTACCCTCTTGAATGATCACCATGATGAAGACCTTTTGTACAATGCTAACTCCAAACCAGAGGTTGAGAACCTATCCCAAGCAGCTCCCTTTCCAATTCCTAACCCTCGTCCGGCTTTTCATGGCCCGACCCCTTGAGTGAGTGGAATGTTTGGAAACATGGAGCCAAGGACAAGATCAGCCCATGCCTATTAATGACAACCGAAGCATAGACGACTTCAGCAATGGGGGCTCAGCAGATAGAGTCTTGCCAATCTTGGTCCGCAGAGTGGCCCGAAATGAGATTCAAGACAGGACAACCCTACATCAGATTACAGAAATAGTCACCTATGCTAGAATGCATACCCTCCACACCATTCATCTAGAAGATGCTCACGTGGGATCTGAGAGAAACCATGAAACCCTGCTGCAAGCACTAGCTGAATCACGAGCCGAAGTCATAGAACTCCGAGTACGCCAGATGGTGTGCGAAAGACACCTACTTGACACGGAACATCAATTGGCTGAACTAAGAGTTGACCAGAGGGATGACCGTCGCCAGTAGTAGACGCTTTAATTTATTTCCTTATAAAGAAGAATCGTATTTTTCTGTCTATGCCTGATGTGGCATTTTCTATGAAATTATCTTGTACCGTAAGTGCTTTAGTTAGGTCTTTATGCTGTCAGGAACTATCTTCTGTGGATATGATGTAAGACCATTACAAGGTCATTTTTCCAGAATCTTTACGTCGTGAATATCCAAGATATCGACAACCGTCTAACTTCTGTGTCATTCCTTATTCAAGTACTCTTATCATTCTCTCATTAGAGTCTATCTGAATCATGCTTTAGTCAAGTCATTGGACTATAAGATTTATCTCAGGAGACATTTCCAAGTCTCTTACAGTGGTTGGATCTTGTCATTCACCAACCCACGACACCTCGGCTTGAACAACTAACGTCTTGAGACCATTCTACGAACTTACTTCTACTCATTACTAGGACTGCATCATAGGGATGTAGGTCAAACCTTCACGATCATACTTCCATTCCGTACTAGGACTGCATCATAGGGATGTAGGTCAAACTTTCAAGAACATACTTCTACTCTTTACATGAACAATCTAAGTACATCAGGATCAACCAGAATCACTCACAAAATCCTTATCTTTCGTGTTACAGAATCATGTCATCATCCGGAAGCAATCAGTCGAACAAGGAAACCTCCGCTTTTTCTATGGACGTCGCTAGCTTTCAAACAACAGTTACAGCTGCCGTAGTAGCTGCCGTAACCGCGGTTCTTGCGCACCGTAGCGCTATCAGCACAATCAATACTACTGATGGGAATGAAGTTTCCAATCACGATATCCATCCAGGAAGTCGCCAAACAGTAACAGTCACAGGCTGACAAAGCCAGAAAGCAGAGAACAAGTAACGAAAGCATCAAGCCCGGAAGGAACACAAGAGATCCCAAAAGCGGGCTATACAACAACAGCAAGTGGAAACCCCTGTCGTTCCCGTACCGCGCATGCCATACGAGTGAAAACTCCCGAAGTGTGATAAGTGTAGTTTCCATCATCATGGGGCTTGCCATGAGAGGCAGTGTTGCAATTGCCTAAACATAGGGCACCATGCTCGTAACTGTGGAGCACCGACGCGACCCATCACTCAAGTCCCTTTCCTCGGGACTAACCCTGCACACAAGATTAGTTATAATGCCGAACGATTTAAGAAGCAATTTTCAAAGTGGAGTAACGAGGAAGGCACTCGTGTCCACATAACATTGGCTAAACACTGAAATCCCGTCACCAAAGCTAGTACTATCCAGTCATGCCACCAATGCGGTGAGATAGGGCACTTAAAGAAAGATTGCCCAATAACAAAAAACTCGGGTGCTGATGGGAAGATTCTCAGGATCACAGCTGTAGGAGAGCCTACCCCGGAAACCACGTTAAAGTACTTAAGGCATTTCGTTGTAACAAACTTATAAACTATCTAGGAATAGTGCAACTAGAGACTTACCTTTTGCAAGATCCTGTCTGTAAAGGAATTCTCGTGCTGCGTATACTGGTCTTTTGTAGTATATCTTATTCGCAGCAATAGTCTTGTAGTAAATCTAAAGTACTGTAACTCTGTTCATGGTTGCACGGTTGTGTTTTGTCTGTAATCGTCTTATATTCGAATCTAATGTCTTTAAGTTTCAGTATGATTCCAACATTATCATACGACTCGATTAAATTTGATCCTCACGAAAACAACTTTTTACGTACATCTCTTTCTTCTAGATCACTTTTCCAGCGAAGCCGTCATATCAGAACACCGAAGTACTCATGCCAGGAGTACCACTTAGTTATTTTCTTTCCGAAGAAATCCCCGAAGTACCACTCGTGCAGTACGCCAAGTTTAATCCAAGGATTCATGCGATTGATCTATCACTAAGGAATGGTATACATAAAAGTGATATATAATCAAGCTTCTACAGGTTTAGAACTGATGATTCCACTTTAACTTCTTTTTCTCTGATGGGATGTGAGCTTAAAGAAGAATCAGTTATTCGACTACCTTTTCAACCTTAATTATATGCGACTCGTATACCCGAAATTGTGATTGTGAAACCATGAATGAATTCTAATATGAACTTCAGGACGGAGGACTACTTAAGCCTACGAGTAATCACATCGTCATGCGAACAAACTTAGAACCCAGTACGACTCCCGTAAACAGATCGCCCTATAGTTTAAACATCTATGGAGATACAAGAACAGTCCGGACAACTTAGCGAACTACCTAGAAATTGAATTAGAAGACTAGGTTCTCACCCTAGAGAACCCCGATCATATTCTTCCAGAGATCGACGGATTGCATCGTACGTGCCTCGGATATCGAGGACTCCGTCAAGATTTCATAGAAATCGTTATGTCTGCCTCGCATAGACGAAATGGTTGAGCAAACGCAAGGAAAGAATTACTTCCAGGAATGGATCTGAGAGCCGAATATCACCAGTTCGAGTGTTAGGGAAAGATGTCCGCAAGGCTATCTCCTGAACTCGATGCGGACACTTCAAGTCTGTAATGATACCCTTCAGATAGGACCAATACGCCCATAGTTTTCATGAGCTAAATGAATAGGGTTACGTCTTTCTTACTTGGATTAATTCGTCATTTCTCCATGAAATGACTTACTTATCTACCCTCGTAGTAAGAAGAAAACCCATGGAAACAGTCCCTACAGAAGAACTTTAGCGAAGTTCTCTCGGCACGAGTTTTGAAATTGAAGAGTCAAATTTCTATGACACAATGTTAATACTGTGAGAAATTTTGAGCACTCTTTCAATCTGTCAAAACCGTTGACCATTTTTCGACACCAGAGACGCCGACAGTCCTTCGCCAAATTCTAGGTCTTACCGACCTACCGCCATAGTTCATTTAGAAATCCTCGCAAGCTACACAAACCCGTATGACTTTGACCCAGTAAGGGGTGGCCTTTGACTGGGAAGTTAAGCAGGAAAAGGAACCTTTGAAATTCCAAGTGAGTGACCAAGTTCTTTATGAGGTCAAGCGGACGAAGCAACGCCGTTGCCAGTTAGTGAAGGTTCGTTGGAATGCCAACCAAGAACCCGATTTCACCTAAGTGCGCTAGAACCAATCGATTAGGAAGTTTACTCCTCACGACTCGATCATTTGTGCATACTTCCTTGCCTAAACTCTAATTTCGGGACGAAATTCCCTTCAACAGGGGGATGATGTGACAACCCGAAATTTCTACTCTGAACAAACCATATCAAGCCAATAGATGTAGATCAGTTACAATGTAACCTTAGATTTTGAGTATAAGTTTGGCAGTTTTCAGGATTTTACACTTAATGAGATATTAGGAGAGTGGATGCACTAGGGTTTTGTACAACACTGTAATTCCAATACTCTAGGACATTAGAATTCATTCCGAGAATAGAAATATTTTCTGCCAAAAATCTCAGGACTATAAATAGAATTCTGAACCAAATTGGTTCATTAGTTGAATTCCAAATAGAGAAAAGCCAAATTCTCTCTCACGGATCTTCGGGTTTTCATCCCAAATCATGAGTACACTTCTCTAGTTGTGTTTTAATGCTTGTTTTATGCCTATTAACATATAGTGTAAGTCAAATATAAGAGATCCGCGAGTTTACCGCCCAAGAACGTTCTTGGGGAGTAAACTCCATTTTAAGGTCCTTAAGGGTTCAAATGACCTTCAAAGCTTTAGAAGTCGAACTAGGAGCCTCTAATTCATGCTTTATACCACAAAACAATTAGGAATCATGGTTAGAAGGGAGTTTACGGCCAATGAGCTTCTTAGGCCGTAAACTCCATGTTTTACGTGCCAAATTGCTTTGAAACACTACCTAAGGCTTGGACTCTATTTTAGACAAATACCCTAAAGGTTTAATACCTAGAAAACATAAGAAAAGCACAAGTGTTGAAGATTTTACGGCCAAGAGTGGTTCTTGGGCCGTAAACTCCTATTAAGGGGTCAAAGGGCACCCTAAATCCTTCCTTGAGCCAAGAAACAGTTTGGGCATGTACCTGAATGAGTTATGGACTAGTAAAAACACTTAGAACCCCATGAGTGAGGGAGTTTACGGCCCAAAAGGTTCTAGGGCCGTAAACTCCATAAAAATGGTGCCAAATGTGCCATAAACTCTTCTAAAGACAAGTACGAAAGCCTAGTTTAGTTCCTAGAAATGTTTGCAACTTGAAAACATCATAAGAACCCTCCCAAGGGAGTTTACGACCGTAAACTCCAAGGGAATATGGTCTATGGGCCGTAAACTCCCCTAAGGAGTCAATATGGTACCCAAAACCTTGTTTAAGCTTTGAAACAATTCCCCACTAGAGTTGTGATAATTCTAAGCTCCATTTAGGCCTTGGTTGAGAGGTTATGGCCAGGAGCTTACTCCCCTGGGCCGTAAACTCCAATGGTTATGGTCATTAGACCTTAAACTCACATTAGGGGCATTGCACTCCTTTATTGCAACCCATTAGCCTCCAAGCACTTGACCAAAAGTGTTTTCCTCGCGTTTAAATGTTTATACTTGTATAATTAGTGATTTAATCTCTAATTATTTATATACATATGTATTCATATGTAATTAGGATCATTGTGTGTGTCTAAGTCTTCACTTGACACCAAGCACTTGCCCCATCCTTCCGTACGATAACGGTCCGTTCAATTCCAGTCACTTACTGCAGGTGAGTTCATACCCCTTAACTAATGTTTTAAACTACTTTTAAATGTTTTATTGGGGGGGGGGGATATAAGTAGAATCATGCTAGTTATTATATCAATCACATAATAAGTAGAATTACGCTAGTTATTATATCAATCACATGTGATTAATATACAACATTCAAAAGATTTGGCTACTCATTAGCCGTTTTACCAAACGGTTTCCTTCAAATGATTTTTATAAACATTTTATATGTTTTAAACTACTTATTACACTGTACATCTTACTCTGTACATTACCTTTCAAACTTATTTACAACTGTGTTTCAAACAAATGTTTCCTTATACTCAAAACTGTTTTATCATACTTATGCCTTCAAATTGTTTTATAGATTGACATCAAGTCTATCTTTTCTTAAAATAATATTTATGTTACAAATGTCTTACAAAACTTAGATATGCTTTTATATTATTATAAATTGCATGCCTCTATATGTATAGTTATATAAGAAATGTTTAAAAGACTTAGGAAGGCTATCCACCCTATTTCCTTTTCGCGCTTGAGATGTGGTCAGGTGGGATATCGGGTACTCATCCGAAGGTCGTTTAAATATTAATTATATATCATATGTACGTATATAGTCATAAAAGGTTCTTCCATTTCATCCCATGCCCTTGGGTAGAAAGGGTATACATCCATGACCATACGTACCAGATAGATTACTAGTAAACTACCATATGGGTAGTTTAGGAAGATACTAGAACAATTACTAGAACACGATATCATACAATGAGTCAGTTCATTCATGAGTCAATACTTTCTAGAACATTACTATACATTACATATACAACTATACTAGGACGAGAACATATACAGCGATACTAGAACGATTACATTACTATACTTGCTAAGTAGAGAGCACGTACATTACAGCTAGAACAGTTCATTACATTACATATACAAGAATACGTTAATTACTGTGATTTAAATCGGAGCATGACTCAAATGACATGGCCCGAGTTGTAGCCAGAGTCTCTTGAAGGGAGAGCGTGAGTTTGCGTATAGATTCTATAATGGATTGACTATCCTACACCTTGCTGTTAGCTACAGTGGGACCTGCAGGTCTACGGGTGCCAAACGTCATACATTAATTTCGACCATTCTTATGTCGATGTAACCAGTCTATAGTATGAATTTATGTATAGATCTATACTGGATTGACTATCCTACACCTTACTGCTAGCTACAGTGGGATCTGCAGATCTGCAGGTGCCAAACGTCAATCCTTATTACGACCATTCTTATGTCGTTGTTACCTGTCGATAGTATGGTACAATTTATTACATAATGCCTTAGCTTAAAATCCGGTTTAAGGTAGTTAGTACGGTAGTAGTCCTTTTAGAGCTACGTTTTAGTACTACATTAATTTTCCCCATTACATATTTTTAGGGATAACCTCACTTAAACATTAATGTACAAACCATATTTTGTTAATAATAGTTACACTTGGGAAAATTACACACTCTTACAAGAAACGACCATGCAGAACAGTTAGGTCTTGGTAGAAGACACCTTCATATACTAGTAGGAATCAAAGGGATTTTAGGGTTTTTCAAACACTTACAGTTCATATAGACTTTCAATACTTACAATACATAGACTTACTAAATCTTACATACAAATTAAGACACTAAATACTTATGATCTCACCAGCTTCAAAGCTGATACTCGCTTTCAAAATTACTTGTATCCTCAGGTCATCATAGACAGGTACCGATGCAAGGAGAAATGAAGACGGAGCTTGTTCAAGACTTATCTTTCATTTTGATTTATGCTTTAGTGTTTATCAAAATTTGACAGAACATATTTGTATAATAATTATATTATTAATGCAATGGATGATGTTGTTGCTTGTTTACTACTTTACATTATTGTTGATATTATACATGACGTCCTCCGCCCCAGAACGTTTCCGCCGTTCTTGGTTTTGGGGTGTGACACATATATGCACGACACATTCTAGACTTTGTAACTAGAAGCTAAGTTATAACTTACTAGAAACTTGGAAATAAGTAGAATCGAAGGATAGTGTACTTAGATTTCATATTGATATGTGTATTCTGCAACTATTTAACTGTAGTGACTATCCATATTTAGGCTATTCTTTGACTCGAACATCTTTGCATGAAATATATACACACATCAGACACTTGACCTAGTAGTAGAAATTAGGTCCAAGTCTCGTACGAACTTAAGTAAACGTTGAAACTATGACTAGTATACTTGATTCGTACGTTTCCCTTGAATATCAGAATCACTATATAGAAATGCCAATAACCAAACAAAAACAAATTTCAAGTATTTTTATAACTTGAATAAGAGTTATGAAACTATAAAATAGTTTAAAATTCAATTCATTTTGATATGCAAATATTTACGAAATTCCTTAAAACCCAAAAAGTCCTAGAAACTTAAATATATGAAGTTTTTTAATTAAAACCCTGTAGAAATTTTTATAAACTCTATAATATCAAATTAAAATATTTAAAATGTGGAAATATAATCAACAAAATTAATTTATTTCACTAACATTATCCTTGCTTTTATAAGCTAAAAATCTAAGAGTTATGAACAAAATTTATATAAAATAAACATTTTATATTAATTGAAAGAAATTTTATAAAATTTTAGGAATTAAAAAATAAATTAAATATCCTCTCTCCTCTTCAAATTTTGGGATCCCTCTCTCTCCCCTCATTTCTTCTCCTAAAGTCAATCATTTTCACTTCCCATTCACTCAACCTCCCACTTTTCTCTCTCTAAAACTAACCTCTTCATTTTCTCTACAAATGACGAACCTAGAAGCAATATCATTGGGATAGATTTTCACATTCAATTCTTCATGAGTTCAGAAGCGTCTCTGTATTTTGGTGGAGGATATCCCCAAAGAGATGACGAGAGAGGTGAACTATCAAGAGAGATAGAATCTCTCTTTTCTTCTCTCTAAAACCCCCACTCATTACCTCTATGAATTAGCTCCAAAACCCATGAAATTTCCAGAAAATATTCCTCATACTGCTCAAGAATATTTATTATTTGAGGTTGATCTTAAAGGTAAAATCAATTTCCTTACATTTTGTTCACTTTTTTCTTTAAAAAAATATCAAGTTTTCCTGTATTTTTCTTCTCCATAAACACTTTTAATTTCTTTGAGATTATTCACATACAGGTGAAATTTGATGATGAAGGTGGTAGGATTTCACCCAAAATCAACATGCATGTTGTTAGAAGGTGAAATCCAATGATCAAAACCTAAATCAAATCAATCAACTTGAGTTTTACAAGTTTTAAAGATCCAAAACCACATGTATTCAAGTTTTTCATATTGAAACATCATTTTGAACAAAATAAATGCATTCATGGTCTTCAAATCATCATGCATGTGATGAACATCACGCTTAAAGACTTCATTATCAAAGTACATTGTTAAGAATTCTCATAGAGGATTTATTCATAAATAAATATCTACAACTCGTTTTTCTTGATTTATTGTATCTTTCGCAAGAAAATAGAGTAATAATTCATATAAAATACTTTTCATGGTTAGTAAATTCTAGTAAAATTTAGGTATTAGCTATGCGCTAAGTAAAGACTTTTAATGAAGTTGTGTGCATTTCTAAGGAAGTTTTCATTAAATGAGTAGTAAAATACAGTTATGAATGTCCAAAGCCATATTTCATAATTTTCGCATCTTCTAGATATCATAAAAACTCTATGAAAAATTGTCCAGATTTTTCCAAAACAATTTCTTATTTTTTCCGATTTAATGAATGTTTAAGGGATTAAATTGATGAAAAATAACTACACTTGTCCAAAAATTCTAAAACTTTAGTAGAATATCTTATAATACATATTAATCGTGAATAAAAATTTTATTGAATTTCACTTACTGTTGAATAATTGTTCATGAATTAATGCTCATTTATGATAATAAATCAGGGAAAAATTGTTAAGTGTTCTAAAAGTAATAATAAACTTCCATAACATTCTGCATTACAGTTTAGCCCTAAATAAAAAGTTTGGGATGTTTTCTAAATAGTTTAGTATTTATTTTCATTTTTTAATATAATAAATACACAAAAATAATAAAAATAGGTTAAGTTGTTCACCAACCGGTTTTGATATTTTTGCCCAGTATTTATGCATCAAATAAAAATTTTACAAAAATGTTGAATAAGTATCGAATTCTTTTTCTATTTATGCTATATTTCTTACATTAAATACACGTAAATCGAAAACTTGGACTCTAATATATGAAAATTCATGTTGGTAATCTTCCCAAATTAATGCTTATTTAAGTGAATTTTTGAAAAAAGTTTGGTAATTTTTATTTATGTTTTTAATAACTATTCACGAATTAATGCTAATTTAAGTGAATAAAACAAAGAAAATATATACATTGTTTAGGAATCAACTTTTAGATTTTTCCCAGCTTTTGTATACCTAATAACAATAGTACAAAAAGTTTGGTAAATTTCAGAAACTGTTTTCTAATTAACTCTATTTTTATTAGAATAAACACACAAAAATCATAAAAGCAGGTTAAACTGTTTGAAAATCAATTTGAGTATTTTTTCCGAGTTTACATACATTGTATAATAGTTTTACAAAAAGATTGGGAATTTTTAATAATTTTTCATTATTTTTCATGATTTTATGATGTTTTCAAGGAATTAAATGGTGAAAAAATAATTAAGCATATTTAAAAATCATGAAAAATTACAAGAGGGTTCTAAATTATCGTTAGAATTGAAATGTAATGTTTGGAAATTTTAAGAACTAATTTGATTTAGTGTTGGATTTTTAGCTTGTAAAGCCCTTCCAAAAGTGCTAAAATCCATTACAAACAATAACACAAAAAGGGAATTGACACTTGCAAATGTTAATAAGTCAACTGGTATATGGAAATTTGAATTTTCAAAAAGTATTTGCAACTTATACAAAACCTAACCTGACATAATATTGGCATAATTATATTGTAGAAGTTAAGTATACTGGTATTAGATTTTAATTAGAGACTTATCAGTGTGTATCATCGTTGTAGGAATCGGTAGTGGTACAAGTGGAACTTAGTTCAAGGTATCGTATGCATCATCTCAAAGTATCATGAGTATTCACGACTCCCCTTATTTTTGGTTTGTAAATGTTTTACGGTGGAAAAGCATGTCCAAAAACTATTTATTATTCGTAGCATTTATTTTGACTTGTATCAAACTTTGTTTCAATATTGTGTTGTGTGTGTATATGTTATATTTAATTCATAAGGCCTTCTGGCGTTTATGATGGGTTTTAGCCATATGAACATTCCTATGTGCACATGCAACCCTAATGCTTGGATCTTGGTTTCTCTAATTGAACATACATTGAATCCAAGACTTCTAATGGCTAATAGAGTATAATAACAATATGAAATCAGAATTAGAAGTTTACCTTGAGTCACTTGCTTGATCTTCTTGTCCTTGAGGCTTTAGAGTCACAATTGTCACTCCTCTAATGGCTTACAAACACCAACTACCAAGAAGATGATTTAGGAGAGAGGAGAGGGGATCAAATCGGCCAGGGTTTCTTCTCAAGCACAAGTGCCAATTTCTCTTGACCCCTAGGGTCTATTTATACTAGTTAGGCTCCTAGGGTTTCACCCTTAAACCCTAATTGGATAACTTAGGCCCTAATCAATCCAATACCCTAATAGATAATCCCTTGGAAGAAATCTAAGATTATCCTAAGCCCTAGAATTCGTCCAATATTATCCATAAGGGCTTTATAGCCCAAAGTCCAACTATCGTACAATTGACAGTTTATACGCCTTTATTTATTTAATCTCTTTAAGTCACCAAATTAATTCCTAATTAATTTATGACTTATATTAATCAAATAACAATATTATTATTCTTTATATTATTCTTATAATATATTAATAATATTCTTTCTCTCATTATAAATCATCCTGTCAAGTTGCTATGGTGAAGGCAACCCAAAAGGACCATGCACAACCGGGTCAAATACTTGCCAAATATAGTTGTAGCCTTAGACACTATTCCAACAGTTTAAGTCTCTGGAATCAGTTCACAAAATTCATTAACTCATTTGAGCCCATGGTCATTATGGATAACACTATTAGGAGGCACACAACTCCTCACTCGAACGATTCGCTTGAGTGCTGTTTACGATATTTCTCCCTATGTTTGCGATAGACATAACACTCAAGAAGCAATTTGGTCTTAGTATTGGGTTGTGAACTCATGATTTGATCATTACGCACATATAAACATTGTTTCTCATTATAAGAATGAACTTTTATTACTGGAAACTTATTTACTTGTATTATAAATGAACTTGTTTGCTCTTTGTAGCAACAAACTTGTTTGCTCTTTGTAGCAGTGAAAATGTTTACTCATTTGAGCAACGAACTTTGTTTCTTATATTAGCAACAAACTTCTATTTATGGAAACTTTAGTACTCGTTTTAGCAAGCAACTTCTATTCATGAAAACTTATTTACTTATTTTAGCAATGACCATTTGTTTATGGAAACTATTATCAATATTCTGATTTTGACTTCAAACTATGTTATGTTCTAAACCCGTGAGTACTCACCAACTATTTTGGTAGTTGACCATTCAGTTTACACACCTTTTTAGGAACTCATCTAGTAAGAGGCACCTAAGGACACCTCACTTGTAGGAGCATTTTCATGTGTGTTTCTTTTTATACGTTGTACTTACTTTTAAAAGTTGTTTAAACTTAATGTAAATTGTAAAGCTTTTAATACTATGGTTGGTGATGTCTTTCAATGTTTGCTATGAGACCCTTTGTACTGCCACGAACCGTATTTTCGCTTTAGCAGGGTGTGACAAAAGGACCATGCTATCTCTTTCTGCATATATGAACAATGCTACATAATTAGTGTGAGTGGGTGACTTAATGACATCTGAACAATTGGTCTCACTAATGAGATACTTATTAAGATCTTGATGCATTCAATTGAATGCTTCTAAGGACATTTTAAGTGTCAAAGTTTTAGTCTAAAATCAAGAATTCAACATAAATTTCCTTGAGACGGTACATGACAAACGAAGAAAGAAAAGAAATAGGAAATAGGAAATAGTGAAGAAGGGAATTATGCATCTTTTTCAGAAATATCATAAAGTCAGAATTTGGTGTATCTTTTGAATTCAAATATCATTAGGTACTTCCTCTTTTCAAGATATTTGCCATATAAAATTTGTCTATAAGAGATAGAGACAAATTAGCAAGCATTTAACACATTCAAACTCAATGAAATATATAATTAAACACAAAAATGATGAGAATGATGTTCTTATTCTTTGAAGAAGCCATTATTCTGATGGATTGCAAGCATCATATTCATTACCATGAAGAACAGATTTGAAGGAACACAATCTTTGTAAGAAACGTGTTAAATGGAGCTAATCTTTGTAACCTTCGAGTTACAAAAATCAACAAGAAGGTACCCGAAGGAGAAAATGAGTATGATCCACAAAATAAGAGACACTAATCATTGTGTTGACGAAGAGATCTTGCATCCATGATGAGGGATGCTCGGATAGTGAGTGGTTTCTATGAAAATTAGACGTGCGACCATTAGTGTCATCTAACTCCGTAGAAATAGGTGATGGTTTCAGATGAGGCAAAGAGAGGAATCAGAACATTTTGTCTAGAAAACGTTCTTCGTTATCTTGTATCGACAGTAGTACACTCAATATCGAACTCACTAAACATCATCTTCAAACTTAAAGGTTGCAGCCATTGAAGAAAAGATGCAAAGCCATTGATATTCGTTTAAGCAACCAAGCTCAATGATAATATCTTCCAACAAAGGAAAAAGAGATTACGCAAGCTGGTATTTTCTTTGGATGAGAAAGTACAGATCCATCTTTGAAGATGAAAGATAGATGATGTTGAACCTTGTGCTAGAAAGAAAAAGTTATGGGGATTAACGTTACAAAGATAAAGACATGCAATGTATACTTCTTTGGTAAAAGAAATTAAAGAATAGTGCTTTTGTGTTTTTTTGATGAAAGAAAAATACTTTTTTTTGTAGTCTTTTTAGATTTTCAACTTAAAGTAATAAAATATTAGAATTAAAAAGGAGAATAATTGAAGGCAGGAAATATATCCAACATATAGATGTGATTTTTCATGTTAGTAGAGAGTATGGTTGATTTCTTCGAATAAAAAATGTTTGCTTCCTCGTTGTTGAAGGGAACCTTGTAGCCAATGTCACACAGTTGACTGATCGAGATGAGGTTATGTTTGAGTCCCTTGACATAGGAAACATTCTTGAATTTTGTGATCTTGCATTGAATCATTCCAAATCCTTTAGTTTTTCCCTTGTTGTCGTCTCCAAAAGTCACCACATGCCATACTTTTTAATAAACTTATCAAGGTGAGACTTAAACCCTGTCATACTCCTGAAGCACCCACTATCAAGATACCAAACATGCTTTCGGCCATGTAATGTAAATGAAACAAATTAGAACACACTGACCCATTTTTCAATGGGTCATTTCACTAACTATTTAGCATTAAAAATATTACAACACGCAGTCGTGAGAATACTGAAGGACATATCTTTTTTAATCAACTTATCATGTCTTATGTGAATATTGTCAACTCTCTTAGTTCTGCAAAATATATAGTCACTCGTTTATTTGAGTTATCTTCGCATCGATATCAAACGTTTATACCATGATTGTTATTTTTATTACATGAGTTGGTATTTTTCGGTTTCTATAGAGAAGAAAATTTTACATGTATCTTATGAACATCTGATATGGCTCTACAAATAAAGGATTTATTTGTGTGACAGGATGTGGAGACAGATGACTCACACGTTGATGTACACAAAGATTCATCAATGTCAGAAGAAATAGAGTATCAATGTTAAAAGAAATAGTTATCAGTGACACAATTGCTAACAATTCAATATGGAGATCCAATAAGGATTTCATGTGTGGATTGAAATTCACCATTTTATATAGAAAATTAAAGATATATGTCAGTTGTAACATTTGGAATATCAAATGCATGATTTATCACAATAGGATCTAAGGCAGTTAAGTGGGTAGTACATACAGTGATACGATCAAGGTTTGTTATACAATGTTTATTTAAAATATTTTGATTTATGTACGTATTATAAACAAACCTAAATTTAAAATCATCTTCAGTATTAATAATTGTCGAAAAATTAGGTTCAATTTCAATTTGCTTGTAAACCCCATGGCCTTGTCTATATTTCCATCAAGGATTTTCTCACATTGATCAGATATCTAGGCATCAATTATTTTTTTTAGCTTATAATGAGAGTGTGCCTAATTATTAATTATATCTTATAGTTTTTTTTTGTGTGATGGTCAACATTTGTAAGACATAGATTCCTAACATTAATGTTTATTTGTGCAAGAATTTTCTCATTGTCTATCAATTTATTTGTCAGTGTTTCAATTTCAACCCTAAGAGATTGCTTTTCTTGATTAAAATTTGAAATTTGACGACACAATTAATCAAACATCATACATCAAAACTATTTCAGTAGCTGACAAATTTGTTTACCTGATATAAAGATGATGAGTCCCAGTATAGCATTTTTGTGTATTTAGCAGCTTTAGCAAGATCAGCGTCGAAAGCGCTTGATTCGTTGCTTCCTTCATTAGTGACAAACTTATTATTGTGTGTCATCAAGAACTTATTTACTCCTTCATCATCATTGGATGATTCTTCTTCATCCACCCAAATTTCCAACATTATACCAGAACATTCACATCAATGTTGTGCATTTTTTATGATGCTAGCAGTATTTTATACTCCACCTCGTCTTCATTTTTGTCTAACTTGTTGGACTTTTACTCAATGGAAAAGTGATTAGTGCCTCCAGAATTGAAACAATTTGATGCTTCCTTCTTCTCGGCGACATTCTTCTTACCAGCAGCATATCCCTTAGATGTTGATGAGTCAAACATTGGTGGTAATCTTTGGGGCCCATAAGGTTTCTTGTTGTTTTGGCTAATTTAATCTTTGAGTATATAGGATTCACCTTCAGATTCTTTAGAGAGTCACTGTCACTATTTAGGGGTGACTTATTTGAATAGAGAGCCATGGATTTGTCCTTTAGAGTGTCTAACATAATTTCCTTATGCAAAATCTTTGTTTCTTGATGATGATAAAGATTACAAAATCCATGGTTTAGATTTTCTCACTGTTCTTTAGAACATCATTATGATGTTCCCAACTGTCATTCAGCGAGTGAAGAAACTTGAGAACCAAGGAGTTTCTCATTTAGTTCACATTAAAATGACACATACTGTTCACTAAGAAATTAAAGGGATTGAAGACTTAAGTGAGAGATTCATTTTTCTGTTGGAAAACCTGCTCGTACTTTCGATTTAGATTGTTCTTGTTGACAATCTTAACTTCATCTATTCCTTCGGGTGCTATAGTCAACATATCCACCATCTCCATGACAGATCTGTAAATTTTAACTAAATGATAGATGCATAGGGAAGAGTGTTTCCTATGGCTGCATGAGCCTTGACGTCAAGAGAAACTACATCCTTCTCGTATTTAGTAAATTCATGAGCAAGTTTTTGGATCTCATCACTATCCTTAACTTTATCCTTCATGGGCTGAGACATAAGAACATGACAACCATGCTTGATGATATCCGACATGGGATAGTCCATGGTTTCATTGACCATCATGGATTTTGACTTCAATATAGTGAAGTTCTTCTCATCAAATTATGTAATTTTGTGACCAGAAGTGGTTTTAGATTGATTGTATGAAGAAAAAGAAAACAATGTCAATCGATATCAGTGATCCACTCTGATACTAGTTATAATAGCCCTGATTAAGATAGATTAATTAAAACTACAAAGAACAATGGTTTTTCACAAAGGGTTTTCACTAAATAAGTTTTCACCAAGAGTACAATCATAAAGCAAGGGTTCGTGAATCAGCAAATGACATGAACCTTGAATACATGATTTGATAGTAATAGCTAAGAGGTGTGAATCCCTACAAATCAGGGATTGCACGTGTTCAAAGGTTCGTGTAATCAAGGTTCGTGTCTATATATACAAAACACTATCACATTGGCATTGGATATTTAGATTAAGTTTTTACGTTGGCACTAATGCAAGTCAACATGGCCAAGTTTTACTTCATCATATACTAAGGTTAGACCATGTAGGTTAACATAATAAAATCATATTGGAAAGCTTGATCTTCAGAAACCACATCAGGATTGAAATATTCATCGAATGTTGGAACATATGATTCTTGAGGATATAGTTCCATTCGAATATAGATTTCTAGCGTATAACTTGTTGATATCTCAAGTATAAGTGGTTCACCTGATATTTCCCACTGATTTCAAGTAACATTTGACTAATGTCCTTGAACTTCATCAAAAAGTTGAAAGAGAGTTAACCTTTTCAAAGAACGATTACTTTGCAGACATGATTTAACATTACCCCAACCTCTACCCAGACTATTTATTAACTTAAGATTATATTCAATGGGAGTTCTGGACACGCAATGAGCATTGAGATTGTTCACCAAATACAAGATATGTTGGAGTAAAAAAGAATGGAATCTCCCGGAAGAGTTGTGAATGTTTTCATAGTCATTAACAACAGATGTTAATCTTTAACATTTTCCAATCCTTCCAAAAAAATCCTTAAGGGTTGTTAAGGGTACCAACATTACTTCTAATCTTTAACATCTTGATTTATGCTAAAATCCCAGGTAAGCCCAAGATGTTGGATTTAATCAATATTTTTGCATCAATTTGTTTTCTTGTATTTTCATATACAAGGAAGATCCCAATAATATCGTATTATTTATCATTATCATTATGTGTAAAGCCCTACCTGATCGTCAAACACACACGTATCAACTCCTACTATCACTTTCATTCTCTCGATACATAAGCTCTCTCACACTCACATCATGATCAGCTAGTACTTGTAATTTTTTTATTAATATAAGTTCTAACGCAGGTGATTTCATCACCTCCCGAGGTTTTATGTTGGAGATTAAGGGCTTCATCATACATCATTGTGTTCTTGCTTTTGATTTTACTTATTAAATATTGTTTGACAGACTACAATAATTTCTCATATTTACGTGATTGTTTATCTAGTTTTATTGTCAAAACCACCAAGATATTATGTTGTATCTTGATATCCTATTGATATACTAGGATTATTTGTCTAAATTCATTCATTTGTTACTTTTAGACTATTATTGTCCTAGATATCTAAATAATAGAGTTAGCACTTTAAAATGAGTTCACCCTGTCAAAAAAAATTAATTGTTGTTGTTTTCTTCTCATGATCTTCGACGCGACCAAGATCTTAAGAACTTTAATTCTAAACATTTTATATTAAACATCACACCACACTAACTAATATCGTTATGAAATTAGCTTATCCAATTTTTACCAAAACAATTTGGTGCCATCTATGGGATAAGTGGTGCGATTACATTTTTTCTTAAGGATATTCAAAAAGATTTTCTAATATTTTTAATCACTTACATATTTTGGACTAAAAATGTATTCTTTACGAAAATCTACTTCTAGAACTATCCCATCCATTTCCAATAGTCAGAGATTACCCCCAATTCCTGTTGTCACCTACAAAGAAGGAATGTCGAAATCCCCATGAGAATTGTCTAAACATATTCACTAATCCGATATTCAGGATGTTCAACGCAAGATATACCAGTTATGGTCTTAAACAAAGAGATCATATCCATGATGATCATAATGGATCGGCATATGAACGAGCAAAGTGAAAACAACCAGACAATGTTCGAAAGAATGTAGTGATTGAGTTTAGATTTAAGAAGGCATATGCAAACTACACTGAATCCATCTTCATTCTTGCAACCTAGGATCCTGAACTTCAAAACCAGTGCATCTTTAGAATGCCAATTTGGAGACTTAATATCAATGCAGGCACCTATCTTTAGAACTAGTTTGAATTCTTGTAAGAGAGGTCATTCCTCCTAAAATCTTGAAGGGTAATTCGACATCCCATCTAATTGTTGGGTTTTGAGCATTCTAACACTCCTAAGTGTACATGCAACCCTAAATACCTTGGATCTATGTTTTCTCTATTATACATGCAAATATAAATATTCCAAGGTATTACCCTAACTAGCATACAATCTTTGATACTTAGGTAATAAACTAGATAGAAATACATACCTTGTTGATGTAGATTGACTCCAAGAAGCTGAAGAGCCTAGTGCCCCAAGTGTGACACCTCAAATGGTTTACACAACACCATGAACACTTGGAATAACCTTGAGAATAAGGATACCTTGGTTCTCTCTAGTGCAATCGGCCTTGCGCTCTTGCGTACACACTCTATTCCAAATTTTACCAACCAAGGACATCTTTATATACTGTGGAGATTAGGGTTAAACCCATGACCTTTCATTTCATATGATCCATGGGTTTAAACACTCCATGGACTATCCATGAAAGCTTAGCTCAACCTAAATGAACTTGGCCCATCACACACATATATCTTAGAGTCTATATTTAATTAGTTCCTTTTTGATTACTTAATTAATTACAGATTAATTCTTGATCAATACTAAAATAATATGATTATATATTAATATATTAGAACTTATAATATATTAATATAAATCACTAGTACCCTTTTTCCTCATCTTGTCAATCCAATTGTCCCAATGCCATGCAACCCAAATGGAACATGCCAGGTCATGTCAAGTCTTACCAATTATAGTTATGCACTTAGACATTAATCCAATAGTCTCCCACTTGGATAAGTCTAAAACTATTATTGCAAGTATGACTTCATAACCCGACTAGCAATCGTATCTCTCAAAAGCTTCTGTCGAACTCTAACCTCTGACAATGACTTGTGCAGTAGATAAGGGATCATATATTCCTCCATTCTAGATACCATATGGACTAAGACATGGATTAAAATCATTCTCTTTATCCATTTGTTGTTTCCCGATTTCCGATTCATGATGATTGACTGAATGAACATATCAAATCAGTCTTGGCTTGGCCAAGCACTCACATGTCTCATCATTAAATCATCGAGGGGCCCACAGATATCGCTTTTATCCCGAAGGTAAAAGGAATGGATAAACTTTGACTCGTATGGCTTGTTCTACTACCTGTTGAATCATACATAAAGGAACATTTTATAACATCGAGTTACCAATGCAGTTTCGTGCGATCAATGTATAACCAACTCATAGTAACAACTCATATCTCTAGGTTTGAAGAATATAAGATATTATCGTCTCATGATCACTCATGATAAAATCCATGAAGTAATCCCAATGAGCGTAGGTTGAATCCAATACTCATAAGTTATGAGCACTCATGAGTGTTGTAGCACCACTTTCTCTAACAAATTAGACCTCTACAAGACAACCCATGACAGTCTTTATTCATATCTACTTCCAACATATGACCGACTGTTGACGGTTTGAATAACTTAGTCATTCAGGAAAAACGACCTAGTTATTCTGGAAGTCAAAACATGCAAAGTGAAACACAAGAATAATCGAATCCAATATGGTCTCAGAACTTATGAATATAGATAAAACAACTTTTATTTATCACCATATTCATTACCCATCATTCATTGCATACTGTTTCAAACTACCAACTATATACTTGAATTAAAACAATAGTTGTCCAATGCTCCAAGCATGTACACTATGTTTTCTAAACACTAATCATGCCATACACCAAGTATGCATACTAAGTTTGTCTGTGATCTTTACATTGTGAAATAGATAGATTGAACATAATTCCAATGATTCTCATTTCACACTCCCAATTCCTTACTGCAGATGCAAGAATTCCAAATTCCTTCCATTTACCTAAATTTGTTAGATTCTAAACTTATATGCATTGGTCCTCTTGTAATGATTATGCATAAAGTCATAAATACTTGTCAACATACATTACAGAGTATTCCAATGGAGACCAACTCCATGGAAGTGAAGTCTCATATTCAAAGTTCATTGCCTTTGAACATTCTTCTTGCATTAAGCTTCCTAATCTTACACATATTTAATGAATAACTTCTAACTAAGGGAACATTTCCATATTCCCATTTTGACTATTACTCTTGAACAAGAGTTTCCTCTTTTAAGAATATGTCAATATGGTCCTTCCATAATTAACACTATACTTCCAATTGTCCTTGAGCAAGCAATCTTTGGTAAACCTTAGATTGTCCTCGATAATTGCTTAATCATTTTAGTCATATCCAATTCTAGACTTTTCCCCTTCTTAATGCCCCAGTCATTTGGAAAATTTTAAAAAAGGATGAACCTTATAGCACACGCAATCGATCCTATAGCTGAATCATATGGGACACGATTCATAATGTCTCACATAAAGACATGATACTAGACTAGTCCTTTTGCTACAATATTTCTATTTGCCAAGTTCTCATAATTCAGATTATGAAAAGGGATGTCGTAATCATAATCGAATTTTAGAACGCAAATAATAGACCCATATACAGAATTTCCTTATGTTGAGCCATTCCAACACAAAATTCATATATATCCTTGACTAAAGATGATTAAAACCTCAAATCTAAGCATTTAGAATTGAAATGAAGTATAATTTCCTCTCCCTTAATTATAGAAAAACAACTTTTCAACCCATGTAACTCCACGAATTGAAACTTTTGTTTTCTATAATTAACATTGCTTAACCTCCAACCCTTATCATAATTGTCATGCTCCCACTAACATGATGATTATAAGCATAACACTTAAGCTCCCACTAGCTTTAAGATGTACTCAGAAATCAGTTGGACTTCTAGAAATCAATACTTTATTGACTTTCTTACCAAAGTTCAGACTTCTGATACAAGATACTTTGATAGAAACTTTATCAAAATCATACACCTTATCTTAGATAGCAAGTTGGTGTGTCTAAACAATTTCAGAACTATGAAAAGGGATGCCGTAATCATAGTCTTAATTGTTTAGACCTTTTGCCATCTGCTTCAAATCTACTTGGTGAAAGTGTTTCCTCACAATCATTTTCATGAAATTGTTTAGACCTTATGGTGTATGTTTTCTTATCCATGTGAATTGTCAAAACCATAGTCACAAGACAAGGATAATGACAAATCCAAACTCATATGGGCTGAACTCTATCTTAATTTCTTGCCAGCTCGCAGCCCATGGGCCTGCCATTGCTTCCAAGTTGATATGCAACAAATTGAGAACTCTAGAAACACATATGCAAAGCCATCTTTAACTGGAATGGGCACAAAAATAGAAATATCTCAACACGTTAGGTTATAAACTTCACGTCGTGTCCTAGTGTCAAACTATAGGTTTTTATTCTTGATTAGATCTTGAAATTCTTTTGAAGATCTTTAAGACTCCCACTATCCTCTTGACACATAAGACTCACTTGCCAAATATTCAAGAGATAATTTGGATTCTTTATCAAGACAAACACTTCACACAATTGGTCTTAGTTGGTCTTTGTTTCATCCAAAACATCACAACTTACCAATTTCAAATGTACAAGAGTAGGATCCTTTTACTCTTACATTTGACTAGTGTTAAGAAACCTTCCTTTAAAATGTGTCACTCAAGTTAAAATTTTGGAGTATGACTCTAAGAATTGTTTTTGAAACCATGTATGACTCGTCTTCTTGATTTAACCATTCAAACAATTCAAGATTCCTATTCTTACTCATAAGAATGCACTAAGATTTCCTTAGAGGACTAATTGTGATATGATTTCCAAATCATTAAGATGATCACTAAACCTGATACTAAAGTACTCTCCCATCTTTTCAGATTTGAGAAACTTTTATCCTTCTGCCTAATTTGATTCTTCTCATTCGTTATGCCATACACTGAAAATTTTCCAATGCTTTAGAATTATACTTAACCCTGTAAGTATAACCGTATTTACTAAACTTTAGTAAATGATGACGAATAGCCTTATCGATCTTTTGTGGTGGACTTGACCAGTGCACAAGAACGTGTACTTGATCCCTTAGTCATTCACTTGACTCACATATACATGTGAGCAAGGAATTAGTCTTAATTTTCCAAAGATGAAAATTCTCATTCATCATACTATACAACTTGCATGAATTCAAGTTTCGGTCCAATTGAAACTTGGGTGATGAGAATCTTCCTTATTTGGTAAATTTAGACACCACCACAGATGAAAGAATCAAATTCATATTTCCATTATTGCTAGAACCATATAAATATCAATTTTTCAATAAAAGCCATTGCAAGGAGATATAAACTAAAATAAAATCAACATTTTATTTATTTATAAAATGCAGAAAAAAAACTTTTCCTTACAATGCAACTTTAAATGAAAACTATGCTATTTCATGTTTCCGAGCAATCTATCATAACTCCTAAGAGTAGCTCAAGAATCGGATCTTCAATCAATTGATAGAAATCCATCTTCGTGATCAGATTCAACATACTCTTTCTTTAAGTTTCCTTCACTTTTCCTTTGATTCTTACAACATCAACATGTGACCCAGTCACATCATGTAATAAGAATCTCATAAGAGAAACTTAATCGAGTTAGATAGCCGACTTTACCTGAAGTCGAGTCAAACTTATTGACTTTACCAGCCTTATGATCTTTTAGGTATATTTGGCAGCTTCGCAACCAATGCCTCTTCCTTTTAGCAATAGAACCATATGGACCCTTTAGTACATGGGACAATCTCAGACATAGCCTTTCTCTTTACAATTTGGTCAACCGAGTTGACTATGGCCAATCCCTTTTTCAACGGGAAGAGAAAGCTTTTACTCGGTATCCAATGCAACCATTGTTAATGTCCATTGAAGGTTTGGAAAGTTGATCTTCTAATCAAATTAACTTTACCAAAGCTCCAAAGCATTAGTGATTCAGAGTACCAAGTAGATAGATAAGATCATTAAGGGTCATGTCATAGTCTATTTCATAGTAGTCTCAAAGGTAACTCAGTATGTGACTTAGAAAGTGATTAAACATCCAACTTTCTTTAGACTTTGACACCCAACTCTCCCGGCTTGTTAATATGTGACATCAACTCCAAGATGTGAGCACACATAGTCCTTGCTTGCCATTAGGGATTGAGTGACCTAGAACTTGTGGGAAAGGGAGAATAAATGGAGGAGGTGGAGGAAGTGAAGTTCCAAGAGATTTGGGAAGATCATAGATGTCTGAACTAGACATCTTTTGGGAGATATTCAAGATAGTTGATTTAAAGTCCTTAATATAACACCCAATATGAAATATTAAGGCTAGGACCCAACACAATACTTTTATAACTTGGAAGAGAGATGTCGTAATCCAAGATAAAAAAATATTTAAAGGTAGGTGAATGACGATTCACCAATTTCCACCATGAAAAACGAAATAAATTATTAGGTTTTTAATTGGATTTGAAACTCCTAGATCTTTTAAGATTCATTGAACTGTTTAGTGGCATGTTTCAATCTCGACTGTGCCCTTCAAGTTTTGTGACTGGGATGCCGAGGATCACAAAACAAGGTGTAACGTAACCATGCAAATCACTTAGTACCCTTAATATTTACCCCTTAATCGATGTGTCGGTTAACCACACGCGCTCCACCGATGCTATGATAAACATTAAGTTACCCGTTGTCCACCTTGTTAAATCAAGCTAGTGTGCCGGTTAACCGCACACGCTCCACTAACCAACTTAAACAAAGTGCAAAGTGTAATTTCATGGATTAGCACCTAATTCACATTTTCCTAAAGTAACTAAGATTGGGAATTTATAAAAGGTTTAGTTACTTTATATTTATCATTAATAATTTTAATGAAGGGAGAATTATAGTCCTTGTCCTACCTGTTCGGCTAACGACCCTCCACCAGTCAAGGAAGCAGTGGGTGAGAGTGGACACCCGTTAAACTGCCGTTTTATAGGCAGTAACCTTATACCCCCCTTATAGACTGGCTTCGTGAATGAGACCTACTAATGGTAAGAGGAATTGCTCTTATACATATATATAAATATTATTAACTTATAATATTATAAAGTATAAGGGTTAAATTTTAACTTTTAGAATTCTAAGGGCTTAACTTGGAATTAAAGTATTCATAAGGGAAAACTTTTCAAATTCCAAAACTTGAGGTCATGTTTTGAAACTATTCAAAACTATTCAATTCCATAACTTATGTGTTTAAAGTAGTTTTAATCCAAAAACTCTTCAAGTTCCATAACTTGAGGACAAGTTATGGAATACTTTAAACTATTAAAAGAATGTGACTTTTCTTTATTCATAACCTATGGAAATATTTATGAGTTTTATAAATCTTAAATGTGACTTTTCATATAACTTGAGGAAAAGTTACAAAAACACAATTTAGAATCAACTCTTAGATTAATTTGGATTAAAAACAACAATTTCACATAACTTTCCTATTAATCTAACCAACTCATAAGAACAAGATAATTCAAATCAAACTTTTTCATGTAATTAGCCTTATCCTTAAACTAATACAAAACATAAATCTATTGACAATTATCTTCAAAATTGGATTAGAATGAACATTACCACATCAAAAACAGGTTTATAGGTTCAAAAACAGCTTAGGGTAATGATTCTAGTCCAATTCAAGCCTTAAAAGTCGGAAATATGTTGTCTGGGGGTCCTACTTGTAGAGTGTATGAACCTACTCGACGAGTAGCATGAGATTCTTCATGGACTCGGCAAGTCCATCTGTGTATTCGGCGAGTCCAGTGCCCAGACAGCACGAAAATCGATTTTTTCAGCATTTTTCAACACTTTGCATCAAGTATAATTGAAAACAAGCCTAGGCTCTGATACCACTATTGGGTTTTGAGCATTCTAACACTCCTAAGTGTACATGCAACCCTAAATACCTTGGATCTATGTTTTCTCTATTATACATGCAAATATAAAAATTCCAAGGTATTACCCTAACTAGCATTCAATCATTGATACTTGGGTAATAAACTAGATAGAAATACATACCTTGTTGATGTAGCTTGAATCCATGAAGCTTGAGAGCCTAGTGCCCCAAGTGTGACACCTCAAGTGGTTCACAAAAATCCATGAACACTTCGAATAACCTTGAGAAAAGGATACCTTGGTTCTCTCTAGTGAAATCAGTCTTGCCCTTTTGTGTACACACTCTAGTCAAAATTTCACCAACCAAGGACATCTTTATATAGTGTGGAGATTAGAGTTAAAACCTAATACCCATGACCTTTCATTTCATATGATCCATGGGTTTAAACACTCCATGGACTATCCATGAAAGCTTAGGCCAACTAAATGAACTTGGCCCATCATACACATATATCTTAGAGTCCATATTTAATTAGTTCCTTTTTGATCACTTAATTAATTACAAATTAATTCTTGATCAATAATAAAATAATGTGATTATATATTAATATATTAGAACTTATAATATATTAATATAAATCACTGGAATCCTTTTTCCTTATCATGTCAATCCAATTGTCCCGATGCCATGCTACCTAAATGGACCATGCCAAGTTGAGTCAAGTCTTACCAATTATAGTTATGGACTTAGACATTAATCCAACAGTAATTCCTCAAGATCCAGGGATAAATCCAGTTATGGCGAAGGAACTCAAGTAGTTGACAGATACAATCTCAAGTGTGTCAAGAGTAATCCAACCTACACTAGAGGTGTCTTCTATCATCCATAGGGTCTCAATATTTGCACCTTCTTATTGTGACATAGAAGTTCCAAAGAAGGTTCAGACGCCCAACTTGAAGATGTATGATGGACCACATATCCTGAAGAGTAACTTGAAGATGTATATGGAGATAGTTCCAATTCTTCAGCATCTTAATGAGTCATATTTGTGCAAGGGTTTTGAATAAACCCTTACATGATCTGCACTGAAATGGCACTTAAACTTCCCTCTTTACTCTATAACTTCTTTCTCTCATCTCATTAACTTATTAATAATCAATTTTCTTGTAATATAGGTTTTGAAAAACTAAAAATTGAACTTTATAGAGTAACTTATGGTAATGATGAATCCTTAAGGGATTATATTAGAGGGTTCGGGAAAGAAGACCTAGATATTCTACATTTAGATGTTGCAACAGTCATAGAATCCTTCAAGATGAAGATTATCCTAAGATATCTTACTACTATTTTTCTATTAATGATTTAGGTCTGCTCTGTGTAATGAAGGTTCTTAGGGAGAACACGAGATAGCACAAGAAAGTTAATAAAACACTAGGATGGAATGACACGTCCAAGTGGTGTGCTTACCATGAAGATTTTGGACATTTTACCGAAGATTGATTTGCAATCAAAAAAGATATTAGTTACTTGTTCAACAAAGGACACTTTAAGGAACTATTGGGAAGAAGCAAAGACAAAATAATTCAGAAAGCCTAAGATCCTAAAACCCTTCCTCAAATAATAACTTCTCCTCCTTCATATGCCAAGGTAATTAACTTTAATTCTGGTAGATCTGAAATGTGCAGAACCTCTTATTCTACATCCAAGAGACATGTAAAAAGTGTCAATATGGAAAGAGAAGATAAGAAAAGAAAGAACTCATTCTTGACCAACATAAAGGAGATATATTTCGACGAAGACGATTGGAGATATGTGGTAGGCCCATATTGTAACAACGTAAATTTTCAAAACAATTTTTCCATTTCAAAATATAATGAAAATCCATATATAATATCAAAATCCATGTATCAATATCATCTCAATAAACAAATCCCAAGATCTCAATGTAAATAAAACTCCATCTGTGTGTACGGTCATGCTGGTGCTCTCCCGCGATCCTCACAGGTACCTGAAACACATAGCACACAACATGGTAAGCATAAATTCTTAGTGAGTTCCCCAAAATACCACATACAACATATACGCTACTCGTGGCTACAGTATGACTCTTCGGTCGATGTGTCACAGCGGGACCCTCTAGTCCCGTAGCTCGTTGGACCCTCTGGTTCGGTCATAGCTCATTAGACCCTTCGGTCTAGTCTGTATCGTTGGACCCCTCGGTCCGGTCTATATCGTTGGACCCTCCGGTTCGGTCTATACAACACATAGCATATATATATATATATATATATATATATATATATATATATATATATATATATATATATATATATATATATATATATATATATATATATATCACAATGCACATAATCTCATACATACAGATAGCACACAAGACCCTCCGGTCTACACATATATACCACTCTAGGTAATGTATAGTGAGAAGACTCACCTCGGGTAACTCGGATAATCTCGCACACGAATATACTGATCTAGCCCCTGCCTATTCACATAAACAATATCCTCAATCAAATAATGGCTCTCAAACTAGATTAAATCCCTTTCTATAATCCCACAAAAGGGTAAAGGACAACTTTACCCCTCGTTGACCCAAAAGTCCAAATTTTGACTAAAACCCTAAAAGTCAACGAAAGTCAACTAGGGACAGTAAGCGGCACGTACCAACTCTTGTACGTGGGGAGTACTCTGACGATACAGAATTGGGGTCTCAAATCCTTACGCTGCGCGTACTGAGATTTACGTCCAGTGTAAGTCTCAGTTTCATGTTCTTATGGATTTTTGGTCTTAAGCGATTAAGACATAAACTCAAACTCCAGATCTAACTTTTCTAAGGTCACTTAATCTAGAAAGTTGAAACCTTTAAGCATTTGCATGGCTGTAAAGGTCACCATTCACTTCAAACATATAACCTCTTTCCCTATTAAGCCCTAAACTCATGCATGACTTAGTATTCACTTCCAAGACTGGATTTTTATGAACCTACAACTTATATTAGTCTTAAATATGGCATATCTAAGCTTATGGAGACCATTTGCTCATAAAGTCTCCAGCTTGGGACAAAAAACCCTAAAAATTGG
Source organism: Lactuca sativa (assembly GCF_002870075.4). Lineage (NCBI taxonomy): Eukaryota > Viridiplantae > Streptophyta > Magnoliopsida > Asterales > Asteraceae > Lactuca > Lactuca sativa. The sequence goes on from NC_056626.2 coordinate 255,845,092, forward strand.
TCAATGAAGCACAAAACAACAAATGAAAAGGAAAGCTTTGAGCTTTTTACCTCCAAGTGAAGCTCCTCCCTCTATAGAACTCAGATTCAAGCTTGTACTCCAACTTCTAGCCTCCACAAGAACCTCCTCTTCTTCTTCACTAACACACAAAGGCACTTTCTAGCTCAAGAACACTCACACAATAGCTTTAGAATGATAATATTACTCTTTTAGGGTTTCTCTCTGAGGAATGGTGGCTGGGGGACAAGACCATTGTTGGATATAGTGTCTCAGTCCGTAACTATATTTGGTATGTACTTGACCCGACCCGACATGGTCCATTTGGGTTGCACTTCACCGAACAATTTATGGATAATCTTTTGAGAATGGTACAAGTTATGATTTATTAATATAGTATAAGTTCTAATATATTAATATAAGATCATATTATTTAATTAGTATTGATCTATAATTAATCTAGGATTAATTTAGAGATCAAAGATATTACTAATTAAATATGGGCTTCTATCTTTATATAGTGTGGGCTAATGCTTATTTGGAATAGGCTAGGCTTGCATGGAAAGCCCATGGATACTCCATGGAGCTTTAACCCACGGATCTCATGGAAATGAAGAGACATGGGTATTAGGGTTTACATGGATGTAACCCTAATCCACCACACTATATAAAGGAGGCTTTGGTTCTTGAAATCACACTAGTTGAGGTGAGTAAAGCAAGAGGGACGATTTCAAGATAGTAATGACTATTCTCTAAAAGTTCCAAGTTTGTGGTGATTTGTGATTTCCATTTGAAGCATCCACATTATTGGTGCTAGGCTCTAAAACTCCAAGGAATCAACTACAACTACAAGGTAAGTATTTCTACTAGCTTTATTTGATTCAAGTTCCCCATGCCATGCTAATTAGGATATGAACCTTGGAAAAATAATTATTTTCATGTATCTTAGACAAACATAGAACCAAGGTTTATTAGGGTTCCATGTACACTTAGGAAGTGTTAGAATGCTCATAACCCATCAGGGGTATCAGAGCCTAAGCTTGATTGTTTGATACTTGATGCAAAATATTGGAAAAAGTCGAAAAACTTGCTGTCTGCCGGATGAACTCGACGAATCCATGGGGGGACTCGCCGAGTTCATGTGTATCTTCATCCTACTCGGCGAGTAGGAGCCTCGGAATGCATATTTTCGACTTTAGTTGCTGGAAATGGACTAGAAACATTACCCTAAACTGTTTTGGTACTTGAAAACTTGTTTTAGATGGTGTAATGTCTTTGCTAATCCATTTACAATAACTTGTTATCAAAATTACAAAGTTTTAAGTGTAATTTTTGATTCATGAAAGTGTTCATATTCATGTTCTTGATCTTATGATGTTTAGATGATCATAGGAATTATTTGTAACCTACGTGGTAGATTAATTCATGATCATTATGTGTTTTAATGGAGTCCATAACTTGTCCTCAAGTTATGGAAAACCAAAAGTCACTTTGTTTTAAAACCATTAAAAGAACACATGGGTTATAAAAATGAAGAGTCTTCATTTTTAATACACTAATAAACTCATAAGTTACAAGAAATGAAAAGTTTTGAAGGTTTACAAAACTTTCCCTCAAGTTTTGGAACAAGTAAAGTCTTGATTAAAACTTTAGTTCCAACCCTTAGAATTTTAAAAGTTAAAATTCAACCCTTATACTTATAATATTATAAGTTAATAATAATATATATATGTATAAGATTAAAGTCGCCTTACCGCTAGTACGCCTCATTCACGGAGCCGGTCTATAAGGTGGGTATAAGGTTGTTGCCTATAAAATGGCAACTTAATGGGTGTCCACTCTCACCCACCGCTTGCTTGACTGGTGGAGGGTCGTTAGCCGAACGGGTAAGACAAGGACTTATAAATTCTCATTAAAAGTATGATGAATATTATAAAGTAACTAAATGTTATTTTAAATTCCCAATCTTAGTTACTTTAGGAAAAATGTGAATAAGGTGCTAATCCATGAAATTACACTTTACACATTGTCTAAGTCGTTAGTGGAGTGTGTGTGGTTAACCGGCACACTAACTTGGACTTAACAAGGTAGGTAAAGGGTGACTTAATATTTATCATAGTATCGATGGAACGTGTGTGGTTAACCGGCACATCGATTGAGGGGTAATTTATTAAGGGTACCAAGTAATTTGCATGGTTACTTCACACCTCGTTTTGTGATCCTCGGCATCCCAGTCTCAAAACTTGGAGGGCACACTCGAGATTGAAACATGCCATTGAAAAGTACATTGAATCTTAAAAGAATGTAGGAATTTCTAAAAACCAAATTAAATATTTTAATATTTCGTGTTTGGTGGAAATTGGTGAATCGTCATTCACCTACCTTTCAAATATGTTATTACTTAGATTACGGCATACCTCTTCTAAGTATAATATGTTGTGATTGGGTCCTAGCCTTATTACTACATTTGGGTGTTTTATTAATGACTATCTCTATATCTAAACTAAACTTTTCTTTCTTCTCTTCTCAAATGTCTGCAAACAACGTTGCTTCTGGCTCTAATCCTAGTGGCTCCTTTTCTCTTATGAACTTGTGTGGGAAAGTCACTTTTGATGGATCCAACTTTAATGAATGGATCAGAAACATCAGAATGATTATTCGCTACGAGGACAAGGAATATGTCCTCGATAAGGAGCTTAAGGAGATTGATGAGACAGTTGCTACTCCTCAAGAGATCGCTGAGTTTAGGGCACATGAAAGGGATGCCACCAAGGTGGCATGCATCATGATGGACATTATGACCGCGGATCTCCAAAAATCCTATGAAGATTTCTACCCCTATGAGATGCACCAAGACTTGATGGAAAGATACCATCAAAGTGCTCGTCAACAGAGGTATGAAATCATCTCCTCCATGATAACAACTTGCACGAAGGATGGTGAACCCATCACGGGCCACATGCAGAAAATGTAAAGATTTGTGGACCGTTTGCTGAAGCTAAATATGAACTTTCCCGAGGAGCTTGCAATAGATATCATTTTGCACTCCTTACCTTCATGTTATGATCAATTTCGCATGACATACCACATGAACAAGGAAGATGTCACACTCAGCAAACTTCAAGGACTCTTAAAGACCGCGGAAAGTGGTCTTAAGGGTAAGGCGGTTGTTACTACTCCTACTCCTACAAACTCCGCCCCTGTCTTGGCAATCAGGAAAGGACAAGGGAAGAAGAGAAAGAGTTCTTCGAAGGGTACCAAGGTTAGGACCCTTGATGACTCTTCTTCAACTGGAACCAAGAAAGGTTTCATCACTCCTTCTTCTGTGACAACCCGAAATTTCCATTCTGAGCAAACCATTTGAAGCCAATAGAAGTAGAACAGTTACAGTGAAAACTCAGATTTCGAGTATAAGTTTGGTAGTTTTCAGGATTTTACACTTAAGGAGATATTAGGAGAGTGGATGCACTAGGGTTTTGTGCCACACTACTATTCCAATACTCTAGGACATTAGAATTCGTTTCAGGAATAAAAATATTTTCTGCCAAAATATCTCAGGACTATAAATAGAATTCTGAACCAAATTGGTTCATTAGTTGAATTCCAATTAGAGAAAAGCCAAAATTCTCTCTCACGGATCTTCGGGATTTTATCCCAAATTGTGAGTAACTCTTTCTAGTAGTGTTAGAAAGCTTTAAGTGTGTTCATAACATAGATTACATAGCTAAATCATTCGATTTAGGAGTTTACTCCCCAAGGTGTTCATGGGCGGTAAACTCCCGAAACCAAGCCTAGATTGTCCCCCGTGATATACTACTGCCTTGGACTTGTATAGGAATGTATTAGGGACATGAAATCAACCAAGAATCACCCAAGTTTGGGAGTTCACGGCCCAAGAGTATCTTAGGTCGTAAACTCCAAAAAGCATACTCAAAATGGTGCTCTTAAGGCACCTAAGGCTTAGACTTGATTTTAGACATGTACCCTAAACTGTTTAAAGCCTAGAAAACATAAGGAATCACAAGTATTAAGGAGTTTACGGCCAAGACAAGTTCTTGGGCCGTAAACCCCTATAAAGGGATCAAATGACACCCTAACTCCTTCCTTATGCCTAGAACCCAACATAGATCATAACCTTGAAATGTTAGAGACTTAAATACACCATAAACACCCTCCCAGGGGAGTTTACGGCCGTAAAATCCAAGGGAATATGGTCCCATGGCCGTAAACTCCTTAAAGGAGTTAATAGGAAGCCCAAACACTTGATTTAGCCTTGAAACAATTCACCACTAGAGTTGTAGTAATTCTAAGCTTCATTTAGTCACCCTAAGGAGAGTTTACGGCCAGGAGTTTACTCCCCTGGGCCGTAAAATCCAAAGCATATGGTCATTTGACCATAAACTCCCATTAGATGTTTTGCACTCCTTTGTTGCAACCCATTTGCCTCCTAGCACTTGACCAAAAGTGTTTTCCTCGCGTTAAAATGTTTATACTTGTATGATTAGTATTTTAATCACTAATTATTTATATACATATGTCTTCATATGTAATTAGGATCATTGTGTGTGTCCAAAGTCTTCATTTGACACCAAGCACTTGTCCGATCCTTCCTTACGATAGCAGTCCGTTCAATTCTAGTCACTTGCTGCTGGTGAGTTCCTACCCCTTAATTAATGTTTTGAACTACTTTTAAATGTTTTATGGGGGGGATACAAGTAGAATCATGCTAGTTATTATATCAATCACATGCGATTAATAAGTAGAATTATGCTAGTTATTATGTCAATCACATGTGATTAATATGCAACATTCAAATGATTTACTACACATTAACCGTTTTACCAAACAGGTTCTTAAAATGATTTTCTTTAATGTTTTATATGTTTAAAAATCCTTATTAAACTGTTCATTACACACTGTATGATCCTTTTCAAACCATTTTACTCCGATCCGTTTTACTCCAAGCTATTACCAAATCGTTTTACTTCAAACTGTTTTCACTTCAAACTATTTTATAGATCGACACCAAGTCGATCTTTTCTTAGAAAATATTTATGTTCAAAGGTTTTAAAAATATTATTTTATTCTATTATATCATAAATTGCATGCCTCTATATGTATAGTTATATAAGAAATGTTTAAAAGATTTAGGAAGGCTATCCACCCTATTTCCTTTTCGCGCTTGAGATGTGGTCTGGTGGGATATCGGGTACTCGTCCGAAGGTCGTTTAAATATTAGCTATATAACATATGTACATATATAGTCATAAAGGCCCTTCCAGTTCATCGCATGCCATTGGGTAGCAAGGGTATACATCCACGTCCATACGTACCAGTTAGATTACTAGTAAACTACCATATGGGTAGTTTAGGAAGACACTAGAGCTATTACTAGAACGCAATATCATACAATGAGTCAGTTCATTCATGAGTCAACATTTTCTAGAACATTATAGTACATTACTATACTTGCTAGATAGAGAGAGAACACACATTACAGCTAGCACACGTAGAACATTACAGTACATTACTATACTTGCTAGATAGAGAGAGAACACACATTACAGCTAGCACACGTAGAACATTACAGTACACTACTATACTATTACATGATCACACTTACATAAGTACAATTACATGATCACACTTACATGAGTACACTTACATATACATAGAACAGACGTCACTAGGTGCTATAGCATGGAACCAGTTCAGGATCTAACTATACCGATGAATCACAACGCAATTGTGATCGTTATATCGAGTATACATGATCATAGTAATGTGGATGCTCATGGCTTGCATACATGCAGGGGTCGTGGGTAGGTCCTAAAATCCCTTTGATAGGGGAGCGTATAGTCTGGCATCTAGACATCACATTATACCTTATCCCTCAAATAAGGCAGTTGAGTACCGATGTAGTTATTTATATCAAATACTACAGTACTTAGAAGAATTACCATAGACTTTAGGTAATTGGTACGGTTGTAGTTCAATGCTACACCATAGTACTATTTCTTTTTCCCATTACATTCACTTCGTGAACATTTACACGACGCACGGTAATGTAGAAACTATCTTTTTGATTAATGGTAGTCAGACTTGGGAAAATACACACTCTTACAAGAGACACACACAGACACTAGATGCCTTGGTAGAAGGCTACATAGACATTAGTTAAGTCTTGGTAGAAGACTCCCTGTTATAATAGTAGGAATCATAGGGATTTCTAGGGTTTTTCAAACGTTTACAGTTGTTTTACAAACATTTTCAATACTTACAGTTCATATACAAATTCTTACATACAAATAGTTACATACAAATTAAGACAGTAAAATACTTATGATCTCACCAGCTTCAAAGCTGATACTCGCTTTCAAAATTACTTGTATCCTCAGGTCATCATAGACAGGTACCGATGCAAGGATTAGGGAAGATGGAGCTCGTTGAAGACTCATCTTTCATTTTGATTTATGCTTTAGTTTTTATCAAAATTTGACAGAACACACTTGTATAATAATTATATTATTAATGCAATGGATGATGTTGTTGCTTGTTTACTACTTTTCATTCTTGTGATACTGTACATGACGTCCTCTGCCCCAGAACGTTTCCGCCGTTCTTGGTTTTGGGGTGTGACATCTTCTGACCAAAAAGAGGCTGAATGCTTCTATTGCCATGAAAAGGCACATTCGAAGCGGAACTGCCCAAAGTACCAGCAAGATGTGAAGGATGGGAAAGTTAAACCCAACCATGCCGGTATTTACACTATCATTTCTAATAACTCACCCAATTCTAACTCTTGCGTCCTTGATACCGGTTGTGGTATTCATATATGTTGTGACTTGCAGGGACTAAGAAGAAGTGAGAATGTGGAGCAAGGAAGGATAAACTTAATCATGAGGAATAGGAAAGTTACACCTGTCACCAAGATTGGAGTTTATACTTTGTCGCTAAGTAGTGGGTTAAATTTAGATTTGAATCAATGTTGTTACTCGTCATAAATGGCAAGAAATATTATTTCCTTTCATGCATTGTATAAACAAGGGTTTACCTTTTCATTTAATAATGAAGTTGGTTCTATTGATGCTTTCTTTAATAATGTTCTTTATTTTAAAGCATTACCTTGTGATGGTGCGTATGAAGCTGAGTCTGTTATAGATAACTTAGGAAATAATGTGATGTGTATTGATTATATTAATAATAATAACTTGGATAAAGCATCATTATGGCATTGTCATGTTGGACATATAACCAAGAAATGCATAGGCCAACTCCAAAAGGATGGAGTCTTGGAGTCGTTTGACCTAAAGTCAGATGATAGTTGCGAATCATGCTTACTTGGAAAAATGACAAAGTCACCCTTCACAGGCTCTTCTGAGAGGGGTGAAGGTTTGTTGGACCATGTACACGCGAATGTGTGTGGAATGTTCAAACATGCCACAAGGGATGCTAATCCTTATTATTTGACTTTTACTGATGATTACAATAGATATGGATATGTCTACTTAATCAAGCATTAGTCAGAGACTTTCGAAAGGTTTAAGGAATTTAAACAGGAAGTCGAGAATGAATTCGGCAGGAACATTAAGATGCTTCGATCCGATCGAGGTGGTGAGTATCCTAGCTCAGAGTTCCTCGACTATCTTAGGGAATGTGGGATTGTCTCACAATTGACACCTCCCAGGACAACACAGTTGAATGGTGTAGCTGAGAGGCGTAATCGAACCTTGTTGGATATGGTTCGTTCCATGATGAGTAGAGCATCGCTACCAATATCATTTTGGGGGTATGCCTTAGAGACTGCCGCCCATATTCTTAATCTACTCCCTACAAAGAAAGTTGCCAAAACTCCTCACGAGATGTGGATTGGTAAAGTACCCAACTTAGACCACATCAAGATTTGGGGTTGTGAAGCTTTTGTGAGGCGCGAGACTCATGACAAGCTAGAACCCCGAAGCGAGAGGTGTATTTTCATCGGCTATCCACAAAGATCCTTTGGTTACCTCTTCTACAGACATAGTGATAATGTGGTCTTTGTAGCAAGAAGAGGAGTCTTTCGAGAGAGAGAGTTTATAATCCAAGGAGACAGTGGGAGGCAAATTGATCTTGAAGAAATTCAAGAGTCAATTGGTGAAGGAACTTCAAACGCTAGCCCTCAACTTGAGGAGGAAACTCTTGTTGAGCCAATTGATGAGTCTGTACCTCTGAGACGTTCCACGAGAGTTAGGAATGCACCTGAGAATTACTATGGTTTCCATATTACTGCGGAAAGTGAGACACTTATTAGTGATGAGACACTAGTAGGTCTGGATGAACCTAACAGTTTCGCGGAAGCCATGGCAGGCCCCGAGTCGGCGAAATGGAAAGAGGCTATGGATAGCGAGATACAATCCATGTATGACAATCAAGTTTGGAACTTGGTTGAGAATGTACCAGGTCGTAACACTATAGGGTGCAAATGGATCTTCAAGAAGAAGACCGAAATCGATGGTAATGTACAGACTTATAAGGCACGGCTGGTTGCAAAGGGTTATTCTCAAACTCCGGGAGTTGATTATGATGAGACCTTTTCACCAGTAGCCAAGATAAAGTCTATTAGGGTTCTGTTAGCCAATGCTGCATTTCATGACTATGAAAGATGGCAAGTGGATGTTAAAACTGCTTTCCTTAATGGAATGTTGGCTGAAGATGTTTACATGGTTCAACCTAAGGGTTTTGTCAGTGCAGAGTACCCCAATAGAGTGTGTAAACTCGAGAAATCCATTTATGGATTGAAATAGGCATCTCGCAGATGGAATCTTTGCTTTGATGAGAAAGTCAAGGAATTTGGCTTTTCAAGGAATGAAGATGAATCTTGTGTCTATATCAAGGCTAGTGGGAGCATAGTCATTTTTTTGGTACTGTATGTGGATGACATACTACTCATAGGAAATGACATCTCAACCCTGCAGGAAGTAAAGTCCTGGCTTGGGAAGTGTTTCGCTATGAAGGACCTTGGTGAAGCTACTTATATCCTAGGGATAAGGATTTTGAGATACAGGAGTAAAAGACTAATTGGACATAGTCGAAGCACCTATGTGGACAAAGTGTTGAAAAGATTCAACATGCATATTTCCAAGAATGGTGAGTTACCCATTCAGAGTAATGCCAGATTGAGTAAGACACAAAGTCCTAGTATTGAGGCTGAGATAGCAGAAATGAGTCTACTACCTTATGCTTCAGCTGTAGGTTCGATCATGTATGTTATGACGTGTACTCGACCTGATGTAGCCTTTGCTTTGAGCATGGTTAGCAGGTATCAGGGAAACCCTGGCAAGGCACACTGGACTGCGGTAAAGAATATCCTCAAGTACCTGCGAAGGACTAAGGACTGGGTCCTTACCCTCGGTGGGAGTGATGAATTGAGAGTTGTAAGGTATAGCGATGCTAGCTTCCAGACTGATAGGGATAATTTCCGCTCTCAGTCGGGATAGGTCTTTACCTTAAACGGAGGAGCAATCACTTAGAAGAGTTCCAAGCAGGAGACAGTGGCTGATTCCACTTGTGAATCAGAGTATATAGCAGCAAGCGAGGCAGCAAAGGAGGCTATATGGCTAAAGAACTTCATCGGAGACCTTGGAGTTTTACCACCTATAAAAGAGCCAATGGAGATTTTCTATGACAGCAATAGTGCGGTTGCCTTAGCCAAGGAACCAAGAGATCATGGGAGATCCAGACACATTGACATAAAATATCACTTCATAAGACATCGAATAGAAGAAGGAATCCTCATGGCAAAGAGGGTATCATCGGATGAGAACCCAGCAGATCCCCTCACGAAGGGACTGAGTAGGGTTAAGCATCTCCAGCATGCTCGTAGCATAGGGCTGAAGGATGATATAAGTTTTAGTAGTTAGATAAATCATGAAATTTGTAAAGTGTAATTTACATTAGATGATGAATAAAAGGTGTTTTATTTATGAGTAAAGTGTTGCTATCTCTTGTCGATCGTTTACTATATTTCGTTTGCATGTTTTGACTTCCAGAATAATTATGTTTGGTATATCATATTATTCGAACCTCCACAGTCGGTCATATGTCAGAAGTAGGTATGAATCAAGACTGTCATGATTGGTTGCAGAGGTCTAAGGTGTTGGACATGGCTACAACAATCATGAGTGCTCATAAGTTCTTAGCATTGGACTCAACCCACGCTCACTGGAATCACTTCATGGAATTTTATCTCGAGTGATCGTGAGACGGTAATATCATATAAGTCTTCAAAGCTAGAGATATGATTTGTTACTTACGAGTTGGTTATGCATTGATTGTACGGAAACGCATTGGTAACTCGATGTTATAAAACATGCCTTTGTGTATAATTCAATGAGTGGTAGAACAAACATATGAGTCGAAGTTTATTTGTTCCTTCTAGGATTAGAAGCGATATCTGGGCCTCTCGATGATTTTGTTTTGACCTACGTACCGGGCCCGATCAGAACTAAATTGATGTGTTCAGTTAAGTTCTATGTCAAACAAATCGGAAATCAGGAAAGAAATGTTGGACAATAAGTAAGACCATGTTCCATGTATTTGTCCGGCTGATATCTAGAACAGACGATTATATGATCACTTATCTAAAATGGCGCGTTCTAGTTCAACAGAGTTTAAAGAGCTACGATTGTTGATCGGTTCCTGAAGTCTTACTTGCAACTATAGTTATTAGACTTATCCAAGTGGGAGACTGTTGGATATAGTGTCTAAGTCCGTAACTATATTTTGTATGTACTTGACCCGACCCGACATGGTCCATTTGGGCTGCACTTCACCGAACAATTTATGGATAATCTTTTGAGAATACTACAAGTTATGATTTATTAATATATTATAAGTTCTAATATATTAATATAAGATCATATTATTTAATTAGTATTGATCTATAATTAATCTAGAATTAATTTAGAGATCAAATATATTACTAATTAAATATGGGCTTCTATATTTATATAGTGTGGGCTAATGCTTATATGGAATGGGCTAGGCTTGCATGGAAAGTCCATGGATACTCCATGGAGCTTTAACCCATGGATCTCATGGAAATGAAGAGACATGGGTATTAGGGTTTACATGGATGTAACCCTAATCCACCACACTATATAAAGGAGGCTTTGGTTCTTGAAATCACACTAGTTGAGGTGAGTAAAGCAAGAGGGCCGATTTCAAGATAGTAGTGACTATTCTCTCAAAGTTCCAAGTTTGTGGTGGTTTGTGATTTCCATTTCAGGCATCCACACTATTGGTGCTAGGCTCTAAAACTCCAAGGAATCAACTACAACTACAAGGTAAGTATTTCTACTAGCTTTATTGGATTCAAGTTCCCCATGCCATGCTAGTTAGGATATGAACCTTGGAAAAATAATTATTTGCATGTATCTTAGACAAACATAGATCCAAGGTTTATTAGGGTTGCATGTACACTTAGGAAGTGTTAGCATGCTCATAACCCATCAACCATATCATTCCTTTTATAGTCTAGAAGCCACAATTAGGGTTTATATCTAGGCCAGCTCCACCCAGCGTAACCCTGGGTACGCCAAGAGTACCTAGGCGAGTCCGCGTCCAAAGTAAGCGCTTGAGTACGCGCAGCGTACTCTTCAATACGCCCAGCGTACTCAATAGCCATACATTTTCCTTTAGGGGCTACACTTGACAACTTGATAAAGAAGAAGGGTTAAATAGATATACCTGAATTTCGGGATGTTACAATTATCCCCCACTAGAACCAGTCTTTGCCCTCAAAGTCTCATGCCGTAAACAACCCTGGATGTTGCTCCCGTATCTCTGACTCCGGCTCCCAAGTCAGCTCGGACCCTCTTCGATGCTGCTACTGGACCTGAACTAGGGCACCTCCTTGTTGCTTAAAACCATGATCTTTCGATCCACAATCGCGATTGGTCTCTCAACATAATTCAGGTTCACATCCACCTGATTGTCCTCCAGCGGTACAACTGTCGTCTCAACATAATTCAGGTTCCTCAACTGAGACACGTGGAAGGTATCTTGTATCTGGCTCAACTCTGCAGGTAGCTCCAAAGGGTATGCTACCCTGCTCACATTAGCGGTCACCCTGAAAGGACCAATGTACCGGGGTCCCAGCTTGCCCCTCTTCTAGAATTGGATCACTCCCTTCCAAGGAGATACCTTCAGGAGTACGAGGTCTCCCACCTGGAACTCGAGCTCGGACCGTTGCCTATCCGCATAACTCTTATGGCGACTCTGAGCTGTAAAAAAACTCTGCCTGACCTAGTGTATTTGCTCTTTCTTCTGAAGCACTATTTCAGTGCGGCTCATCACTCGCTGCCCTACCTCTCCCCAGCAGATGGGAGTCTGACACCTCCTCCCATGCAACAACTCGAAGGGAGGCATACCAATACTCGAATGGTGACTGTTGTTATAGGAAAACTCATCCAACAGTAAATACGTGTCCCAACATCGTCCGAAGTCCAACACACATGCTCGAAGCATGTCCTCGAGCGTCTGAATCGTCCGCTCACTCTGTCCATTCATCTGTGGATGGTAAGCGGTATTGAAATGCAGCCTTGTGCCCAACTCCTCATGGAACTTCTTCCAGAACCTGGAAGTGAAATGTACATCTCGATCTGACACAATCGAGATCGGTACTCCATGCCGCGATACCACCTCCTCACATACAAATCTGCCAGTCTCTTTGGATGGGAGCTCTCACTGATAGCAAGGAAGTGAGCGCTCTTCGTCAGCAGGTCGACGATCACCCAAATTGCATCGGCACCCCTCGCGGTCCTTGGCAATTTGGTGATAAAGTCCATAGAAATTTGTTCCCACTTCCATTGGGGAACCTCAACTGGCTGCAACTTGCCATGCGGATGCTGGTGCTCGGCCTTGACCCTGCGACCGGTCAAGCACCTCTCAACGAACCACACAACATCCCTCTTCGTACAAAGCCACCAATAGTCTCTCTTTAGGTCCAAATACATCTTAGGGGCCCCGGGATGGATCGAGAACCTCAACCTACGCGCCTCCTCTATCAGAATGATACATGCCCCGCCCGTAAACCACACCCAAATCCAACCCTAAAGGTCATAAGCCCTCGGCTATCGGTAACAAACTCAGATACCTGCCTGATTACCCGCTCTCTCTAGCGGTTCTCCGATCTCACGTCCTCTACCTGGGCCTCCCGAATGGTGTCCAACACTGGAGTCATCACCGTCAACCTTATACAACTAGTGACGCCAGATCTTGAGGGCGAACACCACTGCCCCCAACTCCATATCGTGGGTAGGATACCTCGTCTCATGAGGCTTTTGCTGCCTCGATGTGTATGCTATCACGTGCCCTCTCTGCATCAGCACCTCACCCAACCCCGATATCGATGCGTCATAATACACCACAAAATCCTCCATCCCCTCCAAAAGGGCTAACACTGGGGCTTCACATAATCTCTGACGAAGTGTCTCAAATGAGGCCTACTGCTCAGGACCCCAACTAAAAGCCATGCCCCTCCAGATGAACCTGGTGAGAGGAATGGCAATCTTGGAGAAATCCTTGATAAATCTCTGATAATAGCCGGCCAACCCCAAAAAACTCTTGATCTCGGTGGGGGATCTCGACACCTCCCAATTCATCACAGGCTCAATCTTGGTTGGATCGACCAATATCCCATTCTGGTTGATGAGATGCCCCAAGAACAAGACCTCTCGTAACCAGAAATCGCACTTGGAGAACTTGGCGTAAAGCCTCTCTGATCTCAGAACTCCAAGGATCCCCCTCAAATGCTCCTCATGCTGCTCTCTAGATCTCGAATACACCAATATATCATCGATGAACACGATCAACGACCGATCCAACATCGACCTGCACACCCTGTTCATGAGATCCATGAACGCCGCTGGTGCATTGGTGAGCCCAAAAGGCATCACCACGAACTCGTAATGCCCATAACGAGTTCTGAACGCCGTCTTCTGGATATCCTCATCCCGCACTGTCATCTGATGATATCTAGGCCTCAAATCAATCTTGGAGAACCAATACGCTCCCTGCAACTGATTGAACAGATCATTGATCCTCGATAAGGGGTAACGGTTCTTGACCGTCAACTTGCTTAGCTCCGGGTAATCAATCCACATCCGGTGTGAACCATCCTTTTTCTTGACAAAAAGGATCGGCTGTCCCCACGAAGAGCTACTCGGTCGAATAAACCCCTTCCCCATCAGCTCCTGAAGCTATGAGGATAACTCTTGCATCTCTGGCGGCGCAAGTTGATAAGGTGCATTGGCAACAGGCGCCGCTCCTGGGACTAAATCAATACGAAACTCCACCTGACTCTAGGGAGGCACACCCGACAACTCCTTGGGGAAAATGTCCGGGAACTCTCGCACTATTGGTACGTCACCTGACTCTCTACACGGCCACTCGTGTGTCCATCACATAGGCCACAAACCCACTACAGCCCTGCTATAGATTCTCCCTCGCTCTAGCCGCCGAACAAAACGCTGACCCAGAACGGGTACCCTCGCCGTACACCGTAAGTACTCCCCCACTAGGGTCTCGTATGGTCACCAGCTATCGCTTGCAGTTGATAATCGCTCCAAATCTGCTCAACCAGTCCATACCTACGATGACATAGACATTGTGACAACCCCATATTTTCAAAAAGCGATGTATCCCTCAAAAGTCAAATACAACGAAAACTATTTGGAATCAACGAAATTAACCTAAAAAATAAAAGTGTTTAAATATCTATGTTGGGATGCATCAATTATTAGATATCGTGCCAAGGTTTCCAAAAACATAAAGAACGTTCAAAACCGGGTTATATTGAAGAAATTATAACCACCCGTATATTTACGACACACCGTTAAAACGCTATTTAATGTAAAAAGTGAAATTTCAATAAAATTCATTTTAGCTTTAAGTATCTAAACAAAAGTCGTAGATTTCGTTAAATGGTGAGCGTGCATGAAAAGATCGCCCAAATTGGACCTCGTATGAAGAAGTTACGATTTTCCTAAGTTTCGTAACAGTAGTAGAGGGCTAAAAACTCGAATTGAAGATCAAGTGTTAGTTAGCTATCGCCACCTAAACGAAAGTTGAAGATCTCCACAATAGGAGTAAAATGATAAATAGACAAACGAAAACCGACGTCGAATAAAGAAACTATGAATTTTTAACGGACTTTAGCAGTCCCGACCTATTAAAAATATATCATTAAAAATAAATTCAAAACTAGCCGACGGAGTCTAAATGAAAGTTGTAGAGCATAATCTCACCTACGCATGGATATAAAGAACGTGAAAAACAGAGCCCATACGCGAAAGTTACGGAATTTAGAAGACGGAAGTTGGGATTACGCCCAGCATAATATAGGAGTACACCCAGCGTACTTAGGAGCAGGGTCGAGTCCCATCGGCTGCAGCTCTACGCCTAGCTAGACTCGAGTCGTAAGCCATGACGCAAAGTTACGCCCAGCGTAACCGAAGTACGCCCAGCGTACTCAGGTGGTACGCCCAGCGTACTCGACTTTCCAGCACTATAAATAGAAGGCATGAGCTACAGGTTTTAGCACACCTTCTCTAAACTCTCAATCACCCTCTCAAACTTTCAAGCTCCAGAAGCTGTTCCGACACCCTCGATTTCCGCACCTGAACCCCCGACAAAGATTCTACGCTACCGAGATCCCCGAAGAGCTCGAAGACGCAACTTTCTGCGGTTGAAGTTCTGCTCGACTCTAGCCCCACTCTCTTCAAACCAAACAAGTGCGTTCATACCCCTACCTTTTAAGTCTTTTCATGTTTTAGGGGGGAAATACAAGTACAATACAAGCAAAAGTATCGTTTTATAAACATAAATGTAACATCTATCTTTTGAATTATCGATACCAACATCTTTACGTATAAAGGGCTAGTATATCATCAAGTTATTTTCACTAAATGGAACATACCTTCTGAAAAACTATAATAAGTATAGTTAGCAAGTCATTCATACAGTTTTACATATACATCTTGAAAAACGAAATACTTTCAAATAAAGTAAAGTATTTCTTATCGTAAATCTATTTATACTAAGCAATGTGAGATATTCAAACTTCAACGTACTCTTATATATGCCTTTCAAGTCCTGTATTAGATACCCTAATCTCTTGGAGGGAGAGCGTGATACTTGTGTATAGATCTATACGGGATTGACAACCCCGCACCTAAACTGTTAGCTATAGTTAGACCGGCAGGTCTGGGGTGACAAATGTCATAACACTACAACACCTGAAGAATGTTGCTACAGGCAGTCAGTGTCATTAGTATGGTTATAAAACTCACATGAAGGTATAAAAACAAGTTTGATTTACGAGATTCATACATGCATTCCGTATTTACATTATTTTGAAATACAAAGTTTACCTTTATCATTTAAGTACAAAAAATACTAATGCACTCCAAATTTTGGGAACTTTTCAAACTATATTTAGAAAATATTGGATTTTCTGAATACCACGCTCATCGATTTTCTACCAAAAGGACATACTTTTCAATACAAAACACTTATGAACTCACCAACTTAATTGTTGACACTTTTTCGAAATCACTTGTATTTCTCAGGGAATCAGTAATACATGTAACCACCAGCTTTTGAAGAAGGAACGCTAAGGATGTTTATCATTAAACATTTATATCATCATATTGTAATATTCTTTTGCAAATATGTATAATGCAACAATATATGTTTTTATTATATATATGATGGTTGTGTTACTTTCTTTACAATATTCAATTGTTGTGATACTACGTGAAGTCATCCACCCCCGAATGTTTCTGCCATTCTCGTTTGGGGGTGTGACAGACATCCCCTATCGCAATCGGGACCATATCAATCGGAAACTCAACACAAAATCTCTCGAGTAGACATCCCCGAATCACCTCAGTAGCATATACCGCTCCCTCGTCGGCTATGGAAACTCGGAGAGGTCGACTCAACGCCTCTCGACAGATACTGATGTGCTGACTAAATGCTAAAGACACGAAAGATCGAATCGCACCCAAGTCAAATAACACCAAACCATGTACCGAACTCACAAGAAAAGTACCTACGCATACCATAATCTAAGCACAATATCACAAACTAAAAAAAATAGGTGAAAGAATACATACCAACCACGACATCGGGTGCTACGCAGACCTCCTCCGATGTCAACAAAAAGGCTCTCCCACGAGCCTTTGGTGCCTCAGCCTTCACTGGCCGGGTCTCGGTAGCTCTAGCAGCATGTGTAGATCCCTGCGCTGATTCCTAAAGTAGTTGTGGGCATTCGGCCTTCCGATGGCCGTTCTGGTTGCAATGAAAGCAAACTGAGAATCCCTTGAGGCAATCCCTCACAAAATGCACCTCCTTCCCACACTTGTAACATACCCCAGTTCTGTACACCCCCTCATGGCTATTTCCGCACTTCCCACAAGTGTGGCCCTTTGGACCCCCATATCTCGTATTAGCAGGCTTTGCCCGCTTGGCTGTCGGCTGAGCCTGTGTCGGTTGCCTGTCCCTCCTCTGAAACTCGGCCTCCTCCCTGACCTGAGTCTCCAACTCAATCTCCCGCTTCTAGGAATTTACCTGGAGCTTAGCAAATGTCTGGTATGTCGAGTTCGCCCCGAACTCAAGAATATCCCTCTTCTATATGCTCAAGTACCGGCTCACAAATGCCTGCTCAGAAGACACGTGCTCAAGGCAAAACAACGCCCTCTCATGAAACATCCTCACAATCACTGTCACAGACTCAGTTCCCTGCTTGAGGGACAAGAACACCTGGGCTAGACGTTCCCTTTCCATATGGGGAACATACTCATCTCCAAAACATCGCGGTGAACCTCTCCCAGGTCACCGCGGTAAGCTCTGTAGTAGTGAAGTCCACCGTCACAAACTTCCACCACTCCTTCGACCCCAAGCGAAGCTGTTTCAGTGCAAACCAAACCCTCAGATGCTCCGGACACAAGCAGGTGTAGAAGACTCCCTCGATATCATAAATCCATCTCATTGCAGCAATCGGATCCTGTGTCCCATCGAACTCCGTTGGCTTCGTGTTGCTAAACTCCCGGTACAACACCAAGTCACCCCCTAAGGTCTAGTAGCAGCCACAGCCGCAGTAGCTGCAGCAACCGCAACCTCAGTAACCATTGCGTATCTCTCGTCAAACGTCTCAATCAAGGTGGTCTTGATAAAACCGAACATCTTCAGTATCTCTGCGCAGATAGCCGCAGCCACCTCATCGTGGATCATCTGACGAAGCTCCTCGTCACTCACGCCGCTTGTCTCTGGTCTGTGGCGTGTCCTAACCATGATGCCTCTGAAATACAACATAAAAATATCAGAGACTCGCTCGAGTGTACTCGCACTCGATAACTCAACCCTACTTGCTCCCTAGTATCCTAAGGATTCTTACTTGGACTGCGCACTGATCCGGTGTCTTCAGTAGTACGGGCCCTATAATACCGTCCACACTGCATCAGTATTTGCCTCAATTCCTCCTCCTAGGATCCCAGATCACAAGTACTCTAATCTCGCTATGCATAGGCTACTCTCCAGCAGACCTCTCGTAAGCTCCTCGCTGATACCTACTCACTCTTAAGCATCTCATAGCAGCAGTAATCTCCTAGGCTAAGGCATCACAAATCAGGCCACTGTAGTCCTAATAGGAATACCTAGCCTACTGTAGCATGCATAGCATATCATATCATATATCATAATACATAATGTAAGGGTATTTTGGGAAATCTTCGTTCGGTCACTGGCTGCTCGTACACACTGCTTTGTTCTGCTCGTTGCAAAACCTTTTACTCTTTTAGAAAAAAATGTTTTATTGTCAAAAATTTCTCAAATCCTCAGTTTGAGTTCATGTACGCCCGAAGGTGCATCCGAATCCCTCAAACCAAGGCCGTGATACCAACATTTTAATAACGTAAATTTTCAAAAGAATTTTTCTATTTTAAAATATAATAAAAATTCATATATAATATCAAAATCCATGTATCAACATCATCTCGATAAACAAATCCCAAGATCTCAATGTAAATAAAACTCCATCTCTGTGTATAGTCATGCCGGCGCCCTCCCGCGATCCTCACTGGTACATGAAACACATAACACACAACACGGTAAGCATAAATGCTTAGTGAGTTCCCCAAAATGCCACATACAACATATACGCTACTCCTGGCTACAGTATGACCCTTCCGTCGATGTCTCTCAGCAGGACCCTCCAGTCCCGTAGCTCGTTGGACCCTCTGGTTCGGTCATAGCTCATTAGACCCTTCGGTCCGGTCTGAATTATTGGACCCTTCGGTCCGGCCTATATCGTTGGACCCTATGGTCCGATCTATAAAACACATAGCATACATATATCACAATGAACATAATCTCATCCATACACATAGCACACAAGACCCTCCGGTCTACACATAGATACCACTCTAGGTAATGTATAGTGAGAAGACTCACCTTGGGTAACTCGGATAATCTCGTAGACGAATATACTAATCTAGCCACGGCCTATTCACATAAACAATATCCTCAATTAAACAATGGCTCTCAAAGGCTAGATTAAATCCCTTTCTACAATCCCACAGAAGGTTAAAAGTCCATTTTACCCCTCCTTGACCCAAAAGCCCAAATGTTGACTAAAACCCTAAAAGTCAATGAAAGTCAACAGGAGGCAATACGCGGCGCGTACTAGCTCTTGTACGTGGGGCGTACTCCGGCGATCTAGAATCAGGGTCTCAAACCCTTACGTTGCGCGTACTGAGATTTACGCCCAACATAAGTCTCAGTTTCATACTCTTATGGATTTTTGGTCATAAACGGTTAAGACATAAACTCAAACTCCAGATCTGACTTTTCTAAGGTCACTTAATCCATAAAGTTGAAACCTTTAAGCATTTGCATGGCTGTAAAGGTCACCATTCACTTCAAACATATAACCTCTTTCCCCATTATGCCCTAAACTTATGCGTGATTTAATATTCACGTCCAATTGGATTTTTATGAACCTGCAACTCATATTACTCTGAAGTATGGCTGATCTAAGCTTATGGAGACCATTTGCTCATAAAGTCTCAACCTTGGGACCAATAACCCTAAAAATTGGTCCATGAAGCACAAAAAAAAACAAATGACAAGGAAAGCTTTGAGCTTTTTACTTCCAAGTGAAGCTACTCCCTCTATAGAACTCAGATCCAAGCTTGCACTTCAACTTCTAGCCTCCAAAAGAGCCTCCTCTTCTTCTTCACTAACACACAAAGGCACTTTCTAGCTTAAGAACACTCACACACTAGCTTCAGAATGATAATATTGCTCTCCTAGGGTTTCTCTCTTAGGAATGGTGGCTGGGGGGACAAGACCATATCATTCCTTTTATAGTCCATAAGCCACAATTTGGGTTTGCATATGGGCCAGCTACGCCCAGCATAATGCTTGGTATGCGCAACGTAACTCGGTGAGTCCGTGTCCAAAGTAAGCTCTTGAGTAGGTGCAATATACTCTTCAGTACTCCCAGCATACTCAATAGCCATAATTTTTCCTTTAGGGGCTAAACTTGACAACTTGATAAAGAAGAAGGGTTAAATAGATATACCTGAATTTCTGGATGTTACACATGTCATTATGGTATCGTCATAACATTGAAAGTGGCCAACCACTTTGCTTCAAATATCATGATTAATGGTGGCAATTCAGTCAACATCATTCTCTTAGAAACACTCAACAAAATGAACATCATCCCAGGTTCTAAGACAATCTGAAGATCTTCAGTCTAAGAGGGGTTCAACGGTGAAACCAACAATACCATCAAGGAAATTTTATGCCAATATATATAAAGGGAGTTAACTTTATTCGACATTTTTGTGTTGTTCATTCTTTTTTCTTTCCATAATACTATCTTAGGCATGCCTTGGATCCGTGAAATGAAATTCGTCCCCTCAACATACCATCAATGTGTTATGATGCCAATGCCATGGGGAGTAGTCAAAATTAACAGTGGCCAACAAGAAGCTAAAGATTGTTATACAACTTCCATGAAAAACTCATCCATAGCCAGGCAAGCATAATAATTAAAGAAAAAGGCATGAGTTTTTTATCGACACCAAAGAGAGTGAAGTCAAAGAAGTCTTCCAAACCCAGAGGATCATGACATCAAAGTGATATAGGCATACATTTTGACCAAGATCTTGAGTAAAATCTCACCAAGTTCCTTAAAGATGGAAACTGAACATTTGCTTTGAAACATGAGTATATTATAGGTATATCAAAAGATATAATAACCCATAAAATAAATGATGACCCAAATTTTTCATGAAAAGAGAAGCTGAAAGACTGCTCATGTCTAAAATGATCAAATAAGTAAAATTCCCAAGACGGCTAGCCAACATGGTAGTGGACGAAAAGAAGAATGGTAAGTGGACAATTTGTGTAAATCTCACGGATCTCAACAAAGCTTATCCTAAAGGTCTATTCCCACTCCCAAACATAGACTCTATGGTAGATACAACCACATATCATGTAATCCTTACCTTAACGGTTGCTTCGACAAGATTTGAGCAGGTCCAAATGGAGCATTCAAACCAATAAAATACATCATTCATAAGCCCAACATGTATATATTGTTACCTATAGCAATACTTTTTGGTTTCAAAAAAACGCATCTGCGACATATCAAAGATTATGAGAAAATTGTTCAAGCAAAAACTTGGAAATACCATAGAAATCTACATAGATGACATGGTAGTAAAGTCCAAAAATCTTCAAGATCTTGAAAAAAGCATTCAATATCTGGGACAAGTTCAATGTGAAGTTCAACCCTTCCAAGTTTCACTCGGTGTAAAGGCGGGGATGTTCCTAGGCTACATGGTGACAAAAAGTGATTGAAGCTTGTCAAGAATAGATCAAGGCTATCTTGAAAGCTCAATCCCCGACTTCAACCAAAGATATTCAAAATTTGACAGGTAGAGTTGAAGCCCTAAACACGTTTATCTCTAAAGGATCCAATATATGCAAACCTTCTTATGATATGTTAAGAAGGAACAAAAGGTTCGCATGGACGATGGATCATGAGAACGCATTCCAATAACTGAAGAATTATCTATCTTCGACCCCCTTGTTAACTAAGCCCAAAGGTGGAGAAACTTTGTTCATATATTTAGTTGTATGCATGAATGTTGCAAGTGTAGTCTTGGTCAAGCAACAAGATAGTACTTAACATATAGTGTATTACATAACTAAGATTTTCTTTGATGCTGAGGCTAGGTACTCACATATTGAAAAAACTAATCTTATCTCTTGTCAATGCTTCAACTAAATTATGTCATTATTTTTAAACTCATCCTATTTATGTAAGAACTAACTATCCAATTAAAAATGTGATGAGAAAGTGGTAGATGTCAAGAAGGATTTGAGTGGTATATATAATTAAGTACATATGAATTAAGATATGAGCCAATATCTACTATAAAATCAAAGGCACTAGCAGACGTTGTGGCTGATTTCAGTCCGGATCTTCAACCTAAAGCCGAAACGAAGTTCAATGCCTTCGAGATAGAAGAAAACAAAAGAAATTGACCCTATTTACATATGGAGCTTTAAATTCTATATAATAACGTCGCAAAGTCATACTAAACTTCCCACAAGGGGACATTATACCCCATGCAGTAATTTGTGATTTTCAAGCAACCAATAACGAGGCAGAATATGAAGCATTAATCTTGAGCTTCGAAATCACCGATGATCTTGGGATTCAAAATCTTTTGGTACTTGTGGGTTCATTATTAGTTACTAACAAATTTAGGGGAACTTATGTAGTCAAAGACGAAATAATAGATTCAAACTTGAAGATAGTAAAAAACATGGCATTCAAGTTCCAAGATTCTATCATAAAACATGTACCTAAAGAAGATAAATATAGAAGCAGAGGTATTATCCAAACATTGTTCTGACTTCAAGATACATTAAAACATTAAGATTCTAATATCTCATGTCCTGAAACCAGAAATAGAAGACAATAGGGAAGAAGTGGCACCTATTGCAGATCTTAGATCGAAAGATCCTAAACTCGAAGGATCTTCATCTTCCATGATATTCTGGAACTCACCTATCTTCTAATATCTAAAAGATGGATCCATCCCTAAAAGTGAAAATACCTAAAAACCTTCATAATCAAATCTTATAGGTTTAACATAATTGAAGATACCTTGTTCAGAAAATCAATAACAAATCCTTATCCTAGGTGTCTCAAAAATAATGAAGGTAAGGGCATACTTAGAGAAAACCATGAAGAAGAACGTGGCAACGATACATGGTGCAGGGAACTCTTCTACAAGATCGTATGGACAAGTAACTACAAGCCAAAATGAATAAACGTGTAATGGAATATGCCCAAAAAATGTGGTGTGTGTAAAATTCATAGCAATATATTGCATCAACCAGTTGAACCTACACACCTAATAATATCTCCATGTCCATATCATGAGGTGGAGAAGTTTTCATGATAGTAATGACTAATTACTTTTCCAAATGGATAGCAACTAAAGCCTTTTACCAAGATAGAGAAAAAAAAGAATTGATATCCTTCATCAAGTGCAACACACTAACTAGGGTATGCATCCCATCTGAAACTATATGATATAATGGTTCTCAATTTATAGAGAAACTGTCACAAAACTTATGTGCAAGTTGGGGAATCAAGATGATCACTTCTACGTTTGTTCATCTTCAAGCTAATGGTTCAGACGATTTGACCAATAGAATCATTGTCAACAACCCGTTAAATCAATATTTTTCCTTTTGCACACTTTTTACAACTCCTTATTTCAGTAACCATCACATAAGGGAAACTGTTGAAAATATTTTTATGTGACTGTCACTTGAAATAACTTGAGTATTGAGTTAAATTTTCTAATAAACATTCTCATAATGTTTCAGGTTAAAAAGATCCTGATGATTTAACAAGTGTTTGAAGAATCAGATGTTAGAGCACTTGAAGTGAACATGGAGCACATGTTGTTGACATGGATCACTTGAAGAATGCAAGTTGGATCATCATGATCTTAGATGACACATATAGATCATATGTGGAGCATCAAGATTTTGGTGGATCATTTGGAATATTGATGGCTCATCAGAAACATTGTTGGCTCATCCACAAATCTTTGGCTCAAGAAGAGTTGATGGCTAAACATGAATACTTGGTGGCTTAACTCAAGTTAACAGATGAACATGATCACATTGATGGCTCAACAATATTCCACATGGCACATCATGTACAATGAAGGCATGTCCAAATGCTCAAAGGCACATGTAATTCGTTCATGGTCCATCTTGAAGAAGTAGTTGTACATCTTCAAGTTCAAGACACATTTCAACGTTCAAGAAACAACTTTACTTGGTCAACAACACTTCTGGAAGTTGATGACATCTATCAAGACAATTGAGCAACATGATGTTCATGTTGCTCATCACATTTTCAACGTAGATCAAGAAGGCTCAAGAATTATGAAGACTCGTAACTTGGATGGAACCCTAACGGAATACTAACGAAATTGAAATATTCCATCCATTCTCCATTAAGTAGGGCAAAGGTGTCAATATATGACTAAGTCATGACGACGTGTCAGCTCCTGATTGGTGAATCCATGTCATGGTCTTTTCCAAAGCCTATAAATAGGTCGCTGGGGATCCATTATAAAGTTGCTATTTTATGCTCTTTTCTGATCAGTCTTCCTCATTTTGCACAATTGCTACTTAGATTAATTTTCTAAGAGCCATTTGAGTGTTTTAGCTTGTCTATCATTCAAACACTTGTAACTGATCCTTGATGAACATGAGACTCTTTTGAATCATTGATATTGAACATATAAGAAAATGTTTTTTATCATTAACTAGGTGATTCAGAACTCTTTATTTTCTGCATTACTTGCTACTTGACAATTCCAAATCTCTGTTTAAGTATTTTCAACATTTGGACTACTCTAGTCTAGGTTTACTGAATGCTTATATTTTTTTCAGTTGGTATCAAAGCTCGAGTGATCGACTTTGAGACTTCGAAAACTTTTCACAAAAACAATTTTTCAAGTTTCAAACTAGTATCACCTATTCTTAATGGCAAGTGTGAATCAAAACCAAAATGTTCTCTATTAAGTTTCAGTTGCAAACAGTCATGGACTAGGAAATCATGCACCTATCCTTGTGCCTAATGAATACACTTCATGGGAAGATCGCATCAAGTACTACCTGGAAGGTCACGAATCTGACATCTGGACCTTCATCTCTACTGGGAAACATACTCCAGAATTTCTGAAGGACATCAGAGTTCCTGAAGCTGATGTCAATACGGAAACCTCCAAAGTTATCTTTGGATCTGTTTCCTCTGGTGCTCAACTTCGTGAGAGGAAAATCAATAAGTTTGAGGCAAAGGCAATGCAACAACTCTTATCTGGAATTCCTCATGACATCTACAAGCAACTTCTTGATGAAGATAAGAGTTCACCCTTCAATGTTTGGAATGCACTCAAGAAACAATTTGAACGAACTGATAAAATGTCACACCCCTAAACCAGAATGGCGGAAACATTCGGGGGTGGATGACTTCACGTAGTATCACAACAATTGAATATTGTAAAGAAAGTAACACAACCATCATATATATAAAAAAAACGTATCTTCTTGCCTTATACATATTCGCAAAAGAATATTACAATATGACGATATAAATGTTTAATGATAAACGTCCTTAGCGTTCCTTCATCAAAAGCTGGTGGTTACCTGTATTACTGATTCCCTGAGAAATACAAGTGGTTTCGAAAAAGTGTCAACAATTAAGTTGGTGAGTTCATAAGTGTTTTGTATTGAAAAGTATGTCCTTTTGGTAGTAAATCGATGAACGAGGTTTTCAGAAAATTCAATGCTTTCTATAAATGGTTTGAAAAGTTCCCAGACTTGGAGTGCGTTAGTATGTTTCATACTTGAATAATAATGATAAACTTTGTGCTAAAAATAATGTGGAAAACTGAATGCATATATGAATCTCGTAAATCAAACTTGCTTTTATACTTTTATGTGAGTTTTATAAATATACTATTGACACTAACTGCCTGTAACAACATTCTTCAAGTGTTGTAGTGTTATGACATTTGTCACCCCAGACCTGCCGGTCTAACTATAGCTAATAGTTTAGGTGCGGGGTTGTCAATCCCGTATAGATCTATACACAAGTATCACGCTCTCCCTCCAAGAGATTATGGTATATAATACAGGACTTGAAATGCATACATAAGAGTATGTTGAAGTTTGAATATCTCACATTGCTTGGTATAAATACATTTACGATAAGAAAGACTTTACTTTATTTGAAAGTATTTCTCTTGTCAAGATGTATATGTAAAAATGTATGAATAACTTGTTAACTATATTCATTATAGTTTCTCAGAAAGTATGTTTCCATTTAGTAAAAATAACTTGGTGATATAATAGCTCTTTTAAACATAAAGATGTTTGTATCGATACTCTATAAGATAGATATTACGTTTACGTTTATAAAATGATACTTTGACTTGTAATGTACTTGTATTTCCCCCCTAAAACATGAAAAGAATTGAAAGGTAGGGGTATGAACTCACTCGTTTGGTTTGAAGAGAGAGAGGCTAGAGTTGAGCAGAACTTCGACCGCGGAAAGTTGCGTCTTCGGGCTCTTCGGGGATCTCGGTAGCGTAGATCTTTCGTCGGGGGCTCGGGTATGGAAACCGAGGGCGTCGAGACAGCTTCTGGAGCTTGAAAGTTATGTGGGAGTTTGAGATGGTGTGCCAAAACCCGTAGCTGATGCTCTCTATTTATAGTGCTGGAAAGTCACGTACGCTGGGCATACCACCGGAGTACGCTGGGCGTACGCGTTACGCGGGGCGTACTTAGGTTACGCGGGGCGTAAAAATGTGTCACGGCTTACGACTCCGGTCTAGCTAAGCGTAGAGTTGCAGCCGATGGGACTCGACTCTGGGTCTAGTACGCTGGGCGTAATCTGGGATTAAGTTGGGCGTACTCTAGTCTCCCATCTTCTAAATTCCGTAACTTTCGCGTACGGGTTCCGTTTTTCGCGTTCTTTATATCCACGCGTAGGTGACATTATGCTCTACAACTTTCATTTAGACTCTGTCGGCTAGTTTTCAATTTATTTTTAATGATATATTTTTAATAGGCCGGGACTGCTAAAGTCCGTTAAAAATCCATAGTTTCTTTATTCGACGTCGGTTTTCGTTTGTATTTTTATCATTTTACTCCTATTGTGGAGATCTTCAACTTTCGTTTAGGTGGCGATAGCTAACAAACACTCGATCTTCAATTCGAGTTTTTAGCCCTCTACTACTGTTACGAAACTTAGGAAAAATCGTAACTTCTTCATACGAGGTCCAATTTGGGCGATCTTTTTATGTACGTTTACATTTTAACGAACTCTCCATCTTTTGTTTAGATACTTAAGGCTAAAATGCATTTTATTGAAATTTCACTTTTTTACATTAAATAGCGTTTTAACGGTGTGTCGTAAATATACGATTGATTATATTTTCTTCAATATAACCTGATTTTGAACGTTCTTTACGTTTTTGGAAACCTTGGCACGATATCTAATATTGATGCATCCCAACTTAGATCTTTGAATAGTTTATTTTTGAGGTTAATTTAGTTGATTTCAAATAGTTTTCGTTGCATTTGACATTTGAGCGTTGCATTGCTTTTGGAAAAATATAGGGTTTTCACATCATCCCTCTGTTAAGGGAATTTCGTCCCGAAATTTAATCTAAGATAGAGTTTACAGGTTAGGAAAAAGATGCGGGTACTTTTGTTTCATCTGATCCTCGCGTTCCCAGGTGTATTTAGGTCCTCGCTTGGCGTTCCAACGGACCTTTACAATAAGTATGCGGCTTTGTTTAGTCCATTTTATTTCCCGATCCATGATCTCTACTGGTTCCTCTACAAATTGGAGATTCTCATTTATTGCAATTTCATCTAGAGGGATGACATGGGTCTCATCGGACAAGCACTTCTTTAGGTTTGATACGTGAAAGGTAGGGTGTACGTTGTGGAGCTCCTGAGGTAACCTAAGTTTGTAAGCCACTGGGCCGATCCTGGCAAGGATCTCGAATGGTCTGATGTATCTTGGGTTCATTTTTCCGCGCTTCCCGAAGCGTATTAATCCTTTCCAGGGCGAGACCTTTAGTAAAACTCGATCTCCGACCTGGATTTCCAAGGGTTTCCGTCTTTTATCCGTGTAACTCTTTTGTCTGTCCCTTGATGCTTTTAGATGTTCCCGAATCTGAACAATCTTCTCTGTAGTTTCCCTGATGATTTCTGGTCCAGTGAGCGTGTTGTCTGTTGCTTGTCCTTTTGCTAGTTGTGTGTCCCCCACTTCGGCCCAGCACAAAGGTGACCTGCATTTATGGCCATAGAGGGCTTCGAACGGGGCAGCTTTAATACTGGTGTGGTAGCTATTGTTGTACGAGAACTCGACCAAAGGTAGATGTGTGTCCCATGGCTTGCCAAAATCGATTACACAAGCTCTCAGCATATCTTCTAGGGTTTGTATGGTTCTCTCACTCCGGCCGTTGGTTTGTGGGTGATAAGCGGTACTCATGTCTAGTCTTGTCCCCAAAGCTTTTTGTAGCGACTGCCAAAACCTTGAGGTGAACCTACTATCTCGGTCCGAGATAATGGATATGGGCACACCATGTAGTCGTACAATTTCTCTGAGGTATGTCCTAGTTAGCTTCTCTAATTTATCTGTCTCTTTGATCGGTAGGAAGTGCGCTGATTTAGTTAACCTGTCAACAATCACCCAGATAGTGTCGAGTCCGCTTGCCATTCTGGGTAGTTTGGTTATGAAATCCATGGTTATCCGTTCCCACTTCCATTCGGGTATTTCTAGTTGTTGCAACAATCCTGAGGACTTTTGGTATTCTACCTTGACCTTGGTGCACGTCAGACATTTACTCACGTAGGTAGCAATTTTGGCTTTCATGTTCGGCCACCAGTACAATTTCTTGAGGTCGAGATACATCTTATCGGAGCCGGGGTGTATGGAGTATCGTGTTTTATGGGCTTCGTTCATGACGACTTCTCTGAATCCGCCAAACATCGGCGTCCAGATCCGATCCATGAAGTAATGAAATCCATCGTTCTTGACCTCAAACTTCTTATCCATTCCCCTTAAGGCTTCCCCTGCCACATTTTCAGATGTTAAGGCTTCTATCTGGGCTATCTTGATTTGCGTGGACAGGTGAATGGATTGTCATGGTTAAAGACTTTACTCTGTGGCCTGAGTATTCCTTCCTGCTGAGTGCATCGGCCACCACGTTAGCCTTTCCGGGATGATTTCGGATCTCGCATTCATAAACATTTAGTAGTTCTACCTACCGTCTTTGTCTCATGTTGAGTTCTTTCTGGTTGAGGATATGTTGGAGGCTTTTATGGTCGATGAAGATCGTACATTTGGTACCGTAGAGATAGTGCCTCCATATCTTTAGAGCGAAGAGAACATCTCCTAGCTCAAGATCGTGCGTTATGTAGTTCACTTCGTGCGTCTTTAGTTGCCTTGAGGCGTAGGCGATGACCTTCCCTCGTTACATCAGGACACACCCAAGTCCTTGATTTGATGCATCGCAATAGACCACGAAGTCCTCTGTTCCTTCTGGAAAGGTTAGGATGGGCATACTACATAAGGCTCGCTTTAGCGTTTGAAATGCAGTGTCTTGTTTTTGTCCGCAATCGAAGGTTACACTCTTCTGCGTTAGGGTGGTGAGTGGCTTGGCAATCTTGGAGAAATTTTGTATGAACCTTTGGTAATACCCGGCGAGTCACAAAAATTGCCGGATTTCTGTAGGGGTTCTTGGAGTCATCCAACTCTCTATTGCCTTGATCATAGAAGGATCCACATGTATCCCCTCCTTGCTTACTACATTTCCTAGGAAATCCACTTCCCGGATCCAAAATTCGCACTTTGAAAATTTTGCGTAAAGCTTCTCTTCCCTCAATGTTTCCAAAACTTGGCGGAGGTGTTGGCTGTGATCTTCTTGGCTTCTTGAATAGATGAGTATATCATCTATGAACACAATCACGAATTTATCCAGGAAGGGACGACATACTCGGTTCATCAAGTCCATGAACACTGCTGGAGCATTTGTTAATCCGAAGGGCATTAGTACAAACTCGTAGTGACCATAACGTGTTCGGAAAGCCGTTTTGGGGATGTCTCCTTCCAGTACTCGCAGTTGGTGATAACCTGATCTTAGATCGATCTTTGAGAAGTAGCTTGCTCCCTGTAGTTGTTCGAATAGATCTTCTATGTGCGGTAAGGGATATCGGTTCTTGATCGTGAGTTTGTTCAGTTCTTGATAATCGATGCACATGCGAAAGGATCCGTCCTTCTTTTTCACGAATAGGACTGGTGCTCCCCATGGTGAGAAGCTCGGTCTGATGAAGCCTTTGCTCAGCAGCTCGTTTAATTGACTGGACAGTTCCTGCATCTCGGCTGGGGCTAAACGGTAAGGCGACTTTGCTACTGGGGTAGCTCCGGGGATTAAGTCGATTCTGGACTCAACTTGGCGCTCTGGTGGAATTCCTGGAAGATCTTCTGGGAAAATCTCTGGGAAGTTGCAGACTTCCGGAATGTCTTTAATGTTCTTTGGTTCTTGTTTCTGGTCTACTACATGGGCTAGAAAGGCATGGTATTCCTTGAGAAGATATTTTTGTGCCTTAACATCGGAGATGATTTGTAAATTTGAACTAGGTTTGTCACCATAAGTGACAAGAGTTTCGCCGTTTTGCAGATTGAGGCGAACGGCCCTTTCGTGACAAAGTATATCGGCATGGTGAAGGCTCAACCCGTCCATACCGATGATGACATCGAAACTTCTTATCGAAATGGGCATTAGGTCGATTTGAAATAAGTGTTCGTTTAAATTTAATGTGCACCCTACGTACATATCGCTTGTGCTTTCCGTTTTACCGTTAGCCATTTCTACAGTGAATATTTTATTGAGTGGTTGGGGTCTTTGATTAAGTAAGTGTTTGAATTTATGACTCACAAAACTTCTCTCCGCACCGCAGTCAAAGAGTATGCATGCATAAATGTTGTTGAGGAGAAACGTACCCGTAACCACCGTTGGGTCGGCTATTGCTTCATTTTGGCCTATTGCTAGCACTCTCCCAACACCGCCAACGTTCCTTGTCTTGGGGCAGTCCCTTTTGAAGTGCCCAGTTTCTCCACACCCATAACATGCCTGGCTTATCCCAGTACCAGGAACTTGAGTGACTGGTCGCGCTGGTGCCTTACAGAAACGGGCTGTGTGCCCTTTCTTGTCGCAGTTCTTACAGTGCATCTCACGGCAATTACCATGGTGATGGTAGTTGCATTTGTTGCACTTGGGCAGGTTCCCCGCTTATGGTTTTGTTGGCGCAGGGGTAGCAGGAGTTTTGGTGGGAGCAGTAGCAGCATGAACCGCAACCATTTGTTTCTTTGAAGGTTCTTGCGAAGTTTGCCCCTTTCTCTTGTTCAAGAATTTCTTCTTGCTGTTGTTGTTGGCATTGATCTCGTTGTTGTTGTTCCCTTTGGTTGGTTCAGCCATGATAGCCATGACTCCTTGACAGACACCATGATTAACGAGAGATTGCGCCAGTTCCTTGGCGCTGTCGAAGGTCATGGGTTTGGAAGCTAACACACTTCCTCAAAGTTGGGGTGATAGTCCCCAGATGTATCTCTCGACCTTTTGGCTTTCCAGGATCAACATTCCTGGGCAAAGTGTTATTAAATCACTGAACCTGTTGGTGTAACCTGCGATGTCCGAGCTTTTGAATCTAGCCTCTTGGGCAGTACTCTCGAAGGAGCATTCATTTCAAGTTTTCCCAACCCATGGAGTTCACCACCACTAGGGTTA
Organism: Lactuca sativa; assembly: GCF_002870075.4. Classification (NCBI taxonomy): domain Eukaryota; kingdom Viridiplantae; phylum Streptophyta; class Magnoliopsida; order Asterales; family Asteraceae; genus Lactuca; species Lactuca sativa. The sequence goes on from NC_056626.2 coordinate 255,877,050, forward strand.
GTGTCTTGACATGGTCGTTCCACCATGTCAGGGCGCGTTCAGAGAAAGTAAAAGTAGAAAACTTTACTTTTCTTTCTTCAGGGCATGCGCAAATTTCAAATACATCTTCCGTTTTCTCTATCCATTGAGATAGAGACAATACTCCCCCAGTCCCATAAAAGGGAATAGGTTTTCCGTTGGTGAAGTCATTGTAAGTGCATACCCCTGAACGGCCTTGACCTTGGCCATTTGTAAAGCTGTTTGTTCCTCCTCCCGATCCGTTGTTGCTCATTTGAGCCATCGCTGCGGTTACAGCAGTTTGGAACATAACGGCATCCATGATTGGAGGAGGTGGTGGAGGTGGTGTTGAAGTTGAGTTTCTGCATGTTGATCTACGAGGAGGCATGTTCTGGTAGAGAAAATAAGAATGAATACTATAAGTTTATAATGTTTTGACAATCGTGTGTTAGTTGTATCTTGTAATTTGTTTTGACTTTAGTTTATGGTTTCAAGGTAGGTATAGTAATTTTAGTTAATCCCATAAGTTCCGAGAGGTATACAAAGAAGTACTTCATATTTATATATATAGGTCACACCGGAGGTGTGTTACATTACGCTTCTTGTTTGGAAAATTTGACCTACCTAGAGGTCTCCGATTACAAATACAAAAGGAAATAAGGGAAAAACTTTTATCCGAAGTCCTATTTTATAACAAAATTGTTGGGGTTTGAGCAAGCTCTACTTGCGGCGTGTTGCACGTTTGGAGCTAGATTCGGCATCCGACTGTTTGACTCCCATCAGGCGCCTCTCGAGATCTGCTTGTTGTTCCTTCATCTCTCTTATTTCTGCTAGTGCCGTTATCATTTAATTCTAAAGCGTCCCTGTGTAGACTTGGGTATTCTAATGTAGTCCTTCCAGACTGCGGATGTCTGCGGGGTTACCCTGAGTAGCAGCATTGACCTCGCGAACTCTGGCTGCTTGCTTGCCCGCCTGGTAGTTCTGGGTAGCTATAGCGCCCACAATAACAGGAAGTGCTCGATCGGCTGAGCCTCCCCCACTGACATTGTAAAAATCTCGACACATGCCGAAGGGAGGGCGTACACCTTGCTAGCGGCTCCAGTAGTAGAGGTGGCTTCCCCACATGGGAATGGGTCCCGGTTGATATGGTCTGATTTCGGGAGGATGAGGGATGGGAGGGTCGATTACTTCCGGCTCGGAGTCTGTTCCACTAGTAATTTCCTCGACCTCCTTGTCGACTTCGAATTCCTCTCCGACTTCGAATTCGAATTCTTCTTCGACTTCCTCTTCGAGTTCTTCCTCGACCTCCTCTTCGATTTCCTCTGGGTCTTCCTCCGGGTCTTCTTCTATCCAGCCGCCATTGCCTTGGTTTGGGTAGTAGGGATCTCCCGGTAAATGGAATCCGGCCATTTGTCTATACTAGGATAGAGGTATGAGAATTTGATAAGAAAAGAAATTTCTATTTAACGACTTCCTACCTTTAACTATATCCTTACGGAGTGCAAATGTTTCATTGTATAATTAGTTTTTAACAATCCTCCTATAGAAATTTTTATTTTTAACTATATCCTTACGAATCTAAAATAATTTGTATTTGGTAAGTTTTTGGCTTGTTGTCCACTACGACCATTCCTCGACGTACATTGGTCAAATCCAGGATAAATATAGTTGATCAGGCTATATTTATTCTCGATCTGATTACCTACCCCGAGGCCCAATCGTAGTGTCGCAACTTGCCTTAATACTTTTTAGAAAACATGTCATGATACGAGACTAATACATGCGAGTAAAGATGTATATTTTTAAAAGAAAATATATTGTTCATGAAAACGTTTTGTCAGAGGGTTTTTGGTCCCCTTTGCATTTATAGTTTGTATATCTTATGTGGTTCGATATACTTAGTTCACTATAAACAATGCTCTGATACCAATCTGTCACACCCCCAAACTAGAATGGCGGAAACATTCGGGGGAGGATGACTTCAAGTAGTATCACAACAATTGAATATTGTAAAGAAAGTAACACAACCATCATATATATAATAAAAACGTATCTTGTTGCATTATAGATATTCGCAAAAGAATATTACAATATGATGAGATAAATGTTTAATGATAAGCGTCCTTAGTGTTCCTTCTGTTGGGTTTTGAGCATTCTAACACTCCTAAGTGTACATGCAACCCTAAATACCTTGGATCTATGTTTTCTCTATTATACATGCAAATAAGAACTTCCAAGGTATTATCCTAATCTAGCATACAAAAACAATGAATGTAACAAGATAGAATACATACCTCTTTGATGTAGAAAGTCTTCATGAAGCTTGAGTGCCTAGTGCCCCAAGTGTGACACCTCAAATGGAATCACAATCATCAAAACACTTAGAATAGCTTGAGAGAATTCTACACTTCATGAAATCGGCTAGCCCTCTCTAGAATAATACTAGTCTCTCTAGTGGCCAATTTTTTTCTCAATAATAAGATGCTTATATAGTTATACAATTAGGGTAAATTCTAATTGTCATGACTTTCCATTTCCTTGGATCCATGGGTTCAAATACACCATGGAGCATCCATGGAGCATCATATGGGTTTTGGCCCAACTAGATAATCCATGGAGCATTAGCCCACTATACAAGTATGGATGATTTACACAATCAACCCATATATTTAATTAGTCTTCTTTTGATCACTTAATTAATCCTAGATTAATTCTTGATCAATACTAATTAAATAATCTCATTATTCTTATTATTAATATACTAGAACTTATAATATATTAATAACCATAAGTGTCTTATTTCTCTCATTATAGTCTATCCAAGTGCATGATGGTATGCAACCCAAATGGACCATGCCGGGTCGGGTCAAGTCTTACCAATTATAGTTATGGACTTAGACATTAATCCAACAGTCTCCCACTTGGATAAGTCTAAAACTATTATTGCGTATGACTTCAGGAACCAACTAGCAATCGTAGCTCTCAAAAGCTTCTGTCGAACTCTGACCTTGTAGATGAACTCTGACCTTAGTCAATGACTTGTCCATTAGATAAGGGATCATATATTCCTCCATTCTAGATATCATATGGACTGAGACATGGATTATAATCATTCTCTCTGTCCATTTGTTGTTTCCCGATTTGCGATTTATGACGACTGACTAATTGAACAAATCAAATCAGTCCTGGCCCGGCCGAGCACTTCCATTTGTCATCATCAAATCATCGAGGGGCCCACAGATATCGCTTTTATCCCGAAGGTAAAAGGAATGAATAAACTTCGACTCATATGGCTTGTTCTACTACTTGTTGAATCATACACAAAGGCACGTTTTATAACACAGAGTTACCAAATGCGATTTCGTGCAATCAATGTACTATCAACTCATAGTAACAACTCATATCTCTAGGTTTGAAGAATATAAGATATTATCGTCTCATGATTACTCGTGATAAAATCCATGAAGTGATTCCAATGAGCGCGGGTTGAATCCAATACTCAGAACTTATGAGCACTCATGAGTGTTGTAGCTCTTTGTCCAACACCTTAGACCTCTACAAGCCAACCCATGACAGTCTTAATTCATATCTACTTCCAACATATGACCGACTGTGGATGGTTTGAATAACTTAGTCATTCCGGAAGAATAACCTAGTTTATTCGGGAAGTCAAAAACATGCAAAATGAAACACAATAATAATCGAATCCAATATGGTCTCAGAACTTATGAATATAAATAAAACACCTTTTATTTATCACCATATGATTACACATTATTCATTGTATACTATTTCAGCTATCAACTTTATTCTTGAATTTAACACAATAGTTGTCCCATGCTCCAAGCATGTACACTATGTTTTCTTAAACACTAGTCATGCCACACACCAAGTATGCATACTATGTTTGTCTATGACCTTTACTTTGTGAACTAGATCAATTGAACATAACTTCAATGATTCTCTTTTCACACTCCCAAATCCTTACTGCAAATGCAAGAATTCCAAATTCATGCCATTTACTGAAATCTGTTAGATTCTAAACTTATATGCATTGATCCTCTTGTAACGATTATGCACAAACTCACAAAGACTTGGCAACAATCATTACAAAGTATTCCAAAGGAGATCAACTCCTTGGAAATATTCTTCTTGCATTAAGTTTCCTTAATCTTACACAGATTGAAAATTCTAACTTTGAAACATTTCCAGATTCCATTTTGACTATCACTTCTGAACAAGAGTTCCCTCCTTACAGATTATGTCAATATGGTCCTTCCAGAATTATCACTATACTTCCAATTGTCCTTGAGTAACCAATCTTTGGTAAACCTTAGATTGTTCTCGACAATTGTTTAATCCTTTTAGTCATATCCAGTTCTAAACCTTTTCCCTTCTTATTGCCCCAGGCATTTGGAAAATTTTAGAAAGGATGAATATAGCACATGTGATCGATCCTATATACGAAGCATATGGGAATCGATTCATGATGTCTCACATAAAGACTAAACCAGTCTTTTGCTATAACATTTCCATTTCAATTTGCCAAGTTCTCATAATTCAGATTATGAAAAGGGATGCCGTAATTATAATCGAATTTTAGAACGCAAATAATGGACCCATATACAGAATTTCCTTATGTTGAGCCATTCCAACATAAAATTCATATATATGCTTGACTAAATGATTAAAACCTCACGATCTAAGCTTATAGATTTGAGATGAAGCATAATTTCCTCTCCCTTAATTATAGCAAAACAGCTTTTTCCCAATTGAAACTTTTGTTTTCTATAATTAACATTGCTAGCTTGCAATACTTAACATAATTATCATGCTCCCGCTAACATGATGATTATTAGCATAACACTTATGCTCCCACTAGCTTTGACATGTACTCAAAAATCAGCTGACTTTCTTACCAAAGTTCAGATTTCTGATACTAGATTGTTTTGATAAGACTTTATCAAAATCATACACCTTCCCTTAGATAGCACACTTGTGTATCTAAACAATTATGAAGAGGGATGCCGTAATCATAATGTTTAGACCTTTCTGCCACTTCTCACAAGTCCATGTTAGTGTGCCGGTTAACCACACGCGCTCCACTAACGACTTTGAGAATGCAAATATCACAATTGCTATCTAGCTAAAATCTACTTAGTGAAAGTGTTTCCTCGCCATCATTTTCATGAATCAGAGAGAAACCTTATGACACTTAGATTTTTATGGTGTATGAGTTCCTACCCATATGAATTTGTCAAAACCATAATCACAAGACAAAGATAATGACAAATCCAAAACCATATGGATTGAACTCAATCTTAATTTCTTCCCACCTGGCAGCTCAAGGGCCTGCCATTGCTTCCAAGTTGTTGTGCAACAAATTGAGAACTCTAAGAACTCATATGCAAAGTCAACTTTAACTGGAATGGGCACAGAATATGTCAACATGATAGGTTATGAACCTCAAGTTGTGTGCTAGTGAAGAACTTCAGGTTCCATTCTTGATTAGTTCTTGAGACTTTCAAGACCTTTCAGACTCCCACTGTCCTCTTCACATATAAGACTCCCTTGTCAAATATCCAAGAGATAGTGTGGATTCTAATCAAGACAAACACTTCACACAATTGGCCTAAGTTGATCTTTGTTTTATCCAAAACATCACAACTTACCAATTTCAAATGTACAAGAGTAGAAAACTTTTACTCTTACATTTGACAAGTGTTTTAACCTTCTTTTGAGACATGTCACTCAAGTTACAATCTTGGAGTATGACTCTAAGACTTGTATTGGAACGAAGTATGACTCATCTTCTTGATTTAACCATTTCAACAATTCAAGATCCCTCTTCTTAGTCATAAGAATGCACTAAGACTTCCTTAGAGAACTAATTGTTCTATGGTTTCTTAATCATTAAGATGATCACAAAAACTGATACTAAAGTACTCTCCCATCTTTTCAGATTTGAGAAACTTTTATCCTTCTGCCTAAGTTGATTCTTCTTATTCGCTCTGCCATACATTGGAACCTTTTCCAATGTCTTAGAGTTACACTTAAGCTTGTAAGTATAATCATATTTACTGAGCTTTAGTAAACTATGACAAATAGTCTTATCAATCTTTTGTGGTGGAATTGACCAGTGCACAAGACTATGTACTCGATCCCTTAGTCCATTACTTGACTCACACATCCATGTGACCGAGTAATTAGTCTTAATTTTACAAAACTTGAAAGTTCTCATTCATCATGCTATACAACTTGCATGATTCCAAGTTCCGGTCCAATTGAAACTTGGGTGATGAGAATCTTTCCTTATTTGGTAAATCTAGACATTACCACAAATGAAAGAATCAATTTCATATTTCCACTCTTGCTCTTAATGGAATCATATAAGCAACAATTTTTCCTCAAATGCCATTGTAAGGATATTTTAAAATAAATAAAATCAAAAATTTTGTTTTATTTTAAAACTTTGCGGAAAAAACTTATCCTTACAATCCATATGAAAACTTGTTGTTATCTATTCCTAAGCAAAAATATCATAACTCCTAAGAAGTAGCTCAAGAATCCGATTTTCAAGCTATGCGATAGAAATCCATCTACGCGATCAGATTCAACATATTCTTTCTTTAAGTTTCTTCACTTTCCTTTGATTCTTAAACATCACCATGTGACCCAGTCACATCATGTATCAAGAATCTCAGAGTAGAAACTTAACAGGGTTAGATAGTGGACTTTACCTGAAGTAGAGTCAAACTTATTGACTATAACATCCTTAGGTAAATTTTGGCAGCTTCGCAACCAATGCTCCTTTCTTTGGCAATACAAACATATGGACCCTTTGATAATGGTACACGAGACTATCACAGACTTGGCTTTTTCTCTTTACCATTTGGTCAACCGAGTTGACTATGGCCGATCCCTTTCCATTGGGAAGAGAATGCTTTACTAGATATCCAATGTCATCATTGTCAATGTCCATAAAGATTTAGGAAGTTGATCTTAGCAAATAGATAAGATTATTAAGGGTCTTGTCATAGTCTGTTTCATAGGTGTCCCAAAGGAACTCACTATGTGACTTCGAAAGTGATTGAACCACCAACTTTCTCAAGATTTTGACACCCAACTCTCCCGGCTTGTCAATATGTGACTACATCTCCAAGATGTGTTCACACCTAGACCTTGCCTTGCCAATAGGGCTTGAGTGACCTTAAACTTTTCAAGAACTTGTGGGTTAGGGAGAATAGTTGGAGGAGGAGAAAGAAGTATGATATCCATGGGACATCATCTTCATTAGGAAACCTTGTTTCAAGAGATTTGGGAAGATCATAGGTGTCTAAACCAGACATCTTTTGGGAGATATTAAAGATAGTTGATTTAAAGTCCTTAATATGACACCCAATATGAAATATTAAGGCTAGGACCCAACAAACTATTTTATAACTTAGAAGAGGTATGCCGTAATCCAAGCTATAAAATATTTGAAGGTAGGTGAATGACGATTCACCAATTTCCACCAAGATAAACGAAATGTATTATTAGGTTTTAATTGGTTTTGAAACTTCTAGATCTTTGAGATTCATTGAACTTTTCAAAGGCATGTTTCAATCTCGAGTGTGCCCTTCAGGTTTTGTGACTGGGATGCCGAGGATCACAAAACAAGGTGTGAAGTAACCATGCAAATTACTTGGTACCCTTAAGTGTTTACCCCATAATCGATGTGCCGGTTAACCACACACGCTCCATCGATACTATGATAAACATTAAGTTACCCTTTGCCTACCTTGTTAAATACGCGTTAGTGTGCCGGTTAACCACACACGCTCCACTAACCGACTTAAACAAAGTGCAAAGTGTAATTTCATGGATTAGCACCTTATTTACATTTTCCTAAGTAACTAAGATTGGGTATTATTAAGAGTTTAGTTACTTAGTATTTATCATTAATACTTTTAATGAAAGGAGAATTATAGTCATGTCAAACCCGTTCGGCTAACGACCCTCCACCAGTCAAGCAAGCGATGGGTGAGAGTGGACACCCATTAAGTTGCCATTTTATAGGCAACAACCTTATACCCACCTTATAGACCGGCATAGTGAATGAGGCGTACTAGCGGTAAGACTGACTTTACTCTTATACATATATATATATATATATATATATATATATATATATATATATATATTATTAACTTATAATATTATAAAGTATCAGGGTTGAATTTTAACTTTTAAAATTCTAAGGGCTAACTTGGAATTAAAGTATTCATAATTGAAAACTTTTCAAATTCCAAAACTTGAGGGCAAGTTTTGAAACTATTCAAAACTAATTAATTCCATAACTTATGTGTTTAAAGTAGTTTTAATCCAAAAACTCTTCAAGTTCCATAACTTGAGGACAAGTTATGGAAGACTTTAAACTAATAAAAGAACTAACTTTTCTTTATTTTATAACTTATGAATTTAATTATGGTTACATATTTATTCTTTAATGAAGTGACTCTTGAACTTCCATAACTTGAGGACAAGTTATGGAGTCATAAAAAAAAAATTATTCAATGACACAAGACTCTTCATTTTGTAACCATTGCCAACTTTTATGAGTTTTATGAGTCTTTAATGTGACTCTTCATGTAACTTGAGGACAAGTTACACAAACACATTATATAGTCAACTCTTAGATTAAAATGGATTGAAAACAACTATTTCAATTAACTTTTCTATTAATCTAAGCAACTCATAAGAACAAGATAATTCAAATCAAACTTTTTCATGTAATTAGTCTAAACCTTAAACTAATACAAAACATGAATCTATTGACAATTACCTTTGAAAATGGATTAGCATGAACATTACCACATCAAAAAACAAGTTTATAAGTTCAAAAACATCTTAGGGTAATGTTCCTAGTCCAATTCCAGCCAAAAAAGTCGAATTTATGCTGTCTCGGGGTCCAACTCGTCGAGTGCACGAACCAACTCGGCGAGTTGGATGCATTTTGCCTTGGACTCGGCGAGTCCATTCATGGACTTGGCGAGTCTGCTGGGCAGACAGCATCAAAACTCAATTTTCCAGCTTCTTTTGCAAGTATAACAAGAAAACAAGCCTAGGCTCTGATACCACTGTTGGGTTTTGAGCATTCTAACACTCCTAAGTGTACATGCAACCCTAAATACCTTGGATCTATGTTTTCTCTATTATACATGCAAATAAGAACTTCCAAGGTATTATCCTAATCTAGCATACAAAAACAATGAATGTAACAAGATAGAATACATACCTCTTTGATGTAGAAAGTCTTCATGAAGCTTGAGTGCCTAGTGCCCCAAGTGTGACACCTCAAATGGAATCACAATCATCAAAACACTTAGAATAGCTTGAGAGAATTCTACACTTCATGAAATCGGCTAGCCCTCTCTAGAATAATACTAGTCTCTCTAGTGGCCAATTTTTTTCTCAATAATAAGATGCTTATATAGTTATACAATTAGGGTGAATTCTAATTGTCATGACTTTCCATTTCCTTGGATCCATGGGTTCAAATACACCATGGAGCATCCATGGAGCATCATATGGGTTTTGGCCCAACTAGATAATCCATGGAGCATTAGCCCTCTATACAAGTATGGATGATTTACACAATCAACCCATATATTTAATTAGTCTTCTTTTGATCACTTAATTAATCCTAGATTAATTCTTGATCAATACTAATTAAATAATCTCATTATTCTTATTATTAATATACTAGAACTTATAATATATTAATAACCATAAGTGTCTTATTTCTCTCATTATAGTCTATCCAAGTGCATGATGGTATGTAACCCAAATGGACCATGCCGGGTCGGGTCAAGTCTTACCAATTATAGTTATGGACTTAGACATTAATCCAACACCTTCTTCAAAAGCTGGTGGTTACCTGTATTACTGATTCCCTGAGAAATACAAGTGGTTTCGAAAAAGTGTCAACAATTAAGTTGGTGAGTTCATAAGTGTTTTGTATTGAAAAGTATGTCCTTTTGGTAGTAAATCGATGAACGAGGTTTTCAGAAAATCCAATATTTTCTATAAATGGTTTGAAAAGTTCCTAGAGTTGGAGTGCGTTAGTATGTTTCATACTTGAATAATAATGATAAACTTTGTGCTAAAAATAATGTGGAAAACTGAATGCATATATGAATCTCGTAAATCAAACTTGCTTTTATACTTTTATGTGAGTTTTATAATCATACTATTGACACTGACTGCCTGTAACAACATTCTTCAAGTGTTGTAGTGTTATGACATTTGTCACCCCAGACCTGCCGGTCTAACTATAGCTAATAGTTTAGGTGCGAGGTTGTCAATCCCGTATAGATCTATACACAAGTATCAAGCTCTCCCTCCAAGAGATTATGGTATATAATACAGGACTTGAAATGCATACATAAAAGTACGTTCAAGTTTGAATATCTCACATTGCTTGGTATAAATAGATTTACGATAAGAAAGACTTTACTTTATTTGAAAGTATTTCGCTTGTCAAGATGTATATGTAAAAATGTATGAATAACTTGTTAACTATACTCATTATAGTTTCTCAGAAAGTATGTTTCCATTTAGTAAAAATAACTTGGTGATATAATAGCTCTTTTAAACATAAAGATGTTTGTATCGATACTCTATAAGATAGATATTACGTTTACGTTTATAAAATGATACTTTGACTTGTAATGTACTTGTATTTCCCCCCTAAAACATGAAAACAATTGAAAGGTAGGGGTATGAACTCACTCGTTTGGTTTGAAGAGAGAGAGGCTAGAGTTGAGCAGAACTTCGACCGCGGAAAGTTGCGTCTTCGGGCTCTTCGGGGATCTCGGTAGCGTAGATCTTTCGTCAGGGGCTCGGGTATGGAAACCGAGGGCGTCGAGACAGCTTCTGGAGCTTGAAAGTTATGTGGGAGTTTGAGATAGTGTGCCAAAACCCGTAGCTGATGCTCTCTATTTATAGTGCTGGAAAGTCACGTACGCTGGGCATACCACCGGAGTACGCTGGGCGTACGCGTTACGCGGGGCGTACTTAGGTTACGCGGGGCGTAAAAATGTGTCACGGCTTACGACTCCGGTCTAGCTAAGCGTAGAGTTGCAGCCGATGGGACTCGACTCTGGGTCTAGTACGCTGGGCGTAATCTGGGATTAAGTTGGGCGTACTCTAGTCTCCCATCTTCTAAATTCCGTAACTTTCGCGTACGGGTTCCGTTTTTCGCGTTCTTTATATCCACGCGTAGGTGAGATTATGCTCTACAACTTTCATTTAGACTCCGTCGGCTAGTTTTCAATTTATTTTTAATGATATATTTTGAATAGGCCGGGACTGCTAAAGTCCGTTAAAAATCCATAGTTTCTTTATTCGACGTCGGTTTTTGTTTGTCTTTTTATCATTTTACTCCTATTGTGGAGATCTTTAACTTTCATTTAGGTGGCGATAGCTAACAAACACTCAATCTTCAATTCGAGTTTTTAGCCCTCTACTACTGTTACGAAACTCAGGAAAAATCGTAACTTCTTCATACGAGGTCCAATTTGGGCGATCTTTTTATGTACGTTTACAGTTTAACGAACTCTTCATCTTTTGTTTAGATACTTAAGGCTAAAATGCATTTTATTGAAATTTCACTTTTTACGTTAAATAGCGTTTTAACGGTGTGTCGTAAATATACGATTGATTATAATTTCTTCAATATAACCCGGTTTTGAACGTTCTTTATATTTTTGGAAACCTTGGCACGATATCTAATATTTGATGCATCCCAACTTAGATATTTGAATACTTTCACTACAAGAAAAAAGGCCTTTTACGACGCTCATTGCGCGTCGTAAAAGGCTCAGACGATGCGCAAATGCGCGTCAAGGAAGGCCCTGTCATAATGAAAGACGACGCGCATTTACGACACTCATTTACGACGTGCATTTACGACGCGCGTTTACGACACGCAATGCGTATCAAGGAAGGCCCTGTCATAAAGGAAGACGATACACATTCACGTGTCGTAACCTTACGACGCGCGTGTTAATGACACGCAATGCGTATCAAGAAAGCCACTGTCAAGAAAGGCCATGTCATAAATGAAGATGACACACATTTTTGCGTATCATAATTTTAAATGTTTTAAAAAAATATTAGTTATAGATTTTTCTAATTTTCAAATTAAATAATACATTAAAAATCTCATAATACAAAATAAAATACCATAAATAACAAAGATAATTCATTTCACTAATATGTCAAATACAAATAACTATTCCAGTAGTGAGTAAATGTTATAAAAAAATGAACTCATTTATATACAATTGCATTATCTAGCTTCCTATGTGCCAAGAACTCTCTGTACAAAATGTTATCTATGGTATGCATGTCTAAATACCTACTAACTCCTCCTATTCAAAAGATAGCCACCAATTTTCTCAGCAAAGTGTTGAAAAGGTACCTACAATACAAAATCATTAACAAACATAATATATTTTAATTTTTTATTGAAGTATATGAAAATTGAAGTAGTTAGTTTAGTTAGCTACCTCATTTTCCTGTTTGATATCATGTGTAAAGAATTGTTACATATACATCCTATACAGAGTAATAAAGTAGGAGGTTATTTCCTGTAGTTTACCCATAAAAGAAAGGAAAAAAAAACTTACAGGTTCTGTAATATAGACACGTGCCAGGTCCTTCAAAAGGTGAATTGAGAGAAACAAATACGTTTGCAGCATTCATGAGATTAATACTTAACCTCCTTCCCATAATTATTCTTTGCATTTCATTGTACAATCTGTTAATCAAATTTATATGTAAAAGGGTCATCATTTTGAACTCACGTTCCAACACCTTCTTTGAATAGATGACTATAATTTCTAGCCACAATTCAACTTATAAAAAGGAAAGAAAACAACAATCTAGCTTATAAAAGATTAATAAATAGAGGGCCTGAAATTGCTTAAAGCTCAACACCAGTAATCGCTAATCAATAAGATAATACTTTGTTTTTTTAACTTCTCCAACCATTGGTGGTTGTTGAGTTGACCCGACATCTTGTTGGAAAAATCAGGGCTTCCTTCAACTTCTCTCACTTTGTCCATAAGAAGGGATGATGGGCTTACTTCCTTCAAATCAACATTCAGATTCTTAAACAAAACCTGAAAGGCCACAATAACAATATTGAATATAGTATATTATCGGAATTGATGTTATAAACTTTTTGATTATGATGTGTGTAATATGATGTGTGTGCAGAAGAGTAGGGATCTTGCTGGGTACCATAGTTTTCAGCATAAGTAACCTGAACAGGAAGGGTTTGTCCGCTTGCAGCCCCACCGTATGCATGGTACACATCCACCACACCATGTGTGGCTGCAACTGCTACTGGTTGTGCATACGAATCTTGACTGTTCACCATTGTCCTGCAACCTATATATATATATATATATATATATATATATATATATATATATATATATATATATATATATATATATATATATTACAACTGCAACTGGTAACACTGTAACTCCTAGGCACCAAGAAGGGTATTTTTGGAAATTGTAAAAGATCAAAAAGGGTATTTCAGGAAAGTGAAAAACCCAAAAGGGTATGTCTGGAAATTGAGATACCTGAACAAGCTCTTCATTTTCAATAGCACACTTGCAAAAATTTTAAACTTTTAAAACCCATCTTAGAAGGACTAAAGGTTAGAAAGGAGAAGTAATGAAGCTATGAGTTGAGAAAAGAGTAATCACAGCAAGGTCTCTAAAACAGACCTGCTGTTCAAAACGGATTTACTCCAAAATCTAAAACAGAAACATAGCTTCAACTAAATTTTATAGAAAACTATGATTGTTCAAGATTCCAGAGCTATAAAGAACTCCTTCTAACTCCAAAGGATGAATTAAATATGAATTTTACAAAAAGGTGTATCACTTCTATCTCCAACAAGACAGTCAAGTGAGGTTGGCCAATTCTACCCAACTTGTGAGTAGAATTCGTCCATACCAAAATTTAGAGAAGTAAAGGACATACAAATGAAAGTCTCAGAGTTGGAATTGAATGAAAAGCATTTCCCAAGCTCTGGATATAAATTTCACATTGTGGACAATCACAACACTAGTAAAAGCTGGTGACTGCCCACTGATCTGGAGTCTGGATCAATTCTAACCAATTTATAATTGGAAATAACACCCCATCTGCTCCAGATCTTAAATTCATAATATCAGGAACATATAGAAACTTGAAATCACTCTGGATCCTTTTCCAAGCCTTATAAATGATGAAAACAAAATGACATATCAGAACAGACCCGGATCAGACCTAACAGCAAAGATTCTATTCTTGCACATAGATAAAGTCCTTACCAGTGAAGTTGGGCTGCTTAAGAAAGTTAGCCAACTCAATTTGTGAACTTTGGGAACTGGTTTGGGGTCCGTTTGAGTTCTATAACTCAAGGTATGATTTTTACAATATGACTATAGATCTGATGGAAAACAGAATCATAGCCACCCGTGATTCCTTTTTGGCTTATCCATCCTTCTCCATTGTTAAAAAAAAGTTCTACTAAGAACTGATACAGATACAAGACATGAAATCTAAGTAAACCATTGAGATGAACATGTAGTCAACATTTCATAGATGTAAACATGATATCCCATGCCTCTAACATGGAACATGATATACACATATCAAAACTTTTAATTGAATTTACAAATACATACACTAGCCAAAATCAAGGGATATCAAGTACCTTAGTTGATGACTTGAGTAGTGAACTACAGTCATTTTCTGTGCAATCCATCATGTAGATCATTGGAACTGGGTAAAAGAAGAATATAAACCAATGAGTGGACAGAAAAAAAAAAGTAAACAGGTAAAAGGAGCTAAACAGAAAGTTATACCAAATGAAAATACAAATGCCATCTACGCCTTACCATTCCTTGAATGTCTGATATCAATATCATCAGAGAGTAGTTGGAAGCCTAAATCTTTAGCAAGTGAAAGAGGACATTTTGGGACCAAACTAAAAAAAAACAAGCTGCACTCAGGGCCAGAAGTGTAGTTTACTATATCTTCTTTATAAACCATCATCTGGAATTAATTTTCACAAAATAAAAAAAAACATATAAGGTTTTCTCAAGTATCAACTATAAAAAATAAAAACCAATTTCCACTGATCTTGATTGATGTTACTGCTATTCAGATGAAAGAAGAAGAGGAGAGAAGTAAAACAGAGAAAGGAAAAGAAGAAGCTACTGTGGATCTTATGCAAGTGCTTCTTGCCAGCACTAAAGAAGTTAAGGAACAAAATGATGGGTTTGTTGATGTGGTGAAGAAAACCAAAGGAAATAATGGAAATTTGTTTTCAAAAGAAGCTACAGGGGGGAAAAATAGTTTTCGAGTCAGGGGCATCAAGGGAATTTCTCGAAAAATGAAGGTTCAGGGGTTTTTGCTGGAACGGTTGACCTGTTCTTTCAAGCTCCCCATCATCCCTCTCATGCAAATCATTCTTCTCTAAAACTACATGAACAGGTGTGATTCCAAATAGAAAACAAATTGACCACAAGACTAGGAAAAAACTCATTTAAGAAACGAGTTGGGTGAAATTAAATGGAAAATAGAAAACAACTTCTGGTACATGTACAGATGAGAAATATATAATGTAAAATTTCTAAGAACATTGAGGAAGAGTAAAGATTAGTGAGAAAAACCTACCTCTAACGATGGATTTTCATGTGCATTCATCTTTTAGGTCACCTATTTCAATGCACTCTCATTTTAATTTTTAAAACCTGTAAGCACATACAAATTAGGGTTTTTTCGTATGGAGAAAGAGGAACGGTAGTGGTGGTGCGGTGTGCATTGCTAATGGTGATGGTGTAGTGGCTGGTGTGATGGTGGTCATAAATGAGCATTTTAGACAGAGAGAGAGAAGGGTGGTTGCAGTGGTTTAAGAGAGGAGCAACAATGACGATTTGGAGTGGTAAGTGGGTCTAATGGTGGCGGTGCGGTCGTCTCACGTGTGAGGACCGACAATGGTGAGGGAGAAAGAGAGAGAGAGAGAGAAGAAAGATTGAAAGAAGGTAGAGGAGAGCATGGCGGGGTTTTTAATTTTTTCAGAATTTCATTTCCCCCTTTCCCCCACTATTAAAGGATGGAACGCGCGTTCCATTAATAAATATAAAGCGACATCCGTAGACGACGCGCATTTTATTATAGGTGCCCTCCGTGTTTTTTTAGACACTAATTTAAGGGCGCGCAATAATGCGTGTCTTCTATCCTTAAATTTTTTGAAGAGATGACATTTTTCTAATGTCACTCTCCTTTGCGTAACATAGATCAATGAGCGTCGTATTTTGCGCGTCGTAAAAGGCCTTTTTTCTTGTAGTGTTTATTTTTGAGGTTAATTTAGTTGATTCCAAATAGTTTTCGTTGCATTTGACATTTGAGCGTTACACTGCTTTTGGAGAAATATAGGGTTGTCACATAAAATCCTTGCAAACAGGAAGAAAGCTGCAATAACAGACATGCACAACTTCCAGATTTTACCTGATGAAACTCTCTACGATGCATATTATAGGTACAACATTGTTGTTAACAGGGTGAAGAAACTCAATCTGAAATTCTTGAATACTTTATCTCCAAAATGAGATACAATGCACATGATCATACTGCAAACTACAACTAATCTAGACACCATGTTTTTGTTTGATTTGTATCCCGAATCGCAACAACATGAACCAAAAGTCAACGAGCTAGCTCAAGCAACTCCCTTTGATAATCAAGGACTTGCCCTGGGAAATTCAACACCCATGACAAATCATTCTCAAAACTTTATTTCACATCACAATCAAATCCGAAATCACTTTGCTGATAAGTTAGCCTACCAACGATACGGAGCATATCCATATCAAAGTTCGAGTATGGCTCATCAGTACAACAGAGTCCTTACATGCCAACTCAATAACCTCTTCAGATCGAGAATGGGTACATGGCTAATCATCAAGCTTTCATTGGAACCACAATGAAATCTTCTCAAATTGATGAGGAAAAGGAATATGTAGAATGTATGGCACTCCTGACCAAGTGGAATCCAAACTTCAAGAAGTTTGTGAACAAGCCAACTAGTAACTTTAGAGCAAAAAGTTATCAGCAACCCCAACACTATCCTCAGAACTCCGAAAATTTCCAAGGCGGAAGCAACAGTGAAAAACGCTTCAACTCTCAGAATTCAAATTCTGAAAGTTACAATTCTCAGAGGATGAACACACGGGTTTAAGATAACAAGTTGAAGTCGCATGACGATAATAAAGTAATCAGGTGCCATAACTGTCAAGGTGAAAATCAGTTTGCCAAGGATTGCAGAATGGAAACTAAGAAGGTCAAAGACGAAGCATACTACCTTCAAAAGGAGGACCATATTAAAAAGAAGTCAATAGACAAAGCTTTCATGGTCATGGAAACTCCAAATGTGGAAGTCTGAAAAACAAATGAGGAAGTGGATCAAGAAGAAGAAACTAAAGCCTACAAGAACTACTTCTGCATCATGGCTGATGATGACAAAGAACCTTCTTCTCTCCATCAAGAAGTTGTTGAAAAGGTACACTTTATGCTTCATGATAATCATTTAAATATTAAGCACTTTCATGATGACATTGACCATATTTATAAAATAATCAAAGAATATTTCACCAATGCTGAACATCGTGTCTGTTACTACATAGATGAACTGACCGACACTCAGTTCAGACTTGAAGAATTGAGATGTCGTATGGCTAAGTTAGAAAATGACCTTGTAATCAAAACTGAGGCACAACTTATGACAGTTGAACAACATAAAAATGTATTTAATTAATGTGACATTATTGCAAAAGACAATCGTGAGATGTACGCGCAAACCAATACAAAAATCAATAGTTATAAGGCATCCAAAAGGCTTCTTCAACAGAACTCGCATGCTATTCTTAAGGGACTAAAACCATCATGGGTCAAATATGGTCATGGTTATGATGAAATGAACAAGGAAATCATGGGTCTCAATACTCAACTATAGTTGTTAGCAAGCGATCCAAGTCTCTTCACTGGAGACAATGAGAATCATGAAGAGGCGGTAACTTACAATCCTGATGTAATTGCCACTTCAACCTCAAGGATCCCATTAGAAGACACATTGTCCCATGATTTTCCAGACTTGGTCTCTAAGTTTGACTCTCTAGTATAATTCTCTCCTGAGTGTCCCACCATGGAAAGTTTCAATTCAGAAAAATGCCACTTGTGAAAAATGAAATATCCCTGACTCTAAATCTAGTGATAAAATGCCCAAATCATATGAGCCAATAGGATATTCCAAAACTGAACCCATTGAATTCCTCAGTTAAGAAACATTTCCATCTCTTAATGCTTCCGTCTCTGGAACAAAGGACTTAGGATGTAAATATTCTAAGAAACAACAGACTGAGAAATCTCCAATTCCAGTCAACAAGGATGATACCTTAAAGACTGTGAGTAATGAGAAAACGATTGTTGAAATACTGAAGAAACCTTTTATTCAAATCAAAATCTCTTCACCTAGTGCTAAACAACAGGAAACAATTGTAAAGCCAACTAATGTCTCTAAAGACAAGGGAAAAGAGAAAATTAATGTCTCTAAAGAACAAGGTCCAACTGTAGTTCATCCTTCAAAACCGAAATTAGTTAAGCCTACAAGTTATGAAAAGGATAGGAAAACCAAGAGAGTACCTAAGGCTAAGCCAACCCAAGGGAAGACCAGACATACCAGTCCCCCAAAAACTTCAAGGACTCGGAGAACCTCTCCTTCCAATCATGGTTTCTCAAATTCTGGTTTTCCAATCCAAACTGGAATTCACTATCAGAATAATTTCTGACCTAACAATCTTCCTGATTTGTCTGAAATGATGAGACCAAGACCTGTTCAAACCAACCCTTTCATGTATCATAATAGTAATTACCCTATGAATTCCATTCTTGGTCCATATTGTGGGTTTTCTCCGTCTATAGGAGGGAATCACATGTTTGGGGGAATCTCTGGGTTTCCAATGATCAATCAATTCCGGGGAAATACCCAGTTTCCCATGTTTCATCAATTTGGAATGCCTCTGAACTATGGATTTCCTTTCTATAGGAATTCCTACTCATTTCACCAACTCTCCATTTTTTCACAAACCAAATCTCAAAAGAAGACCTCTAAGAAAACTAAAAGCAAGGTCACTAAAAACCAAGCAACAACCAAAATGGTTGATGCAGAACATGAAAAGACTGTCCCAGCTCCCACAAGTACGATGGAAGCTAGCACTCAAGGACCCTAACAAACACGGATACCTAAACATTCTCTCTAAATGCAGGATTTCTGTGCCGAGGTACCACATGACGATACATGGTACATTGACAGTGGATGCTCCAGGCACATGACTGGGCACAACGGATATCTCAGAGATTTCAAAATCACAACGCCAGGATATTATGTTACTTTTGGAAACAACATGAAGGGAGAAGCTATGGGACATGTGTAAGTCCCCAAATATTCTTGTGTATCAATCGGATCCAATTGATGGTGCGGAATCCCAATCAACTGGATGATGTTAGATCAAAATAGAACAGAAGAAGAAGAAGAACTTGAATGTTGAATGTATTGATGATACGATTGAAGCTCCTTACACAAGATTCACTTTCTTTCTCTAGAACACACCTTATGTTTCACACACATAAGCTCCTCTCCACTAATGCATTCACCCCACTCCTCACCCATTACACCTACATTTATAGGAAGACGGACCATAAACCTAATTACGGTCAAAATAGAAGAGAAGGAGAAGAAGAATAACTTTAATCTATGACATATTGATGATGACAATGAAGATCCTTACAATAGATTAACACACACTCTTTTCTTCTCTTTTGTTTATCTCTCTAGAACATACCTTAGAATACACACACTTAAGGTCATTGTCAACTCATGCACTCCTCACGCACCTAACATCTATTTATATGAATATGGGGAACATGGGCGGTAAATGGGTTTACGACCGTAAACCTATTTACAGCCATAAACACCCACTTGACCGTAAACGAAACCGTAAACACTGAAAAATACATTTTCCTAGAAAAGGAAAGTATAAACCATAATTTTGACCGAAAAACATGGAAACATATCAAACAGAACATTACTGTTAAGAGTGTAGCATATGTAGAATGTCTTAAGCATAACCTTATCAGTGTTGCACAACTGTGTGACAATAATCATGAGGTTATGTTCACAAAAACCTAGAGTTTGATTATGAATACCAAGAAGCGCATCCTTGTTGATTCCTCGCGAAATGGGAACACGTATCCTCTTGATATTGAATTGATTAAGGGAACCCCATATATTTGTCTTCTTTCCAAAGTTGCCTCTGACATCAGTTGGTTGTGGCATAGAAGAGTCTCTCACCTCAACTTTGGTTATATCTAAAAACTCATTAGAAAAGATCTTGTGAGAGGACTACCATTCTTAAAACTTGACAATGATATACTTTTTGCTAACTGTGAACAAGGAAAAATTTCCAAATCTCCTAAAAGAAGCAGAACACAGTGTATATGAACCTCTTCAGCTTATACATATTGATATGTGTGGTTCCACAATAGTTCCTAACTTAAGTGGTAAGAAATACATTCTTGTGATTGTGGATGACCACACCAAATTCACTTGGGTGTACTTTCTGTGAAACAAATCTGAAACCACCAATGAGCTAATAAACTTTATTCACTACATAGAACTTAGGGTACGCAAGCCACTTAGAATACTAACAAGTGACAATGCTGGCGAATTCAAGAACACCACCTTAGATATCATTCTTGTATCCAAAGGTATTGAGCACAACTTTTCTACACCCATACACTCCACAACTGAATGGTGTAGTTGAAAGGAAAAATAGGACACTATGTGAAGCTGCTCGATCAATGTTGATCTTTGCCAACCTACCACAATACTTTTGGGCTGAAGCCATTGCAGCTGCCTGTTTCACTCAAAACAGATCCCTAATCAACAACAGGCTTAAAGTCACTCCGTATGAAGAAATGAAAAATAGGAAGCCTAATATCAAATTCTTTCACATCTTTGGCTGTCGTTGCTACATTAAGAACAAGACGGGTCAACTAGGGAAATTTGTACCCAAGGTTGATGAAGGTATCTTTCTTGGATATTGCCTTCATGCTGCAGCCAATAGGGATCTGAACAAAAGAACCAGGGTGATAGAGGAAAGCAATGATATCACTTTTGATGAAAGTTATGTAAGGGTTTTGGATCCAAACCACTTTGGTCCTCAAATGTTAGTACCATCTAATAAAATGAACGAGCCATCATTTGCTAATGATTCTTCTCTAGTCCATGCTATTGAAGTAGATTTTGATTTCCTCTTTCCAACTCAACCTTCTGCCCTAGAATCAGAAAAGCTCACAAAAACAGCTTCTCCTGATCTTTCTCAACCTCATCAAAAATCAAAAGACTCCCTTTCCACCAAAGCTCTGATTGAGGGGGAACCATCTTCAAATGATTCTATCCCTAAAAGTCTTTTAGAATCTTTTGAACCTTTTACCCCAACCTCCCATCATCAATCTGGACCAGTCATAACACCAGTCACTGCGTCTTTCGAGGCGGAACCACCTTTGAATGGTTCCATTCTTAAAGGTACTTTACAGTCCTCCCAACCATCTAGTCCATGGTTTCAGGTAGCTGTCAATTCTTAGAAGGTAGATTGGTCAGTTGGACCTCGAAGAAGCAAACATGTGTTTCAACCTCTACTATAGAAGCTAAATATGTTGTTGCTGCCAGCTGTTGTTCTGAAGTGCTCTGGATGTAAACACAACTGAGTCATTATGGATTAATATAAAATGCAACATATCCCAATCTATTGTGACTCTAAGAGTTCAATTGCAATCTCTCACAATCCAGTTGTCACACCCCCGAACCAGACGGTGGAAACGTCCGGGGGCTTGTGCGTGACTTCATCTTGAAATATCATTACAGTGAATATAAATGAAACATAACATCATCATCATCACACATGTAATATAACAACATTCATTGTTTACATCGAGTATTGTATTTGGATATTACATGCCAAAATAGTTAGAGTATAATGAAACAAAATATAACACAATATCCATTAGTTTGTTTCATTCATCCTGCTTCAACGGTTTCCTAAGAATACAAGTTAATTTAAAAAGGTGAACATAAAACTGTTGGTGAGTTCATAAGCATGTTTGTGAAAATGATTTGTATAACTTTGAAACCACCAGAAAATGATTTGTGTCAGTTCTTGTATTAATGCATGTATGTTATTGTTTATTTGACTGAAAGGGTAAAGAGAATGTAGAGGGAATGTAAAGAGCATGTAAAGAGAATGTTCCCAGACAACCCGATGTTGTCTGTAAAAGAAAAAGCTGTCATACCAATCCCCGAGGTCGAGTACCAGTACAAGTACGTTTCCGAGTAATCCAAGAGAAAAGAGAATGGTCTTCCGTAAACTTCATAACGTTAATTCCTCTAAGTGAGCAATCACAACCATAATAAATAATGACAAATCCCAGCTCATGTGTGGGGTGTCATCCCCGTATAGATCTATACACAAATCCCAGCTCTCCCTCCAAGAAACTTTGGTTATAATTACAGGCTACGATCGTACACTTAATAGGTGCCAACCAACATAACTCACTAGATCCTTAATCGAATTTACGCGAAGAAAGTATTAACTAATTCTAGGCCCAATGAACAATGTAAGTGAACCACTAAGGCATCGCTAAACATGTAAATCATTTCAAGGCCCAATTGGAATGATATTATATAACATGGGCCCGAAATATATATGAAAGGACAACTAAGGCCCATTTCACATGTAAGGTATTTACATGCCCAAATAGCATACAATAGTATCCAAGGTCTCTCGCACACGTTAATGGGTCAATGAAGCCCAATAAACATATAAATAGTATTTAGGACCTATCAAACATATAAATGGGCAACTAAGGCCCAATAACCTAGAAAGTGATCAAATAAATCCTTTTGTTAATTTATCATTGGTTTTGGTTCAAGTATTCATTAAAATTAGATAAAAGCCCACTTTTGTAAAAATGACGTTCTTGGCCCAATAAGCCAAAAATTAACAATTAAGGCCCAATTTTTGTAAGAATAACACTTTAGTCTCCATTTTGTTCAAAACTTGTGTTGATGACTAGTTCGTGGTAAAAATAACATTTTAAACCCATTTTTGTCAAAAATATCATTTTTGGCTTGATTTTTGTGAAAACACACATTTTTCTAGTTTAGGGCTTTTCTGACCTAGTTGTTGGAAAATTCGTAGAAAAATCATCGTAAGTCGAAATTTGGATCTGTAAATTCTGGAAGTTTTATAAATTTTGTTTACATTGTTCACAATTTTTCTCATAATTTTTAATGGCTTCTAAATAGTGTGAAATTGCTCTCCTTCACAGGCTAGTCCGAAATTACTTCAAATCTGATAGGCAGTTCTGTAAAATTCGCCAAAAATTGTAGAAAATCGTATGAAAACATAAAAGTAGTCATTTTAATGGTATAAAACTGTTGGTTTTTCATGCAAAACAGTTTTGAAAAATATTATCATTTAGATGGTCAAAACAGTTAGAGATTGGACCAAAACATTTTTGTGAAGAGCTGATTTTTTTGTTTAGTTCATAGATCTTGGAACACAACACTCATTTTCACTATTTTAAGTGTTTAAAACCCATATCTACTGGTTTACATGTATTATATGTGATAAAACATACTTTTCTCAAGATTTTCATGTAGATCCAAGTGATAAACTTAATATTCTTAACATATTTTTAGATTTATGAAGTAAATAACACATAACCACCAAATAAATCATGAAAGACACACATATTCATGCATACACACATAGATCTACACAACACAACTTGTATTCTCCCCCAAAAGAAAGTAAAAAACCAAAAACAAAGGGGTATGAACTCACTTTGCTTTGTTGTTCTCGGTTTGAAGAAGAAATGGAAGAAGATGATGTGATTCTCGGCCCTAGCAAGCTTCTTGAGAGGTTTTTGAGCTTAGATGGGTTCTAAGATGCAAGATCACGAAATTCCATGAGTTAAGAGAAGATTTTTGAATTAATCAAGAATCTAAACCATGGATCTAAGCAAAAACTTACCAAGGATGATGATCTGGTGAAGAATCCTCTTGAATGCACCCACAAATCTCGAAATTTTGATGGAAGAAGGAGGAGTTCTAGAGAGTGTTTTTGAAGTAGCTTGAAATGAGAAATGGAGGTGGGTGGTGGGTGTCTTGGCCGTGAGTAGAAGAAGGGGGGGAAGAGGAGAGAGATTTGAGGTGATGTTGCATGGAAATCCACCATGCAACAATGAGGTGTCAAGGGAGGATAATCCTCTTTTTCCTTTTTTTTGTGTAAGTAACTATATGGGCCAAGAATGGGTTAAAGAGAATGAAGAGGAAATGCTTTAGGCTTCCTTGGCTTAGTTCGAATTTATGAAGTCTAATTAATATTTTTCGGCCCATTGAGACTACTGGAAACATTTATGGCCCAATAAGGCCCATTTGAGATAAAAGAGCCCTTTTAGGTCCAGATGGCCCAAAATGGTAAAGTTTTAGGAATGTTGTCCATTTAGGGCCCAATTAGGGTTCGTAGGCCCAAGATGGTGAAGTTGGAGATTTATTGGTCCATTAGACAAAATAAGATAATCCTAGTCCATAATGAACTTGAGTCGGGATTTCTAGGGTTTCCAACCCTTATTTGAACATATAAGATGTATTTGAACGAGAACAAAGTATAGTATTCACTAAGAGTACATGCTTTTACAATGGATGATGTTTACATGGGAATAGAATTTCCTAGAAAAATGCCAGTTGTGACACCAGTCAACCACTCAACGAATAAGCACATTGATAATAGGTATCACTTTCTAAAATATAATATTCAGAAAGGTCATACTGCCCTTCATTTCTGTACTTTTCTCTTTACTTAAAAAAAATACCAAAAGGATTTTATTTTTATTTTATTTAGGAAAATGCAAGTTGTCATCACAACTAGCAAATGAAAAAGGTTAGTTGCTCCACACTTTAATGAATTTTCAAAATACCAAATTCTGTGGTTCTTCAGTTTGCTTCAGTACACAACTAATATTGGTACTTTAGTGACCATTAACAAGCTTCATGGATATACTCTACTTAGAGTTATAACATACATCAAGTACTAATGTTATGTGGGATAATTTGAGGCGAACTCTAAGGTTTAGTCAAGCCAATATGTTATAGTATATTTGTGGCTTAACAGTCCTAGTGAACTCATCAGATAAAAACAAGAACTTGTGTAGTTTGAGGGACAAAATTTTTTTTTGCTTTGTGAATATCTATACCCAATGAAAAAGCTTCTTAGTTAAAACAAAGAGAGTCAAGTTCCAAGTTTATCTGTTTAATTTATGCACGTTGAGTCTAGTTATATATACTCAATAAGTTATAGTTCAGGAGTGGAATCACTCTGTGACCTTTGGGACCCGATGAGTATTCCCCCAGAGATATATTTATATCTATCCACCTAATTCTAAAAACTTGGATGGATGGGAAGAAATATTGTTTAAAAGGGTTTCATAGAAAGTCTTGGACTCCATTAGTGACCTAAGCGATTCCGACCACTCCAATGAATTTCTTAGAAAGTCACGAACTAAAGTACAAGTAGATGTAAAGATAAGAATCATTTTCTTGTGTACTTTGCCAAACTTAGAGTTATAAGAAAAGATTCAAAAAAAATCTAGTTATATTATTAGGTCAACTATTATATATATTTTATTTTTTCTTTTAAATTAGTGTCACTTGGAATTTGGCGATACCTTTTGAAACGAAAAGGGTCAATAAAAAGGTATAGGTGGTAGGAATACCAAAAATGAATGTTGTTTAAAATAAGTAGGGAACCCTTATGAGGATTGTCAGTATTTAGGGCTTGGGAAGTAACTAGGCCTTAGACACAAATATATGCATTGTGATGAGACATAATTGGTGAGTAAAAATCGGGTTATTTTGTGTGATGTTAAGTAATTCAAAACATAATAATCAACGAGGGAATTCCTTACAACACGAAGTGAAGAATCATACAAAGAATTTAGTTGCTTGATAAATATGTAAGTAACAGTAAGATAATCCTCAATGCCTCTAAATAAGTTCTAGTGTATGCTTAAAGTTTTTTTTCACATGCACACACTTCACCGCATGTTCCTATTTCTTTCTCAGATTCTCTATCCATATGCACACACACTACACATAAAGATAGATTATTTAGTGTTTGCTTTTTCATACTTTCTATTTGAACTCATGCCTAAGAATCTAAGGTAAAGCAGGTACGTTTGATATAAAATGTCACTTACTTGATCATGGAACATCCTTGATCATCTAGAGCATCTTATCACAAGTGTACCATCCTTTTCAAGAAAGCTATATCTGCTTATCTTGGTTTATGGACTATTATTATATATCATGAAGAAGGAAAAGATCAAAAGCTTTAAAGAACCATCTTGGACCAACTAGAAGTGCTTTGGAGCAACTAGATGATCTTGGTCACTTGGACCATCTTCAGTAAACTTAGAGCAATTGCATGCTCTTGGACCATCTTGTACCATCTCCTCTTATTTGGACCAACTGGATGAATAAATGAAGCATCTTCATTCATCTTGATCATCTTAAGGCATGTTGGACCATCTTCATCAACTTGATTATCTTGAGGCATCTTGGACCATCTTCATCAACTTGATCATCTTGAGGCATCTTGGACCATCTTCATCAACTTGATCATCTTGAGGCATTTAGGACCATCTTCATCATCTCGATCAACTAGAAGTATCTTCGAGAAAATTCACCAATTTGAAGAATCTTGATCACTTGGACCACCTTGGAGCTTCTTCAGTCATTTGGAGCATGTTCAAGAACATTAAAGCATGTTCAAGAGCATTAGAGCATGCTCAGGAACATTGGAACATGTTTAAAAACATTGGAGCATGATCAAGAACATTGGCACATGATCAACAACATGCATCACGCCCATGCGGTTCATTAATTCCACAAAGAGCATAATAAATGTGTCATGGACATTTTGAATAGGCCATACACGTTTTTAATGAGCCATGCAGGTTTCAAGTAGGCCATGCACGTCTCTAGTAGGCCATGCACATGTCAAGTATGTCATGCACGTTTCGAGTAGGTCTTTCCTTACGTTCCATGCACGTCTCAAAGATAACATCCATGCATGCACCACCTTTTCTTTCTTGATTCTCAAGGCATCATTCTCGCACTCGTGACTCAAGTTGACAATATCCTATTTATACTTGAGTACCATCCAAGCCTTCTGGGCCCACAAGTTGGCCCATGTAAGCCGTATTTCGGCCTATTGAGAAACCCTAGAAACCTTCACCTATAAATACCTCAGTTCTACTTATCATTATTTCTTTTTCACTCTCTCACAAATTCTTACTCTCATACTCGCTTGGTGCAACAAGGCTTCGTGAGTGACAAGGTTTCATGAGCAACAAGGCTTCATGAGCAACAAGGCTTCATGAGCAACACTCGCGTAAGCGACATGCAACTTTAGTTTGTGAGCAACAAGTAGTCTTGGCACAATAACAAGCCTTGGCTCTGATACCAACTGAAAAAATGAGAAGAATTCAGATAACCTAGACTAGAGTAGTCCACGTGTTGAAAATACTAAAACAAATTTTCATAATCATCAAGTGGCAAGTAATGCGGAAAATAAAGAGATGTGAATCACCTATTTAATGATAAAAACGTTTTTTATATGATCAATATCAATGATTGAAAAGAGTCTCATATTCACCAAGAATCAGTTACAAGTGTTTGAATGATAGACAACCTAAAACACTCAAATGGCTCTTAGAAAACTAATCTAAGCAGCAATTGTGCATAATGAGCAGGACTGAGCAGACAAGAGTAGAAAATCGAAACCTTATAATGGATCCCAAGGGGCCTATGTATAGGCTTTGGAAAAGCCCATTACATGGCTTAACCGATCAGGTGCTGACACATCTTCATGACTTAGTCATTAGTTGACAAATTTGCCTACTTAACAGGGAATGCATGGAATATTCGAATTCTATTAGTATTTCGTTAGGGTGCCACCCAAGTTATGAGTCTTCATGATTCTTGATCCTTATTGATCAACATTGAAAATATGATGAGCAGCATGAGCGTCATGTTGCTCAATTGTCTTCTTAGATGTCATCAACTTCCAAAAGTGTTGTTCACCAAGTTGAGTTGTTTCTTGAATGTTGAAATGTGTCTTGAACATGAATATGACGAATACTTGTTCAAGATGGACCATGAACGAATTACATGTGCATTTAAGCATTTAGACGTGCCTTCAATGTACATGATGTGCCATGTGAAGTCTTGGTTAGCCATCAATATGATCATGTTGATCCATTGACTTGAGTTGAGCCACGAAGTATTCAAGTTGACCCATAAACTCTAGTTGAGCGAAAGAGTTGTAGATGAGCCAACAATGATTCTGATGAGCAATCAATATTCCAAATGATCCACCAAAATCTTGATACCCCACATATGACCTAGATGTGCCATCTATGATCGTGATGATCCAACTTGCATTCTTCAAGTGTCCATATTAGAATAAGAAGATTCCAAATAGGTGATCTTGTCCTTAGAAAGGTTTTCAACAACACAACAAAACTTAGTGCATTTAAACTTGACCCAAAATGGTAAGCTCCTTACATTATAGACTCAGGAGTTGGAAAGGAG
This sequence comes from Lactuca sativa, assembly GCF_002870075.4. Lineage (NCBI taxonomy): Eukaryota > Viridiplantae > Streptophyta > Magnoliopsida > Asterales > Asteraceae > Lactuca > Lactuca sativa. The sequence goes on from NC_056626.2 coordinate 255,905,881, forward strand.
GCACACTTGTTGTTTACCCTATATGGTCAAGTATTACGATGATCTTGGATCGATATACATCTTAAAACTTATTTTACATAGCCCCAGGATCTTAGCCCATTATATTTAGGTATGTTTTCTTTTCAATTCCATTTATATTTATATATGTTCATCCTTGATAATGACTTAAGAATTGGAGGGAATTAGCTAAGCTAACTATTTAGTGCTTCTTTTTCGATCACTAAATGAACTAAAAAGCATATTTTTTTTCCCCAGATTTTACAATTTACATCATTTTTTGAGATTAAAAAGATTAATTATGTTGGATAAGATGTCTAAGTCCATAACTATTTCTGGTAAGTACTTGACCCGACCCGGCATGGTCCATTTGGGTTGCATGGCACCATGCAGATGGATAGACTAAATGAGAGAAAATAACACTTGGAGATTATTAATATATTATAAGTTCTAATATATTAACATATTATAAGTTCTATATGGGTTGATTATGTAAATTATCCATATCTTATATAGTAGACTAAGAGGCTCCATGGATTATCAAGTTGGGTTCCACCCATAGGATGCTCCATGGATGCTCCATGGGAGTTACAAACCCATGGGTCATGGAAATGAAGAGTCATGACACATTAGGGTTTACATGGTGTAACCCTAGATGTGTCAACACTATATAAGTGTCCCATTATCCACCAAAATCGGCTACACATGTGAAACAAGAGGGCTAGGCTGATTTTAAGAAGTGTGTGTTCTCTTAAATGTCTTTCCAAGAGTATTTGGTGTTGTGTGAAGCATTTGAGGCATCACACTTGGGGTGCTAGGCTCACAAGGTTTCAAGGAACACTTTCAACAACAAGGTATGTAGTTCTATCTTTTATATAAAGAAAAATTGTACCCCATGTATGCTAGATAGGTTCATAACATTGGAAAAACAACTTTGCATGATAATTAGACAAACATAGATCCAAGGTTATTAGGGTTGCATGTACACTTAGGAAGTGTTAGAATGCTCAAAACCCTTCAGTGGTATCAGAGCCTAGGCTTTCTGCCCGTATGAACTCGTCGATTCCATGGGAGGGACTCGACGAGTCCATGACCAAATGCAAGCTACTCGTCGACTCAGTTCTTGCACTCGACGAGTAGAGGCTGCAGTTTTTCAGAATTTTGATTTTTGTTGCTGGAAATGGACTAGGAACATTAACCTAAACTGTTTTGGTACTTGAAAACTTGTTTTAGATGGTTTAATGTTCTTGCTAATCCATTTACAACAACAAGTTATCAAAATTAAAAAGTTTTAAGTGTAATTTTTGATTCATGAAAGTGTTCATATTCATGTTCTTGATCTTATGATGTTAAGATGATCATAGGAATTGTTTGTAACCAATGTGGTAGATTAATTCTTGATCATTATGTGTTTTAATGGAGTCCACAACTTGTCCTCAAGTTATGGAAAACCAAAAGTCACTTTGCTTTTAAACCATTAAAAGAACACATGGGTTATAAAATGAAGAGTCTTCATTTTTAATACCATAATTAACTCATAAGTTACAAGAAATGAAAAGTTTTGGAAGTTTACAAAACTTGCCCTCAAGTTTTGGAACAAGTAAAGTCATGTTAAAACTTTAGTTCCAATCCTTAGAATTTTAAAAGTTAAAATTCAACCCTTATACTTATAATATTATAAGTTAATAATAATAATAATAATATATATATATATATATATATATATATATATATATGTAAGATTAAAGTCGTCTTACCGCTAGTACGCCTCATTCACGAACCCAGCCTATAAGGTGCGTATAAGGTTGTTGCCTATAAAATCGCAACTTAATGTGTGTCCACTCTCACCCACCGCTTGCTTGACTGGTGGAGGGTCGTTAGCCGAACGGGTAGGACAAGAACTTATAAATTCTCATTAAAAGTATGATGAATATTATAAAGTAACTAAACACTTTTATGAAATTCCCAATCTTAGTTACTTTAGGAAAAATGTGAATAAGGTGCTAATCCATGAAATTACATTTTACACTTTGTTTAAGTCATTAGTGGATCTTGTGAGGTTAACCGGCACACTAACTTGGACTTAACAAGGTAGGTAAAGGGTGACTTAAGGTTTATCATAGTATCAGTGGAGCGTGTGTGGTTTACCGGCACATCAATTGAGTGATAAACTTTAAGGGTACCAAGTGATTTGCATCGTTACTTCACACCTCGTTTTGTGATCCTCGGTATCCCAGTCACAAAACTTGGAGGGCACACTCGAGATTGAAACATGCCTTTGAAAAGTTCATTGAATCTCAAAAGAATCTAGGAATTGCTAAGAACCAATCAAAAACCTAATATTTAATATATCGGTTTTCGTGGTGGAAATTGGTGAATCATCATTCACCTACCTTTCAAATATGTTATAGCTTGGATTATGGCATACCTCTTCCAAGTTATAATATATTGTGATTGGATCCTAGCCTTAATATTACATTTGGGTGTTTATTAAGGACTCTCTTAATATCTAAACTAATCTTGTCCTCTTCCTTCAGATGTCTTCAAACAATGTTGCTTCTGGCTCTAATCCTAATGGCTCCTTTACCCTTATGACTTGTGTGGGAAAGTCACTTTTGATGGATCCAACTTCAATGAATGGATCAGAAACATCAGGATGATTACCCACTACGAGGACAAAGAGTATGTCCTCGACAAGGAGCTTAAGGAGATTGATGAGACCACTGCAACTCCCCAGGAGATCGCTGAGTTTCAGGCATATGAAAGGGATGCTACCAAAGTGGAATGCATCATGATGGCCACAATGACAGCGGAACTCGAAAAGTCCTATGAGGACTTCTACCCTTTTGAAATGCACCAAGATCTGATGGAAAGATACCATCAAAGTGCACGACAAGAGAGGTATGAAATCATCTACTCCATGATAACAACCATGATGAAGGAAGGGGAATCCGTCATGAGCCACATGCAGAAAGTGCAAAGGTATGTGGATTGATTGCTGAAACTTAATGTGAACATACCTGAGGAGCTTGCAATAGATATCATTTTGCACTCCTTACCATCTTGCTATGATCAATTCTGCATGACATATCACATGAATAAGGAAGAGGTCACACTCAGAAAACTTCAGGGGCTTCTCAAGACCGCAGAAACATATCTTAAGGGGAAGTTGGTTGTTAACACTCCTACTCCAAACTCCTCACTGGTTTTGGCAATCGGGAAAAGTCGAGGGAAGAAGTGAAAGAGCTCTTCGAAGGGTACCAAGGCTAGGACCCTTGATGGCTCTTCTTCAAGTGGAACCAAGAAAGGTTTCGTCACTCCTTCTTCTGACCCAAAAGAGGCTGAATGCTTCTATTGCCATGAAAAATCACATTGGAAGCGAAACTTCCCAAAATACCAGCAAGATATGAAGGATGGGAAAGTTAAACCCAACCATGCAGGTATTTACACTATCTTATCTAATAAATCAGCCCATTCTAACTCTTGGGTCCTTGATACCGGTTGTGGTATTCATATCTGTTCTGATTTGAAGGGACTAAGAAGAAATGAGAATGTGGATCAAGGAAGAATAAACTTAATCATGGGGAATAGGAAAGCTTTACCTGCCACCTAGATTACAGTTTATACTTTATCGCTAAGTAGTGGGTTTAGTTTAGATTTGAATAAGTGTTGTTATTCCTTAGAAATGGCAAGAAATATTATTTCCTTTCATGCATTGTATAAACAAGGTTTCACCTTTTCATTTGATAATGAAGTTGGTTCTATTAATGCTTTCTTTAATAATGTTCTTTATTTTAAAGCATTACCTTGTGATGGCATGTATGAAACAGTATCTGTGGTTGATAACTTAGGAAATAATGTATTGTGTATTGATTCTGTAAATAATAACTTGGATAAAGCATCATTATGGCATTGTCGTCTCGGACATATAAGCAAGAAACGCATAGGCCAACTCCAAAAGGATGGAGTCTTGGAGTCATTTGACCTAAAGTCAGATGATAGTTGCAAATCATGCTTACTTGGAAAAATGACAAAGTCACCCTTCACAGGTTCTTGTGAGAGGGGTGAAGGTTTGTTGGATCTTGTACACATTGATGTGTGTGGGCCATTCAAACATGCCACAAGGGATGCTAATCGTTATTATTGTTGGGTTTTGAGCATTCTAACAATCCTAAGTGTACATGCAACCCTAAATACCTTGGAACTATGTTTTCTCTATTATACATGTAAATATGAACTTCCAAGGTATTATCCAAATCTAGCGTACAAAACAATTAATATAACAAGTAGAGATGCACAAACCTAGGATCCGATCCGATCCGATCTGGTCAACAATCCGATCCGAATCAGGTCATAATCCGATCCGAATCAGGTCAACAATCCGAATCCGATGTGAAACCGGTTTGATCCGGATTTTTTTTGTTTTTACCAGATTTTTCGATGGTTTAAGAGCCGGTTTTGGTAGAATCCGGTTGATGATCCAGGGGTAAATCCGATTTCGAGTCCGAAAAGTAAAACCGGTTTGAATCCGGTCACCGGTTTAATCCGATCCGGTTTGGTCAAAACCGGTTTTAACCGAAACCGGTTTTTGGATCGGATCGGTTTCATTTCGAGGATCCGGTTTTTGTGTGCACCTCTAATAACAAGATAGAATACATACCTCTTTGATGTATAATGTCTTCATGAAGCTTGAGTGCTTAGTGCCCCAAGTGTGACACCTCAAATGGTTCACACAACACCAAATACACTTGGAATAACTTGAGAGAAATCTACACTTCATGAAATCGGCTAGCCCTTCTTTTACACTCACTAGTGCCGATTTTTGTCAAGAATAAGATGCATATATAGTTAGGATTACACCATGAAAACCCTAATTGACATGGCCTTTCATTTCCATGATCAATGGGTACAAAACACCATGGAGCATCATATGGGTTTAGCCTAACTAGATATTCCATGGAACATTAGCCCACTATATAAGTATGGATGATTTACACAATCAACTCGTATATTTAATTAGTCTTCTTTTGATCACTTAATTAATTCTTGATCAATACTAATTAAATAATCTTATTAATATTATTAATATACTAGAACTTATAATATATTAATAACCATAAGTGTCTTATTTCTCTCATTTAGTCTATCCAAGTGCATGATGTCATGCAACCCAAATGGACCATGCCGGGTCGGGTCAAGTCTTACCAGTTATAGTTATGGACTTAGACATTAATCCAACAGTCTCCCACTTGGATAAGTCTAAAACTATTATTGCGTATGACTTAAGGAACCGATCAGCAATTGTAGCTCTCAAAAGCTTCTGTCAAACTCGGACCTTGTCGATGAACTCTAACCTTTGTCAATGACTTGTCCATTAGATAAGGGATCATATATTCCTCCATTCTTGATATCATATGGACTGAGACATGGATTATAATCATTCTCTCTATCCATTTGTTGTTTCCCGATTTCCGATTTATGACGACTGACTAATTGAACAAATCAAATCAGTCCTGGCCCGGCCGAGCACTTCCATTTGTCATCATCAAATCATCAAGGGGCCCACAAATATCGCTTTTATCCCGAAGGTAAAAGGAATGGATAAACTTCGACTCATATGGCTTGTTCTACTACTTGTTGAATCATACACAAAAGCACGTTTTATAACACCGAGTTACTGAATGCGTTTTCGTGAAATCAATGTACAACCAACTCATATTAACAACTCATATCTCTAGGTTTGAATAATATAAGATATTATCTTCTCATGATCACTCGTGATAAAATCCATGAAGTGATTCCAATGAGCGCGGGTTGAATCCAGTACTCAGAACTTATGAGCACTCATGAGTGTTGTAGCCCTTTGTCCAACACCTTAGACCTCTACAAGCCAATCCATGACAGTCTTAATTCATATCTACTTCCAAGATATGACCGACTGTGGATGGTTTGAATAACTTAATCATTCCGGAAGAATAACCTAGTTTATTCGGGAAGTCAAAACATGAAAAGTGAAACACAATAATAATTGAATCCAATATGGTATCAAAACCTATGAACATAAATAAAACACCTTTTATTTGTCACCATATGATTACACATTATTCATTGTAAAATGTTTCAGCTATTAACTTTATTCTTGAATTTAAAACAATAGTTGTCCCATGCTCCAAGCATGCACACTATGTTTTCTAAACACTAGTCATGCCACACACCAAGTATGCATACTATGTTTGTCTATGATCTTTACTTTGTGAAATAGATCAATTGAACATAACTCCAATGATCCTCTTTTCACTTTCCCAAATCCTTACTGCAAATGCAAGAATTCCAAATTCATGTGATTTACTGAAATCTGTTAGATTCTAAACTTATATGCATTGATCCTCTTGTAATGATTATGCACAAAGTCAGAAAGACTTGACAACAAACATTACAGAGTATTCCAAAGGAGATCAACTCCTTGGAAACATCCTTCTTGCATTAAGTTTCCTTAATTTTACACAGATTGAAATTTCTAACTTTGAAACATTTCTAGATTCCATTTTGACTATCACTTCTAAACAAGAGTTGCCTCCTTACAAATTATGTCAGTATGGTCCTTCAGAAATTATCACTATACTTCCAACTGTCCTTGAGCACCCAATCTTTGGTAAACCTTAGATTGTCCTCGACAATTGATTAATCCTTTTAGTCATATCCAATTCTAGAACTTTTCCCTTCTTAATTCCCCAGGCATTTGGAAAATTTTAGAAAGGATGAATATAGCACATGTAATCGATCCTAAATCTGAAGCATATGGGACACGATTCATGATGTCTCACATAAAGACTAAACCAGTCTTTTGCTATAATATTTTCATTTCAATTTGCCAAGTTCTCATAATTCAGATTATGAAAAGGGATGTCGTAATCATAATTGAATTTTAGAACGCAAATAATGGACCCATATATAGAATTTCCTTATGTTGAGCCATTCCAACATGAAATTCATATATATATATATATATATATATATATATATATATATATATATATATATATATATATATATATATATATATATATATATATATATATCCTTGACTAAATACTGTCACACCCCGAACCAGACGGCGGAAACGTCCGAGGGCTGTCGTGACTTAATTGAATACCATAACATTGAATATATATGAAACGTAACAACATTCGTCACCATGCATTAATATAGTACAACCGATAAAGTTTACATGAAGTACCTTGTTTAAACATTACATTCCCAAAAATAAATTGTTTGATTCATAAATAAGTAAACTGCAAGCCATCACTGAGTACATTTTCCTTTGGATCACTTGTTACCTGAGAATACAAGTATTTTGAAAAACGTCAACATGTGAAATGTTGGTGAGTTCATAAGCGGTATTTGAAAAGCAACGTTTTGTATTATTTTGAAAACCACCAGAAAATCCGATATTTTCTGAAAAGAGTATTTGAAAACGTTTGTGAAGATCCATAAGTATGCTTGTTTGTTTCTATAGTTGTAAAAAAAAATGTTCATTAAACTTGTGTACATTTCGAAACCGTATGTATTGAAAAATCCTAGGAAAACCCGATGTTTTCCTAATTCTTTGAATTCCATGAAGTTGAAAATAAAACCATTGCAGCGTGTGAAGTCATCAATTCCAGGCGACGTCGGATTATTTTGCGCATGATGAGTTGCTATAAACACGCGTTACACAAACGACCAGTTTATAACTATACTAACGATCCCGTAGGCGTCGTCCGTACTAATCACGTTATCCAACCGCCCTGACTTCAGGTAATCCCACATCCGAAGAGAAAGAGGGCACGAAGACCTCGATAACTCCGTAGCCGGTTGGGGATAAAAAAAAGAGTACGAGGGGCCCTTGACCCGCCTCGCATTAAAATACCGACTTTACTAGCAGTACCAAAGGACCCTTGGGTACCAATAGTATAAAAGCCATTGAAAGTCCTTTTACGCTGTGTTAGATCATGTAAGACCCAACAACTCGTAAGGTAGAAGTCTTCGGGCCTTAAGATCAGGTCATTGGGCTAGCTAGGCCCAACAAACAAGATTTTACACTTTGGGGCCCAAAGATGGTGCGTCGACGTCTATGCACTCTCACGTGTGTATTAAATTCCCAAATGTTACTTGTGTGAATCGAGGTATCGTCGCGTTAGTAGTTTCGGATTTTTATTGGTTCGAGACCAAACCAATTCGTTTAACAACGATTTTTGGTATTGTTGTGTATTGTATTTCGTCGGTAGTCGTGGTGCCAATATTTGATCAAGTTGAGTGTATTGAATTAGCCTTGAAAGTTTTCTGTTTTCAGCCCCTCTTTGTTTGTAAATTTACTTTTTCAACCCTCTAATTAAATAACTTTCCGGTTTGGTCCTTAAATCATTTTTCTTGACATTTTAACACCAAAAATTATTGAAATTGATATTTTTCAGCATATTTTTCATTGAAAACAGTTTGAGTCCCTAAAAATACAGTTTTCTCGGTTATAACCCCTCTTTTTCGCAGTTTTTACAATTTTGGCCCAAATTGGAAAATTTTTGCAACTTTGGTCCTTTTTAAATTTGAAAAGCATTTTAAACCTTTGAAAAGTACTTGGAACACTAGTAGTCCACTGTTTTACAGAAAAACACAGTTTTGGCCATCCAAAACAGAAAATTTCGCATATTGGGCCCTATTGGGCCGAAAATGCCATTTTAGCCCATTAAGCTTGAAATTTATGTTTTTAATCCACCAAAAAGTAGATTTTCAGAAACATACATTATGGAAACTGTTTTGACTCATCTCACCCATCAGATTTCGAAATATTTCATTTTGGGCCCTTTAACTTTATATTTTTAACATTTTATGTCCAAAAATTGAGTTTTTAGCCCAAAGAAAATGTTATTAAGCCATTTAGCTATTTTTCTTGAAACACTTTGTATGTAGAAATATATTTGATGCTAGTATCATTTAACATAGAGTATATCTCGATTTTTAGGGGTTTATGGCTAGATCCAACATCATAAACACACAAAAACACACATATAAGCATAGAAATCATACAAGGCATACAAAACACATATAGATCTACACTTTCACTTGTATTCCCCCCCCCCCACCCACAAAACTCATAAAAATAGAAAATAGGGGGTATGAAGCTCACCTTAGGGTGTGGTTTCGGTTTTTGAAGAAAAGATGGAAGAAAACTTGGTGATTTTTGACCATAGCACCCTTTTCTTGAAGATCTCGAGTTTGATGTGCTTCTAGGATGTAAGATCACGATTTTTGCATGGATTAGGAAAAGATTTTGATAAAACAAAGAATCTAAGTCATAGATCCAAGCATAACCTTACCTTAGATGAAGAGTTTGTGGAAATCTCCTCTTGAAAGCCTCCTAATTTTCGAGATTTTTGAGTGGAGAGGAAGGATGTGTTCTTGAGTATTCTAGAGAGAGTTTGAGAGATATTTGTGTATGTGTGTGTGTGCTTCGGCCGAGAGTGAGGGAGAGGAAAGAAGAGAGTGACTTTGATGAGATAGGTGCTTGGAAGTATGAGTTGCATGCATGGATACCCAACAAATAAAAGTGAGGTGGCAATCCAAAGTCAACTCCCCCTTTTTCCTTGGGCTTGGGCCGAGAATGGAGAGGGAAGAAAAGATTTTTCGGCTTTTTGACCCTAAGCCCAATATTAGAGTTAGTTTGGGTGATCATTGTCCTTATAAAATAAAATTGTGATTTTTATGCTTCTTTAAGCTAGATTAGGTTAATCATGGATCAAAGCTTTTAATTCATTTCATTCTAGGCCCAAAACGGCCCAAAATGTTGAAATAAATGATTGTGGGTCCAATTAGAGCCCAATTAGGGTTCTAAGCCCATGATAGTCAAATTGGAAGCTTATTGGTCCATTTGGGTCCAATAAGGAAGTCCTAGTCCAAAGTGGACCTAAACAAGAACTTCTAGGGTTTCCAATTGTTTGATGACTATTTGTAGTACTTGTATGATGTATTCGATTGAAGTTTTTGATGTCATAATAATAGGTATCACACATGCTCTTAAGTTTTTGATTCACATTAACTTGAGTGTATAGATTACATGACACAAAATTTCTAGTTGTGACAAATACGATTAAAACCTCAATCTAAGCTTTTAGATTTGAGATGAAGTATAATTCCTCTCCCTTAATTATAGCAAAACAACTTTTTCCCAATTGAAACTTTTGTTTTCTATAATTAACATTGCTAACTTGCAACCTTATCATAATTATCATGCTCCCACTAACATGATGATTATTAGCATAACACTTATGCTCCCACTAGCTTTGACATGTACTCAGAAATCAGCTCGACTTCTAGAAATCAATAATTTATTGACTTTCTTACAAAAGTTCAGACTTTTGATACTAGATTGCTTTGATAAAACTTTATCATAATCATACACCTTATCTTAGATAGCTGAAAGGTGTGTCTAAACAATTTTTAAGAACTATGAAAACGGATGTCGTAATCATAGTCACAATTGTTTAGACCTTTGCCACTTCTCACAAGTCCATGTTAGTGTGTCGGTAAACCACACACGCTCCACTAACGACTTTGAGAATGCAAATATTACAATTGTTATCTAGCTAAAATCTACTTAGTGAAAGTGTTTCCTCACCATCATTTTCATGAATCGGAGAGAAACCTTATGACACATAGATTTAATGGTGTATGTGTTCTTATCCATGTGAATTGTCAAAACCATAGTCACATGATAAGGATAATGACAAATCCAAACTCATATGGACTAAACTCAATCTAATTTCTTGCTATCTGGCAGCTCAAGGGCTTGCCATTGCTTCCAAGTTGTTATGCACCCAATTGAGAACTCTAAGAACTCATATGCAAAGCCAACTTTAACTGGAATGGGCACAGAATATGTCAACACGATAGGTTATAAACCTCAAGTTGTGTTCTAGTGAAGAACTTTAGGTTTTATTCTTGATTAGTTCTTGAGACTTTCAAGACTTTTAAGACTCCCACTGTCCTCTTGACATATAAGACTTTCTTGTCAGATATTCAAGAGATAGTGTGGATTCTAATCAAGACAAACACTTCACATAATTGGCCTTAGTTGGTCTTTGTTTTATCCAAAACATCACAACTTACCAATTTCAAATGTACAAGAGTAGAAAACTTTACTCTTACATTTGCCATGTGTTTTAAACCTTCTCTAAGACATGTCACTCAAATTACAATCTTGGAGTATGACTCTAAGACTTGTATTGGAACGAAGTATGACTCATCTTCTTGATTTAACCATTTCAACAATTCAAGATTCCTCTTCCCTAGAGAACTAATTGTGATATGGTTTCTTAATCATTAAAATGATCACAAAACTGATACTAAAGCACTCTCCCATCTTTTCAGATTTGAGAAACTTTTATCTTTCTGCCTAAGTTGATTCTTGTTATTTTCTCTACCTTACTTTGGAACCTTTTTCCAATGTCTCAAAATTACACTTAAGCTTGTAAGTATAATCATATTTGCCGAGCTTTAGTAAACTATGACGAATAGTCTTATCGATCTTTTGTGGTGGACTTGACCAGTGCACAAGAATGTGTACTCGATCCCTTAGTCCTTTACATGACTCACACATCCATGTGAACAAGTAATTAGTCTTAATTTTCCAACACTTGAAAGTTCTCATTCATCATGCTATACAACTTGCATGATTCCAAGTTCCGGTCCAATTGAAACTTGGGTGATGAGAATCTTTCCTTATTTGGTAAATTTAGACATTACCACAAATGAAAGAATCAATTTCATATTTCCACTCTTGCTATTAATGGAATCATATAAGCAACAATTTTTCCTCAAATGCCATTGTAAGGATATTTTAAAATAAATAAAATCATCATTTTTCCTTTTATTTTAAAACCTTTGCGGAAAAACTATCCTTACAATCCATATGAAAACTTGTTGTTATCTATTCCTAAGCAATATCTCATAACTCCTAAGAAGTAGCTCAAGAATCCAATATTCAAACTATGCGATAGAAATCCATCTACGCGATCACATTCAACATATTATTTCTTTAAGTTTCTTTACTTTTCTTTGATTCTTAAAACATCATCATGTGACCCAGTCACATCATGTATCAAGAATCTCAGAATAGAAACTTAGCAGAGTTAGATAATGGACTTTACCTAAAGTAGAGTCAAACTTATTGACTTTAACATATGGACACTTTGTTATTGGAACATGGGACTATCACACACTTAGCCTTTCTCTTTACCATTTGGTTAATCGAGTTGACTATGGCCGATCCCTTTCCATTGGGAAGAGAGAGCTTTTTCTGGATTTCCAGTGTCACCATTGTCAATGTCCATAAAGTTTTAGGATGATGATCTTAGCAAATAGATAAGATCATTAAGGGTCTTGTCAGAGTCTGTTTCATAGGAGTCCTAAAGGAACTCACTATGTGACTTAGAAAGTGATTGAACCACCAACTTTCTCAAGACTTTGACACCCAACTCTCCCAGCTTGTCAATATGTGACTACATCTCCAAGATGTGATCATACCTAGACCTTGCCTTGCCAATAGGGCTTGAGTGACTATGACCTTGTGGGTTAAGGAGAATAATTGGAGGAGGTGAAAGAAGTATGATTTCCATGGGACATCATCTTCATTTAGGAAAGCTTGTTTCAAGAGATTTGGGAAGGTCATAAATGTCTAAACCAGACATCTTTTGGGAGATATTCAAGATAGTTGATTTTAAGTCCTTAATATGACACCCAATATGAAATATTAAGGCTAGGACCCTACAAACTATTTTATAACTTAGAAGAGGGATGTTGTAATCCAAGCTATAAAATATTTGAAGGTAGGTGAATGACGATTCACCAATTTCCACCAAGATAAACGAAATGTATTATTAGGTTTTAATTAGATTCGAAACTCCTAGATCTTTGAGATTCATTGAAATGTTCAATGGCATGTTTCAATCTCGAGTGTGCCCTTCAGGTTTTGTGACTGGGATGCCGAGGATCACAAAACAAGGTGTGAATAATCATGCAAATTACTTGGTACCCGTAAGTGTTTACCCCTCAATCAATGTGTCGGTTAACCACACACGCTCCATCGATACTATGATAAACATTAAGTTACCCTTTGCCTACCTTGTTAAATACGAGTTAGTGTGCTGGTTAACCACACACGCTCCACTAACCGACTTAAACAAAGTGCAAAGTGTAATTTCATGGATTAGCACCTTATTCACATTTTCCTAAGTAACTAAGATTGGGTATTATTAAGAGTTTAGTTACTTAGTATTTATCATTAATACTTTTAATGAAGGGAGAATTATAGTCCTGTCAAACCCGTCCGGCTAACGACCCTCCACCAGTCAAGGAAGCGGTGGGTAAGAGTGGACACCCATTTAACTGCCATTTTATAGGCAGTAACCTTATACCCCCCCCCCCCCCCTTATAGACCGGCTTCGTGAATGAGGCCTACTAAAGGTAAGAGTGACTTTACTCTTATACATATATATATATATATATATATATATATATATATATATATATATATATATATATATATTATTAACTTATAATATTATAAGGTATAAGGGTTGAATTTTAACTTTTAAAATTCTAAGGGTTAACTTGGAATTAAAGTATTCATAAGTGAAAACTTTTCAAATTCCAAAACTTGAGGGCAAGTTTTGAAACTATTCAAAACTAATTAATTCCATAACTTTTGTGTTTAAAGTAGTTATAATCCAAAAACTCTTCAAGTTCCATAACTTGAGGACAAGTTATGGAAGACTTTACACTAATAAAAGAATTAACTTTTTTTTATTTTATAACTTATGGAATTAATTAAGGTTACATTTTTTTATTATTTAATGAAGAGACTCTTGGTCCTCCATAACTTCAGGACAAGTTATGGAGTCATAAAACCATTTAATTAGAACTAGACTCTTCATTTTGTAACCTTTGCCAACTTTTATGAGTTTTATGAAACTTAAATGTGACTTTTCATATAACTTGAGGACAAGTTACAAAAACACATTTTAGAATCAACTCTTAGATTAATTTGGATTGAAAACAATAATTTCACATAATTTTCTATTAATCTAAGCAACTCATAAGAATAAGATAATTTAAATCAAACTTTTTCATGTAATTAGTCTAAACCTTAAACTAATACAAAACATGAATCTATTGACAATTATCTATGAAATTGGATTAGATGAACATTATCAAATCAAAAACAAGTTTATAAGTCCAAAAACATCTTAGGGTAATGTTCCTAGTCCAATTTCAGCCAAAAAAGTCGAATATATGCTGTCTGGGGGTCCAACTCGTCGACTGCACGAACCAACTCAGCGATTTGGGTGCATTTTGCCTTGGAGTCGACGAGTCTGCTGAGCAGACAGCATCAAAACTCGATTTTTCAGCTACTTTTGTAAGTATAACAAGAAAACAAGCCTAGGCTCTAATACCACTGTTGGGTTTTGAGCATTTTAACACTCCTAAGTGTACATGCAACCCTAAATACCTTGGATTTATGTTTTCTCTATTATACATGCAAATATGAACATCCAAGGTATGATCCTAATCTAGCATACAAAACAACTAATATAACAAGATAGAATACATACCTCTTTGATGTAGAATGTCTTCATGAAGCTTGAGTGCCTAGTGCCCCAAGTGTGACACCTCAAATGGTTCACACAACACCAAATACACTTGGAATGACTTGAGAAAAATCTACACTTCATGAAATCGGCTAGGCCTTCTCTTACACTCACTAGTGCCGATTTTGGTCAAGAATAAGATGCATATATAGTTAGGGTTACACCATGTAAACCCTAATTGACATGGCCTTTCATTTCCATGATCCATGGGTACAAAACACCATGGAGCATCCATGGAGCATCATATGGGTTTTAGCCCAACTGGATAATCCATGGAGCATTAGCCCACGATATAAGTATGGATGATTTACACAATCAACCCATATATTTAATTAGTCTTCTTTTGATCACTTAATTAATCCTAGATTAATTCTTGATCAATACTAATTAAATAATCTTATTAATATTATTAATATACTAGAACTTATTGTATATTAATAACCATATGTGTCTTATTTCTCTCATTTAGTCTATCCAAGTGCATGATGCCATGCAACCCAAATGGACCATGCCGGGTCGGGTCAAGTCTTACCAATTATAGTTATGGACTTAGAAATTAATCCAACATTTATTTGACTTTTACAGATGATTACAGTAGATATGTATGTCTACTTAATCAAGCCTAAGTCAGAGATTTTTGAAAAGTTTACGGAATTTAAAGAGGAAGTCGAGAATCAATTGGGCAGGAACATTAAGATACTTCGATCCAATCGAGGTGGCGTGTATCTTAGTTCCGAGTTCCTCGACTATCTTAGGGAATATGGGATTGTCTCACAATTAGCACCTCCTAGGACACCGCAGTTGAATGGTGTGGCTGAGAGGCATAATCGAACCTTGTTGGATATGGTTCGTTCCATGATGATTCAAGCTTCGCTACCAATCTCATTCTGGGGGTATGCCTTAGAGACTGCCGCCCATATCCTTAATCTACTCCCTACAAAGAAAGTTGCCAAAACTCCTCATGAGATGTGGACTAGTAAAGTACCCAAACTAGACCACATAAAGATTTTAGGTTGCGAGGCTTTCGTGAGACGCGAGACTCATGATAAGCTAGAACCCCGAAGCGAGAGGTGTATTTTCATCGGCTACCCACAAAGATCCTTTAGTTACCTCTTCTACAGACCTAGTGATAATGTGGTCTTTGTAGCAAGAAGAGGAGTCTTTCGAGAGAGAGAGTTTATTAGCCAAGGAGACAATGGGAGGAAAATTGACCTTGAAGAACTTCAAGAGTCAAGTGGTGAAGAAACTTCAAACCCTAGCCCTCAACTTGAGGAGGAAACTCCTGTTGAGCCTATTGACGAGTATGTTCCTCTGAGACATTCCACGAGAGTTAGGAATGCACCTGAGCATTACTATGGATTCCATATTACTGCAGAATTTGATACACTTATTAGTGATGAGACACTGATAGGTCTGGATAAATCTAACAGTTATGCGGAAGCCATGGCTGTCCCTGAGTCAGCCATGTGGAAAGAGGCAATGGACAGCGAGATACAGTCCATGTATGACAATCAAGTTTGGAACTTGGTTGAGACTGTAGCAGGTCGTAAGACAGTAGGGTGCAAATGGATCTTCAAGAAGAAGACCGACATGGATGGTAATGTACACACTTATAAGGCTCGACTGGTTGCAAAGGGCTTCTCTCAAACTCCTGGATTGGATTATGAAGAGACCTTTTCCAGTAGCCAAGATTAAGTCTATTAGGGTTATGTTAGCCATATCCGCATTTCATGACTATGAAATATGGCAAATGGATGTCAAAACCGCTTTCCTTAATGGAAAGTTGGCTGAAGATGTTTACACGAGTCAGCCAGAAGGTTTTGTCAGTAACGAGTACCCTAATAAAGTGTGTAAGCTTGAGAAATACATTTATAGATTAAAGCAAGCACCTCGCAGATGGAATCTTTGCTTTGATGAGAAAGTCAAGGAATTTGGCTTTTCTAGGAGTGAAGATGAATCTTGTGTGTATGTCAAGGCTAGTGGGAGTATAGTTAGCTTTTTGGTATTGTATGTGGATGACATACTACTCATAGGAAATGACATCCCAACTCTGCAGGAAGTTAAGTCCTGGCTTGGGAAGTGTTTCTCTATGAAGGACCTAGGAGAAGCTGCCTATATTCTAGGGATAAGGATCTTAAGAGACCAGAGTAAAATACTAATTGGACTTAGTTAGAGTACCTACTTGGATAAGGTGCTGATGAGATTCAGCATGCAGGACTCCAAGAAAGGAGAGTTACCCATCCAGAGTAATGCCAGATTAAGTAAGACACAAAGCCCTAGTACTGAGGCTGAGATAGCAGAAATGAGTCGAATACCTTATGCTTCGGATGTAGGATCGATCATGTATGCTATGACGTGTACTTGACCTGATGTAGCCTTTTCCTTGAGCACGGTTAGCAGGTATCAGGGGAACCCTGGAAAGGCACGCTGAACTGCGGTAAAGAATATCCTCAAGTACCTACGAAGGATTAAGGATTGGGTCCTTACCCTCGGTGGGAGTGATGACTTGAGAGTTGTAGGGTATAGTGATGCTAGCTTTAAGACTGATAGGGATAATTTCCGCTCTCAGTCACATTGGGTCTTTACTCTAAATGGAGGAGCAATTTCTTGGAAGTGTTCCAAGCAAGAGACAGTGGCTGATTCAACTTGTGAATCAGAGTATATTGCAGCTAGCGAGACAGCAAAGGAGGCGATATGGCTGAAGAACTTCATTGGAGACCTTGGAGTTGTACCAGCTATTAAAGAGCCAGTGGAAAATTTCTATGATAGTGAAAGTGCTATTGCCTTAGCCAACGAACCAAGGGATCACGGGAGATCCAGAAACATCGACAGAAAATACCATTTTATCAGACATCGAATAGAAGAAGGACTCCTCGTGGCAAAGAGGGTATCATCAGATGAGAATCCAGCAGATCCCCTCACGAAGGGACTGACTCGGGTTAAGCATCTCTAGCATGCTCGGAGCATAGGGTTGAAGGATGATATTAGATTTAGTAGTTAGATAACCTCGAAATTTGTAAAGTGTAATTGACATTAGATGATGAATAAAAGGTGTTTTATTTGTGAGTAAAGTGTTGCTATCTCTTGTCAATCGTTTATTATATTTATTTTGCATGTTTTGACTTCCAGAATAATTATGTTTGGTATATCATATTATTCAAAACTCCACAGTCGGTCATATGTTGGAAGTAGGTATGAATCAAGACTGTCATGATTGGTTGCAGAGGTCTAAGGTGTTGGACATGGCTACGACAATCATGAGTGCTCATAAGTTCTGAGCATTGGACTCAACCTACGCTCACTGGAATCACTTCATGGAATTTATCTCGAGTGATTGTGAGACGGTAATATCATATAAGTCTTCAAACCTAAAGATATGATTTGTTACTTATGAGTTGGTTATGCACTGATTGTACGAAAACGCATTGCTAACTCGATGTTATAAACGTACTTTTGTGTATAATTCAATGAGTGGTAGAACAAACATACGAGTCGAAGTTTATCTGTTCCTTCTTGGATTAGAAGCTGATATCTGGGCCCCTCGATGATTTTGTTTGGACCTATGTACCGGGCCTAGTCAGAACTAAATTGATATGTTCAATTAAGTTCTATGTCAAACAAATTGGGAAATAGGGAAACAAACAGCTAGACAATAAGTAAGACCTTCTTCCATGTATCTGTCCGGCTGATATCGAGAACAGAGGATTATATGATCACTTATCTTAAACGTCGTAACAACATCTTCTCAGTTGCGAGAGACCTTGAAAGAGCTATGATTGTTGATCGGTTCCTGAAGTATTGCAGTTATAGTTATTAGACTTATCCAAGTGGGAGACTGTTGGAGAAGGTGTCTAAGTCCATAACTATTTCTGGTAAGTACTTGACCCGACCCGACATGGTCCATTTGGGTTGCATGGCACCATGCAATTGGATAGACTAAATGAGAGAAAATAACACTTGGAAATTATTAATATATTATAAGTTCTAATATATTAATAATATTATTTGATTAGTTTGATCAAGAATTAATTTAGAAATTAATTAAGTGATCAGAAGATAACTAATTAAATATATGGGTTGATTATCTAAATCATCCATATCTTGTATAGTGGGCTAAGAGGCTCCATGGATTATCAAGTTGGGTTCCACCCATAGAATGCTCCATGGATGCTCCATGGGAGTTACTAACCCATGGGTCATGGAAATGAAGAGTCATGACACATTAGGGTTTACATGGTGTAACCCTAGATGTGTCAACACTATATAAGAGTCCCATTCTCCACCAAAATCGGCTACACATGTGAAACAAGAGGGCTAGGCCAATTTTAAGAAGTGTGTGTTCTCTCAAAAGTCATTCCAAGAGTATTTGGTGTTGTGTGAAGCATTTGAGGCATCACACTTGGGGTGCTAGGCTCACAAAGTTTCAAGGAACACTTTCAACAACAAGGTATGTAGTTCTATCTTTTATACAAAGAAAAATCGTACCCCATGTATGCTAGATAGGTTCATAACCTTGGAAAAACAACTTTGCATGATAATTAGAAAAATATAGATCCAAGATTATTAGGGTTGCATGTACACTTAGGAAGTGTTAGAATGCTCAAAAACCTTCAAATTTATGTTAATAAGTGTAATAGACTTAATATTTCCCAGTTGGTATTTTTGTTCCCATTCAGTTGGGCTTTTGATCTATATTGCATGGGTTTCTCATCTCTTATTCTATAGGAAGATGGGAGTTGGGCTTCTTCTTATGAAGTCCAAAGTTCTTAAAGGAATTGACAACCCATTAACTTGTTTTTACAAGTTCACCTAAGCTTCTTAGTTCCCATCCTATTCTACAAGTTGGTGGGAGATGGTTTTCTTGCAAAAAATCCATAATATAGCACCATGTGCTTCTCATCTGAATTAACGGCTTTCATCACCACGTGTCATCACAAGTGCAACTCGAGTTTCTTGAGTTCCACTTCGCCTATTCTACAGGTTGGTGGGAGATGGTTTTCTTGCATGAAATCTATAATATAGCACATTCTGCTTTGCATCAAAATTGACGGTATTCATTTTACTTGTTATTGTAAGTGCAACCTGTCTCTCATAGGTTCCCCAACGCCTAGTCTATGGGTCATGGTGGGAGTTTGACTTCATCTTATGAAGTTCAAAAATCTAAAAGGAATTAACGGATTTTATCTTGTGAATACAAGATTGCCTAAGCTTCTTACGCCCCCACCACTTATTCCATGAGTCTTGGTGGGAGTTGGACTCATATTATCATGTCCAAATGGTTTCAGCACGGAGTTGATAGATTCGATAGAAGGTAAATTCATCACGTGCAAATAAAGGCGAATAAAAGATGTTTGGCAGATTGACCACGTCTCAGTTTTTTCATCATATCTGGCTCATCGGGACTCCGATTTAGTCGATTCAAGATGTTTCGGAAAAAACACACAATTATCTACAAGTTTGAAGTTTTGAGTTTTTGCTGAATCAGTCATTTTCCTGCTCATAGTTGCCGTTGAAGATGAACTTGGTTTCATGTTAGAAAAAATAAAAGCTGAAAATTAAAAATTGAATTAAAGTGAAAGATCAAGGGCTAAAGTTGTACCAAGCTGAAAAGTTGATGCCTTAGGGGGTAATGCTGCTCACTTCTTGAAAGTTGGAGGATCATTCATGCACTTATACTTTCTCTCTCTCTCTCTCTCTATGTGTATATATATATATATATATATATATATATATATATATATATATATATATACATATTATATAGAAGTAAGTTCAAATAAAAACAGTAAATGATGTGAGAACGTAAAAACATTATGTTTATGTTATGATTTTGTATTGAATTTTGTATATGTGTATTGTCGATACAAAATTCATTGCAGAATAATAACATAAAAAGTGTTTTTACGTTCTCACACTATTTACTGGTTTTATTTGTACCGTCTCATAAGAAATGAAGGTTTTTTGTCAGATGTCATCTTCTCCTTCATTTAGACACATGACGTTTTCTAAATTTTTAAATTTTCTATTTTCCACTTGTCATTTTATTGTATATTTCATTTTATTAAATTACAATTTCGTATTTAAGATGTAAGGTAATATATATGTAAAGTATTTTTTAAAAATGGTTTGTATATGTAATGTATTCAATACATTAAAACCTTACTAACTTTAATAATTTAAAATTTTTTCTAATTTTTCTTATAAATTCAAACTTTTTCAAATTATTAAAATTTCATATTTAATTTTTTTTAATTAAACAAATATAATACATAGGTTTAACACCTACTATATATATATATATATATATATATATATATATATATATATATATATATATATATATATATATATATATATATATATAATTGTTTACGTGATCGAACGAGAGAAAGAAGACATGGACGAAAAAAAAGACCTAGAGATCAGCCGCCATTCCTTCAGCCACCACAATTGTTGCGATTCAAGAGGCAAACATGAGCTTTCTTTTGTTGAGGGGGCTACGCACCTAAGCATACAACATAAGTAATTCAATTTAGTCTCTCTCTTCCTAACTCTTCTGTTAATTTATTTATTTTCGTTTCTTTTGATATGGTTACATTTAAATTATCGTGTCTTAGACTTTTAGTAGTTTCTCTTTCCTTTATCTATGATGTTTAAATTTTGTTCATTTACTATTATCAATTTTAATTTTATGGAGTAGGTTTTATTAGGGTTTAGTTGACTTGGGTGAGATAGTAATTTTAATGTTGTTGATTTTGTTGAACCAATTTTGTTGAAATCGAATAACATATTCAAATGTGTTCTTATTTTAAAAATATAAATTTTGACGGGTAACTTTGATTTTGGTTAGCACTTGATCAACATTAGTTAGGGTTAATTTTCATAGTTTAAATTTAATATTTACATGCTTATATTGGCTTCGAGAGAAGCTTTATTTGTGACATCGTTTGAATATAAATGTGCAGTTTCATTATTTCGCTTAAACTTAACATAGACGTGTGTTAGGGCATTTTTAACAAAACCATTGGACTTAATGCTTTTTAAAATCATGAACTACATAGAGATATGAGTCAATATTTTTTTGTTTTTTTAAATCAAATCATGAGACCGAGAGCTAATTGATAACTTTTGTTAGTGTTAAGTTTTTCATTTGAACATAATTGGTTTGACAAATTAATTGCATTTGAAGAACCTTTGAACTCGTTTAAGTCAACTGAATCTTGTTTTTCTCATAATTGTTAAATCGTTCAATTGTTATCCTTGTTTGTTCGATTATTTTAGTTTTCATTTTTACCTTGGTGAATTTAGTTTAATTTAATTTTAATTGTTTCCTTAGTTTAATAAAATCATTCACTTTTGCAATGAATTGCCTAGTTCACTCTTCCCTAGAATAGGATAGTCCATGTGGGTTCGATATCTGGTCTTACGACTATATTACTTGCACGACCTCGTATACTTGCGAGTACGCGTTTTCATCAACAAGTTTTTTGCACCGTTTCCGGGGACTATTTTTATTTTTAAGTTAGAAAATTAGGTAGTTGTTAGACTCTTAAACATCTTGATGATATTTTACTCTGGTCGGTCGAAGATTCAGACCACCTGAATTTAAGCTTGATTGGGAGATTGAAAGAACTTTGAGAGGATGAGGAGACTTCGGATTCAAGAAGAAATGGGAGAAAAAGGAAACGGAAACGAAAACAATAATGGAAACATAGGTTTCGAAGGAACAAACCCGCCGGATGTTAGCGAAACAATTAATGCTAACAATTTTGAATTCAAACCCGTGATGTTTCAGATGATCAAAAACAATGGTCTCTTTGGCGGAATGCCTAGTGATGAGCCTTTGTCCCTTCTGCATTCCTTTAACCAGATGTGCGATAATTTCAAACAAAGAGGCATGACGGCTGATGTATTTAAGCTAAGATTATTTCCCTGCACACTACAAGGGAAAGCCTGGGATTGGTTTGAGTCTTTGCCTTTTGATTCCGTCACCACTTGGGAGGAATTAAGAGAAAAATTCCCACCCATGCGAAATGCAAATCTAAGAAATGCCATCACATCATTCCAACAAATGGATGGTGAGTCGTTATGGGAAGTGTGGGAGATATGGAACAATTTGCTGAGAAAATGTCCAATACATCGACTCCATGATGATGTGAAACTTGAGACATTTTACCAAGGTTTGGATGCTCAAACACGCATGCTAGTAGATACATCAGGTGGAGGAGGATTGCTTACAAAGAGTTATGAACAGAGTGTTGAGAAATTGGATAGAACAACAACCAATAATATCCAGTGGCCTACAGATAGGCTACATGCAAGTGGTTTGAAAGGAAGTACAATATCTGAAGTTCGTCTTGCAGCTCAAAATGATGCATTAGCAGCCAAGTTAGCTTCGATCAAAAGTATGATGAAGAATATGATTTCAAGTAGTGCGATGAAAGAGAAGAATGATGTCTTTTGTGCGGTTTGTCAAGCAGTCCATGATTATAGTGATTGCCCACAGAATCCTGAATCTATGTTTTTCATGGTTAGAGAAAAT
This sequence comes from Lactuca sativa, assembly GCF_002870075.4. Taxonomy (NCBI): domain Eukaryota; kingdom Viridiplantae; phylum Streptophyta; class Magnoliopsida; order Asterales; family Asteraceae; genus Lactuca; species Lactuca sativa. The sequence continues at coordinate 255,929,101 of NC_056626.2, forward strand.
TTCCCAAGGCAAAACAATCCATATTCTGAAACATACAATCCAGGATGGAGAAATCATCCTAATTTCTCATGGGATGGAGAGCAACAGCAACATATGCAACCTCAGCAAGAGTAGTTTCAGCAAAGGCCTCAAAACCCATCAGGGTTTTATCAACAAGTGAGACCACAAGGAGGTGCATTCCACCAGGCATCAGGAAGTAGACCTTCATCAAATCAAGAGATGTCACCTTTCGAGAAAGCTATGATGGAGTTTATGATCAAACAAGATCAAAAGACTGAGGGGCATGAGAAGAATCAAGCAATTGCCATGAAAAATTTGGAAAATCAATTAGGGAAATTAGCACAAGCACTGAACTCAAGAGAACCTGAAATGTTGCCAAGTAACACTCAAAATCCAGGTAATGGCAATGATAAGAGGCAAGGCAATGCCATTACAGTTCGATCGGGAAAGGAGTTAACTCTAAAGAATCATGACTTACCAGTCACCGATGATGAGCAACACTCGGTAAGTGTTAATACTGATAAGAAGCAAGAATTGAAAGATGATGAAAAAGAGTATGTCAAGACTGAAGACATAACTGATGAGCAGTATGGGCAGAAGAAACTGAACAAGGAAGGTCCAACAAGTTCAAGTCCAAGCGCTAGAAATCAAAAGAAGGCCAAAGAAAAAGATGCTCGAACTGGTGCGGCAGATGCACCAACAACTTTGCCTTTCCCACATAGACAAAGTAAGTCCAAGGAAGATTATAAGCGATTTAAGAAGTTTCTAGAGATCCTTTCTCAAAATCATATCAGCATTCGTTTTATTGAAGCTTTAAAACAGATGCCTACATATGCCAAGTTCATGAAGGAAGTTGTTACAAGAAAAAGAGTTTGGAGAGAGTTTGAGACCGTTGCAATGACAAAAATTTGCACATCAATAATCAAAAACAAAATACCTGTTAAGAAGGATGATCCTGGTAGTTTCATTCTACCGTGCAAAATTGGAAAATTTGACAAGATAGGTTTGTGCGTGTCACACCCCCGAACCAGACGGCGGAAACGTCTGAGGGCTCACGTGACTTAAATTGAATATCATCACAATGAATATACATGAATCATAACATAAACATCACCATGCATCAATATATTACAACTGACATTGTTCACATCAAGTACATTATTTTAACATTACAAATCCATACATAAATTGTTTGATAGTTTTCAAAAGCATAACACACTAACATACTTGGTACTTAGTCCTCAGCTTACTGTTACCTGGGAATACAAGTTATTTTGAAAAATGGTAAACATATGGAATGTTGGTGAGTTCATAAGCAGGTTTGATATGAAAATGTTTTGTGTAGTTTGAACGAAAACAACCCAGAAAATCCGATATTTTTTGAAAAGACCATTGTTTATAAAAAGTGTGAAGATCCGTAAATATATGCATCATGATTTCAAAACATGTATAATTGAAAAAAACTTTGTATTAAACGTACAAGTGAAAAATGTTGAACTTCCCCGGAAAACCCAATGTTTTTTAAAATAAAAATTTCATATAACGGTTCGAATTGTTATCCCATCACGTGAATGATTTTGAATTACCTTTATATCAGGTTTATTTATGTGAGTCGTTATAACCATGCATGATAATGACTAGTTCGTCTATCTTAGCACTCTGGTTAATGCCGGAATTGATCTTAAGATTTTGTCACCCTAGACTGACCGAGTCTAACTGTTACGAACAGTTGAGGTGTGGGGGACTCACCTCCATATAGATCTATACACAAACTCTCGCTCTCCCTCCAGCAGACTTTGATTATAACTACAGACTACGACCGACATACGTTGGTGCCTCCCGTTATTACTCACTAAATCCCAATTGACTTTGATTACTATTGATTATCGACTTGTATTTGTTTACTTGGACCTTACTAGCAGTACTAATGGGCCACTAAGTCCCAATAGCACTTAAAAGCCATTAAGGGTCCCTTAAATATGAAATTGGATCGTAGAAGGCCCAATAACATTTATTATTATTCCTTGGGACCAAAATCATGTTAATGGCTCACAAAGGCCCAACAAGCATGATTGGACTTTCAATCCCAAAGTTTTGATTGTTTACTTGTTTTAGGAATTGTATAATTGTTGGAAGGTTTGAATGGACGATTGTTATTTTTGTATCGACACCAGACAGATCGATTTGTTTATAACAATATTTGGATTATACGTATGTTCATCTCTCTATTTTCATGAGTTGTAACTTTTGGTATTTTTGACTCAAATATCTTACAAATAAAATAATTTGTTCAAAATGTTGGTTTGACTCCTTTTTAGCCCTTCTTTAATAAAAATAACAATTTTAGCCCTTTATACAAAAAAAAAAGACATTTTAAGCCCTTAAATCATTTTCTTGACACATTTGACCTATAGACTTACTCAATTGATATTTTTAGCTCAAGACTTATTCTTTGGCAGTTTCAGCCCTTCCAGAAAAGTCTTTTTCGGGTAAAGCCCAAACTTTTGCAACTTTTACAATTTTGGCCCAAAAATCCAAAAACTTTACATTTTTTATCCTTTTTGGTAAAGAAAAGCATTTTAATCCTTGAAATAATTTTGTTTAACTCTTTATCCCCTGTTTTTAGGAATTTATCATTTCAGCCCTTTGAAAATCCGGTTTTTCGCAACTTTGGGCTGAATGGGCCGAAAAGCCCAAAAATTGGCCCATTAAGCTAATATTTTCATTTCAAGTCCTATGAAGAGCATAGTTTTCATAAAAACATTTATTTTAACTGTTTTGGACTCTTTTGAACCTCAAGAAAACCGTGAATGGCAACTTTTCACCCAACTTTTGTTTATTTGACAATTTAAGCCCCAAAATTTGTTTTATGTTACAATATGTTTATCCTAATCTTGGAGGGTAGTTTTCTTGACTTTTTTGGTTTGATATATCTTAGTTCATGTTTGTTATCTTCCTTATGCCATAGATTTCGTGATTTCTTCTCTTTTTGTTGCATATTTACCACATAAACACTTACAACCACACATACATGCATAAAATCATACATAGCACACACATACACATAGATCTACACAGTTTACTTGTATTCTCCCCCATAAAACTTGTAAAAACCTGAAAAGAGAGGGGTATGAACTGTTGATTTCGATTTGAAGAAGAAAGGGAAGAAGTTTGATGCTATTTTCGGCCTAGCAAGCTTTCTTGGGTGGATCTCGAACTTAGAGGATTCTAAGATGATGATCATGAGTTTATATGAGTTAAGAAGAGATTTTTGATAGAACAAAGAGTCTAGATTATGGATCCAAGCATCAACTTACCTAAGATGATGATTTTTCTAAAATAACCTCCTTGGAATGCTTCTAATTCTCAAACATTTTGATGGAGAATAAAGAGGTTGTTGTGAGTTCTTGAGATATGTTTAAGTGAGTTGTGTGTGTGTGTTTTTCTACTTGGCCGAGAGTAATAAGAAGACAAGAAGAAGAGAGACTGAGAGAGTTACATGGATTTATGGGATGGTGCATGGAAATCCATAAGGTAATAAGGAGGTGGCTAACCCTCCTTATTTTACTAGTTTCTCCTTTCTTTTTGTTTTCTTCTTGGGCCGAGAAAAGAGAGAAAAGGAAAGATTTTGGGCCCTTTTGTGCTTACGTCCATATCATGGGCCCATTTTGATGATTTTCTGCCCATTGGCCCTTTTTGAGAAAATCACGGCCCAATATCCATCAAGTATGAGTTTTTTTTATGGCCCATTGGGGCTAATTAGGTTAGTTATGGCCCAATAAGGTCCATTAAGGTATTTTATTTCATTCTAGGCCCAATATGGCCCAAAATGTTAAAATGAATGGAAGTGGGTCCAATTAGATTCCATTTAAGAGATCTAAGCCCAAAATAGTCAAACTGGAAGCTTATTGGCCCATTAGGCCCAATAAGGAAATCCTAGTCCATAATGGACTTAAACTGGGGTTTGTTGACTATTTGCAGTGCTTGTATAAAGTGCTTGATGGAAGTTTTGTTGTTATTGAATAAGGATCATACATGCTTTCACATTTTTGGTTCACAATTGTTATCATTGTTGTTGTTACATGGTATAGAATTCCTAGTTGTGACATCATCCCCCCGTTAGAGGGAATTTCGTCCCAAAATTCTTTCTAAAGCTAGATTTGAGAATGCGAGAATAGGTGAGGGTACTTTTGCTTCATCTGGTCTTTGCGTTCCCATGTGAATTCTGACCCACGCTTCGCGTTCCACCGTACCTTCACAATCGGAATTCGACTTTGCTTGGTACGCTTCACCTCCCTGTCCATGATTTCAACTAGTTCTTTGACGAATAGGAGATTCTCGTTGAGTTCTATTTCTTTAAGAGGAATGTCGAGGGTTTCGTCGGATAAACACTTTTTTCAAATTGGAAACATGGAACACAGGGTGTACACTGCTAAGCTCAGCGGGTAGCTGCAGTCTATATGCCACTAGACCGATTCGGGCAAGAATCTCAAAGGATCCGATATATCATGGATTCATCTTTACCTATTTTCCAAAACGAATAACCCCTTTCTAGGGGGAGACTTTTAACAACAACCGATCCCCGACTTGAAACTCCAAGGGCTTCTGCCGTTTATCAGCGTAGCTCTTCTGTCGGTCGCGTAATGCTTGTAGTCGAGCTCTGATTTGAACTATCTTTTCCGTCGTTTCACGTATGATCTTTGGTCCCATTAACGCATCACCTGATGCCAGTTCTCTCGCTAGCTTGGTCCACCTACCTCAGCCCAACACAACAATGATCTACATTTACGTCCATACGACGCCTCGAAAGGAGCAACTTTGATGCTCGTGTGATAACTGTTGTTGTACGAGAATTCAATTAAGGGTAAGTAGGTATCCCATGACTTTCCAAAGTCTATCACACATGCACGAAGCATGCCTTCAAGTGTCTGAATGGTTCGTTTGCTTTGACCATCCGTTTGTGGATGATAAGCAGTGCTCATGTCGAGATGTGTTCCTAGTGCTTTCTGAAGTGATTGCCAAAAACGTGAAGTGAATCTACTATCTCTATCTGAGATGATAGATACTGGCACTCCGTGAAGTCTCACAATTTTATTGATGTATATCCTCGTCATCCTCTCCATCTTGTAGGATCCTTTTTATTGGCAGGAAATGAGCAGATTTTGTCAATCTTTCGACTATTACCCATATGGTGTCTAGTCCATCTGTTGACTTGGGTAATTTGGTCACAAAGTCCATAGTAATCCTTTCCCATTTCCACTCGGGAGTGACTAGTTGCTGTAATAATCCTGAGGGCTTCTGATATTCCACCTTCACTTTAGCGCAAGTAAGGCATTTGCTAACATAGGTGGCAATCTCTGCCTTCATGTTGGGCTACCAATAATGTTGCTTAATATCAAAGTACATTTTATCTGAACCCGGATGGATGGAGTATCGTGTCTTGTGGGCTTTATTCATGACTACTTCTCTGAATCCCCCAAGTTTAAGGATCCAAATGCGGTTCATGAAATAATGTGCTCCGTCCTCTTTCACTTCAAGATTCTTTTCCATTCTACGTAACGCTTCGCTCGTTCTGTTTTCTGCCTTCATGGCATCCGACTGGGCTGTTCTGATTTGCGAGGTCAGGTGGGATTGGATGGTTATCAAGAGAGTTTTCAAACGGCGAGTCGAGTAATCCCTCAGACACAAGGTGTCAGCTACTACGTTAGCTTTACCTGGGTGGTACTTGATTCCACATTCGTAATCGTTCACCAATTCAACCCATCTTCGTTGTCTCATGTTTAACTCCTTTTGGTTTAATATGTGTTGGAGACTCTTGTGGTCCGTGAAAATGGTGTATCTTGTACCATAAAGGTAGTGCCTCCAAATTTTCAAGGCAAAGACCACAACTCCCAATTCTAGATCGTGGGTTGTATAATTCACCTCATGTGTATTTAGTTGTCAGGATGCATAAGCTATCACCTTCCCACACTGTATAAGTATGCAACATAGACCCTGATTCAACGCATCGCAGTAAACTACAAAGTCCTCTGTTCCTTTTGGTAGTGATAGCATCGGTGCACTGCAGAGTGCTTGCTTCAGAGTTCGGAATGCAACCTCTTGCTTATCTGTCCATTCAAAGGGAACACCCTTTTGTGTAAGCATGGTAAGTGGCTTGGCTGTCTTAGAGAAGTTGTGGATGAACCTCCTATAATAGCTTGCGAGGCCTAAACATTGGCGAATGTATGTGGGTGTCGTTAGGATTGCCCATCCTTCGATGGCTTTGACTAACAATGTGACCCAAAAAGTTCACACTTATAGAGTTTTGCATATAACTTTTCGATTCGCAGGGTTTCCAAGATTCATCGGAGATGTCGGCCATGCTCCTCTTCGCTTCGAGAAGAGACTAGAATGTTGTCATTGAAAACGATGACAAAGTTGTCGAGGAATGGTCGGGAGATTCGATTCATTAGGTCCGTGAATGCGGCAGGGGCATTCGTTAGACCGAAGGGCATTACGAAAAATTCATAATGTCCGTAACGAGTTCGGAAAGCGGTTTTAGTGATGTCCTCTTCTCGGACTTTGAGTTGATGGTACCCAGATCGCAGATCTATCTTAGAGAAATAGCTTGCGCTTTGATGTTGATCAAATAGATCGTCGATTTGTGGGAGTGGATAGCGATTTTTGACAGTGAGCTTATTTAGTTCCCTGTAGTCAATGCACATCCTAAAAGATCCGTCTTTCTTCTTAACAAAGAGAACCAGAGCTCCCCATGGTGAGAAATTGGGTCGGCTGAATCCTTTTTCCAAAAGTTCACTGAGCTGGCTGGAAAATTCTTGCATCTCCGCAGGAGCCAATCTATAAGGCGATTTGGCAATGGGAGTAGCTCCTAGCACAAGACCAATTCGAAACTTGACTTGTCTTTCTGGGGGTATCCCCGGAAGATTTTTAGGAAAGACATTCGGGAACTCACAAGCTACTGGAATTTCTTTAATATTGACCTCGTCCTTGGATTTATCCACTATATGAGTCAGAAACGTCGAGTCCTTCTTTCGCAGGTACTTTTGTGCGTTAATGCACGAGATAAGACGAAGGTTTGTGCTAGGTTTGCCTTCTTATATAATTAGGGTTTTGTGATTTGGAAGGTGAAGGCGAACGACCTTCTCATGGCACATAATCTCGGTATGGTGGGGGCTTAACCAATCCATGCCAATAATCACATCAAAACTCCTAATAGAAACATACATTAATGTTATTCAAAAGACGTGTTGGTTTAAGGTTAGGGTACATCCAATATAGATTTCCCCAGTGGATTCTGTTTTCCCATTGGCCATTTCCACCATAAAAGGTTTCATTAAGCTTCTGGGGTTGTTGTTTTAACAAGTGTTTAAATTTATTGCTCACAAAACTTCGTTCTGCTCCAATATGAAAGAGGATGCATGCATAAGTGTGGTTTAGGAGAAACGTACCAGTGACAAAAGCGGGATCCTCAGCACTCTTCCTGTTCCTCCATGCCCGGGGTTGTTGTTATTGGGTCAGTTTCGATAGAAATGCCTAGTCTTTCCACATCCATAGCAGGTGTGGCTCGGTCCTGCATTGTTTTCGCTGTTGTTGGTGTTGTTGTTTCCTTGCTGCTGATTCTGGGGAGGATATGTCTTGCAATATTTTGCCATGTGACCCTTTTGATTGCAGCTGGTGCAATGCATCTCTCTGCATTCTCCATTATGATGGAGACTGCACTTGTTTCACTTTGGAAGACTTCTAGAATACTGCCTAGGAGCACTTGGAGCAGCTGAGACTGGAGCATGTGGTGTAGAGGGAACTTGGATGGTTGCATCATTAACTGTCACCTTTTGTTGCTTCTTGCACAATTCTGAGCCTTGACGTCCCTTCCTCTTGTTATTCTTTCCCTTCTTGTTGTCACTCTCCTTCTTGCCTTCAGATTCCACCAGCTTCTCGCCCTTCTTGTTGTTGTGGTCATACAGTTTCTTGGCCAATCTTTTGGCACTGTCGAAGGTTTCGAGATTTAATCCAAGCATCAACTTACCTAAGATGACAATTTTTGTGGAATAACCTCCTTGGAATGCTTCTAATTCTCGAAACTTTTGATGGAGAATAGAGAGGTTGCTGTGAGTTCTTGAGATACGCTTTCACATTTTTGGTTCGCAATTGTTATCATTGTTGTTGTTACATGGTATATGTCACACCCCAAAACCAAGAACGGCGGAAACGTTCTGGGGTGGAGGACGTCATGTATAGTATCACAACACAGTAAATGTAAATAAGCAAACCACATCATGCATTGCATTAAATATAAAATTTTAATACAAGTGTGTTCTGTACAGTTATAGACACCAAAATAATGTAACACAAAAAAATATGAGATGAGTCTTGAATGCACTCCATCTTCTCAAAAGCTGGCATCGGTACCTGTCTACTGATGACTTGAGAATACAAGTTATTTTGAAAGAGTTTATCAGCATTAAGCTGGTGAGTTCATAAGTATTTTAGTGTCAATGTTTGTTGTCAAAAACGTTTGAACCTGTCTCAATGTATAAGTTTGTAAAAATGTAAGTAAGTGTTTGAAAGTGTTTGTAAAAGTTTGAATCTCTCAGAAAAACCTATATTTTCTATTAAAGTAACCTTCTACCAAGGCTTAACTGTTTTGTATACCCGCTTGTTGTAAATGTGTGTAATTTCCCAAGTATAACTATCATTTAATAAAATATAGTTTGTACATTAATGCTTAAGTGAGGTTATCACTAAAATATGTAATGGGTAAATCATTGTAGTACTGTAGTTTTGTATAATAGGAACTACTGTTGTACTAACTACCTTAAACCGGATTTATATTAAGGTATAATGTGATATATTGCACCATGCTATCGACTGGTAACAATGACATAATGAATGGTCGTAATAAAGAAATGACGTTTGGCACCCGCAGACCTGCAGGTCCGGCTGTAGCTAGCAGCAAGGTGTAGGATAGTCAATCCAGTATAGATCTATACGCAAACTCACGCTTTCCCTCCAAGAGAATTCTGGCTACAACTCGGGCCATGACATTTAAGGCATGCTCCGACACAGTGGATCACAATTGTTAACGTGTTCATGTATATGTAATGTTTCTCATTCTAGTACAATTGTATATGTTCTCCTTCTAGTATAGATGTATATGTCCTGTTTCTAGTATAGATGTATATGTTCATGTTTCTAGTATAGATGTATATGTTCATGTTTCTAGTATAGCTGTATATGTTCATGTTCCTAGTATAGCTGTATATGTTCATGTTTCTAGTATAGATGTATATGAACTCATAGTATAGGTCTATATGTACAATCCCGTGTTACCCCGATGGTGACTAACTAATGATGTATCTAGTACGTATGAATATGGGAGTACTTTTATGTCTATATATGTATATTTGATATATAATTAATATTGAAACGACCTTCGGATGGTCACCCGAAATCCCACCAGACCACATCCAAATCGAGGAAAAGGAAATAGGGTGGATGGCATTCCTAAGCCCTTTAAACATTATTTATACATCTATACATATATGGGCATGCAATTTATAAGAAGTAAAAGCATAAATAAGAATTTTATAAGACATTTGAACCATAAATATTATTTCAAGAAAAGATCGACTTGATGTCAATCCATAAAACAATTTGAAGGCATAAGTTTGATAAAAAAGTTTAAGTAATTGGAACATTTGTTTGAATCACAGTTGTAAATAAGTTTAAAAAGTATAAGAGTTTGTAAAACATTTTGAAGTAAAACAGTTTGATAAACAGTTTGATAATCAGTTTGAACAGTGATAAAATCATTGTTTCCTAGTTATTAATCACATGTGATTAAATGCAATCACATGTGATTGAAGCAATAACTATAAGTGTTTGACTTGTATTCCCCCCCCCCCCCATAAAGTATTTAAAACATTTAAAATCATTTCAAAGGTTGATTAAAGGGGTATGAACTCACTTGTGGTGAGCTGTTTGAATTGCAGTGTCGGATACCATGCTAGGTGGCAAACAGAGACTTGTTTACATGCACGAGCCTAGTTATCATATAATAAGCATATATATAACTAATTAGCCAAATAATAACTTAATAAAATAAGTTGGGACACTTAGGAACATGTAAACACTTTTCATAAGTGTTAAAGGTCCTAATGGTTGCATCTAAGTTGCTACGGGACAAGGCAAAAGGGTTTGAAACATCAAATGACCTTGTATAAGAGTTCACCACCCAACAAACCCCACCTTTGGAGTTTACGGCCGTAAACTCATGGGTTTATGGCCGTGAACTCCTCACTTGGTGGTTTTGGGTGTTTTAAGGTGCTAACTTGATCCTAGAATACTCCTAGCTTTGTTGGAATAATCATTAAAGTAGTTTAAGGCCCTAGAATGCTCCATAGATGAGTTTACGGCCTAATGACCATATCCCCTAGAGTTTACGGCCATAAACTCCTATGGGGTGTTGGTTTTAATTTATTTGAGGCCCTTGCACATGTAGGATAGCTTCCATGTTTTTATATAAGGCTAAAGGGGACAAGAGGCACACATTTGTGCCTTCACTTGGAGTTTACGGCCCAAGTGATGTTCCTTGGCCGTAAACTCCCTTTTAGGGATGATTCTTATGTAGTTAAATCCCCATCCAAGTCCTATACATTTAAAGGCCTTAAGGGTGTTTAGGGTGCATTTTACCCTTGGAAAAGGGGTTTACGGCCCAAGAGATATTATTGGTCGTAAACTCCTATAACTCCAAGATTTTGAAGTGTTTTGATGTCCAAAATAGCTACAAGTATTAGAGGGTAAATGTCCTTAATCTCTAGGGGTGGTTTAGGGCACATTTAGCCCTTAAAAAGGGGTTTACAGCCCAAGAAATGTCCTTAGCCGTAAACTCCTATTACTTGTGTTTCTTGAATGATTTCTAGCCTCTAATGATCATACACTAAGTCCCTAACTAGTTGCTTAACAAGAAAATGGGACTAGGAAGCTTATAGGCCTCGTTTTGGAGTTTACTCCCCAAGAACGTTCTTGGGCGGTAAACTCCCGGATCTTGCAGTTTAGACATGTAATTGATGTTATAAAGCATATAACAAGTTATGAAACACATCTAGGAAAGTAGACTCACATTCTGGGATGAAAACCCGAAGATCCGTCAGAGAGAAAATGGCTTTTCTCTAATTGGAATTGTGAATAATGAATTAATTAAATTCAGAAATCTATTTATAGTCCTGAAATATTTTGGTAGAAAATATTTTTATTCTGGAAATAGGACTGCAACATTATGAAACTTGGAATGCTCAAATTTCACAAAACCGGAGCATCCACTCTCCTGGTATCTCCTTAAATGTAAACCCTAATGTACACAACCTTGTTCGGAAAGTATGAAAATCCCTGAAACTGGACTGGCTTCTATTGAATAGATAATGTTCGTACAAATGGAAATTTTGGGTTGTCACAGTATAGAATTCCTAGTTGTGACAGTGCGACCTGGGGTCAAGTATAAATTTAATGCCTTTGTCAATTTTTCAGAAATTAGGATTTGGTGAAGCTAGACCGACCACAGTTTCACTCCAGTTGGCAGATCGATCGATGGTATATCTAGAAGGAAAAATAGAGGATATTATTATCATCAAAGTTGATAATCTTTTCATCCCAACATATTTTATCATCTTAGATTATGAAGCTGAAGATGTTTGTGCAATAATTCTGGGTAGGCCATTTTTGGCGAGTGATGAAGCACTAATTGATGTCAAGAACGGAGAAGTCACACTGAGAGTGAATGATGAGCAAAGGACGTTCAATATGTTTGAGGCTGTGAAACAGCTTTCTAATGTGGAAGAATGCTTATTGATATTAATCACGGATAGATTGGCAAATTTAAAGGATGTCCACTTGAGTAAGGTGACTCGTAACATTGAGGAAAATAGATCGTCCACAGTTAAAAACGTAGTGAGTCGGGTCAAGGAGAAGCCTGACTTGATTGATCGTGTGGCTGAATCAGCTTTGTCATCCATTAAAAAAGTTTATGTTTTAGAAATGAAGCGGCCTTCAGAACACTTGATGAAGGTTGGAAAGAAAAGGATTAAACATTTGTTGACGCATGAGGAGTTTAAAATACAAAATAACAAAAATACCAAAATTTAAAAGTTTGGGAATGAGAAATGGCAGGGCAAGGAGATTTTGAAAAGAGACAATGAGAGAAAGGATTTGCGTGATCGAACAAGAAGAAAAACACCATTTTGGATAATGAAAAGAGGAAGTGATTGTGCTTCATTTGAAGCGGGTTGAAGAGTAATTTGTTTGTTTTATTTTATATATTTATTTATTTATTTTCTTTTTCTTTAGGTTTTCTTAATTTTATTACTATTAGTATTAGTATTATTATTTTTGTTTTATATTTGCTTTCGTTTTATATTTGTTTTTTGTTTATTTCAATTATTTTCATTTTTGCATTGTTGCTTATTTCATTTCTTTTTATTTGTTTTGTTCTAATAAATCAATCGAGTGTGCAACCCTTGCTTTCTATCCAGGTAGTTAGTGGTGAAGTGAGAGTCATGGAATGGAAAAAGTTCGAGTTATGCTTAGAGATCAGCTATCACGATATACGTTCTTGATTTATCATATCATGTGAAATGACATGTCATCAGGGAGTATTTTTGTATTCTATTTTTATTGCTCGGGACGAGCAATGTTTAAAGTTTGGAGATTTGTTTAGTGCTCGTTTTTCGATCACTAAATGAACTAAAAAGCTCATTTTTGTCCCTGTATTTTACAATTTATATCATTTTTGAGATTAAAAAGATTAATTTATGTTAATGAGTGTAATAGACTTAATATTTCCCAATTTTTATTTTTGTTCCCATTCAGTTGGATTTTTGACCTGTATTGCATGGGTTTCTCATCTCTTATTCTATAGGAAGATAGGAGTTGGGCTTCTTCTTATGAAGTCCAAAGTTCTTAAAGAAATTGACAGCTCATTAACTTATTTTTACAAGTTCACCTAAGCTTCATAGCTCCCCTCCTCTTATTATACAGGTTGGAGGGAGATGGTTTTTTTTTGCACGAAATCCATAATATAGCACCATGTTCTTTTCATCTGAATTGATGGCTTTCATCAGCACTTATCATCACAAGCGGAACTCGAGTTTCTTGAGTTCCACTCCGCCTATTCTACAGGTAGGTGGGATATGGTTTTCTTGCACGGAATCCATTATATAGCATACTGTGCATTGGATCGGAATTGACGGTATTCATTTTACTTGTTATTGCAAGTGCAACCTGTGTCTCATAGGTTCCCCACCGCCTAGTCTACGGGTCATGGTGGGAGTTTGACTTCATCTTATGAAGTTCGAAAATATAAAAAGAATTAACGGATTTTATCTTGTGAATACAAGATTGACTAAGCTTCTTAGGCCACCACCACTTATTCCACAATTCTTGGTGGGAGTTGGACTCATATTATAATGTCCAAATGCTTTCGGCATGGAATTGACAGATTCGAAAGAAGATAAATTCAACACGAGCAAATAAAGACGAATAAAAGATGTTTGACAGATTGACCACGTCTTACTGTTTTCATCATATCTGGCTCATCAGGACTCCGATTTAGGCGATTCAACATGTTTCGGAAACTAGACACAATTATTTACAAGTTTGAAGTTTTGAGTTTTCGCTGACTCGGACGTTTTCCTGCTCATAATCGACGTTCAAGATGAAGTTGGTTTGCTTTTAGAAAAAATAAAAGCTGAAAATTAAAAATTGAATTAAAGTGAAAGATCAAGGGCTAAAGTTGTACCAAGTTGAAAAGTTGATGGCTTAGGGGGTAATGTTGCTCAATTCTTGAAAGTCGTAGGATCATTCATGCACTTATGCTTTATATATATATATATATATATATATATATATATATATATATATATATATATATATATATATATATATATATATATATATATATATAATTGTTTACATGATCAAACCTAGAGATCGGCCAGCATTCCTTCAGCCACCACGACTGTTGCGATTCAAGAGGCAAACATGAGCTTTCTTTTGTTGAGGGGCTATGCCCGTAAGCATACAATATAAGTAATTCAATTTAGGCTCTCCCTTTCTAACTCTTCTGTTTAGTATATTTATTTTGGTTTCTTTTGCTACGGTTACATTTAAGTTCTCGTGTCTTAGTAGTTTTGTGTTTCCTTTATCTATGATGTTTAAATTTTGTTCATTCACTATTATCAATTTTAATTTTATGGAGTTGGTTTTATTAGGGTTTATTTGACTTGGGTGAGATGGTAATTTTAATGTAGTTGATTTTGTTGAAATCGAATAACATATTCAAATGTGCTTATTTTAAAAATATAAATTTTGACGTGTAACTTTGATTTTGGCTAGCACTTGATCAACGTTAGTTAGGGTTAAATTGCTTAGTTTAAATTTAATATTTACATGCTTATATTGGCTTCGAGAGAAGCTTTATTCGTGACATCGTTTGAATATAAATGTGCAGTTTCATTATTTCGCTTAAACTTAACATAGACCTGTGTTAGGGCATTTTTAACAAAACCATTGGACTTAATGCTTTTTAAAATCATGAACTACATAGAGATATGAGTGAATATTTTTTTGTTTTTTTAAATTAAACCAGGAGACCGAGAGGTAATTGATAACTTTTGTTGGTGTTAAGTTATTCATTTCAACATAATTGGTTTGACAAATTAATTGCATTTGAAGAACCATTGAACCCGTTTAAGTCAACTGAATCGCGTTTTTCTCATAATTGTTAAATCGTTCAATTGTTATCCTTGTTTGTTCGATTATTTTAGTTTTCATTTTTACCTTGGTGAATTTGGTTTAATTTTACTTTAATTGTTTGTTTAGTTTAATAAAATCAATCACTTTTGCAATCAATTGCCTAGTTTACTCTTCCTTGGAATAGGATAGTCTATGTGGGTTCGATATCTGGTCTTACGACTATATTACTTGCACGACCTTGTATACTTGCGAGTATGCGTTTTCTTCAACAAGTTTTTGGCGTCGTTTCCGGGTACGATTTTTATTTTTAAGTTAAAAAATTAGGTAGTTCTTAGACTCTTATACATCATGATGATATTTTACTCTGGTTGGTCGAAGATTCAGATCACCTGAATTTGCGCTTGATTGGGAGATTCAAAGAACTTTGAGAGGATTGAGGAGACTTCGGATTCAAGAAGAAATAGGAGATAACAGAAATGAAAACAATAATGGAAATAGAGGTTTCGAAGGAACAAACTCGCCGATTGTCAGCGCAACAATTAATGCTGACAATTTTGAATTCAAACCCGTGATGTTTCAGATGATCAACAACAATGGTCTCGTTGGAGGAATGCCTAGAGATGACCCTTTGTCCCATCTGCGTTCCTTTAACCAGATGTGTGATAATTTCAAACATAGAGGCATGACGGCTGATGCATTTAGACTAAGATTATTTCCCTACACACTACAAGGGAAAGCTCGAGACTGGTTTGAGTCTTTGCGTTTTGATTCCATCACCACTTGGGAGTAATTAAGAGAAAAATTCCCACCGACGCGAAATGCAAATCTAAGAAATTCCATCACATCATTCCGACAAATGGATGGTGAATCGTTATGGGAAGTGTGGGAGAGATGGAACAATTTGCTGAGAAAATGGCCAACACATCGACTCTTTGATGAGGTGAAACTTGAGACATTTTACCAAGGTTTGGATGCTCAAACACGCATGCTAGTAAATACATTAGCTGGAGGAGCATTGCTTACAAAGAGTTATGAAGAGAGTGTGGAGATATTGGATAGAATAATAACCAATAATTTATAGTGGCCCATAGATAGGGTACATGCAAGTGGTTCGAAAGGAAGTACAACGTCTGAAGTTCGTCTTGCAGCTCAAAATGATGCATTAGCAGCCGAGCTGGCTTCGATCAAAAGTATGATGAAGAATATGATGTCAAGCAGTGGAATGAAAGAGAAGAATGCTGAGTTTTGTGTGGTTTGTCAAGGAGTCCATGATTATAGTGATTGGCCACAAAATCATGAATCTGTGTTTTTCATGGTTAGGCAACAGCAACAGCAAGAGCAGTTTCAACAAAGGTCTCAAAACCCACCCATCAGGGTTTTTCCAAATGCAAAATCAACAAGTGAGACCACATGGAGGTGCATTCCACCAGGCATTAGGAAGCAAACCTTGATCAAATCAAGAGATGTCACCTTTCGAGAAATCCTTGATGGAGTTTATGATCAAACAATATCAAAAGACTGGGGGGCGTGAGAAGAATCAAGCAATTGGCATGAGAAATATGGAAAATCAATTAGAGAAATTAGCACAAGCACTGAACTCACGACAACCTGGAATGTTGCCAAGTAATACTCAAAATCCAGGTAATGGCAATGATAAGAGGCAATACAATGCCATCACACTTCGATCAGGAAAGGAGTTAACTCCAAAGAATCATGACTTACCAATCACCGATGATGAGCAACACTTGGTAAGTGTTAAGACTGATAAGAAGAAGCAAGCATTGAAAGATGATGAAAAAAGTTTGTTAAGATTGAAAACATAACTGATGAGGAGTACGGGCAGAAGAAACTGAACAAGGAAGGTCCAACAAGTTCAAGTCCAAGCGCTGGAAAACAAAAGAAGGCCCAAGAAAAAGATGCTCGAACTGGTGTGGCTGTTGCACCAACAACTTTGCCTTTCCCACATGGACAAAATAAGTCCAAGGAAGATGATGAGAAATTTAAAAAGTTTCTAGAGATCCTTTATAAACTTCATATCAACATTCCTTTTGTTGAAGCTTTAAAACGGATACCTACATATGCCAAGTTCATGTTGGAAGTTCTTACAAGGAAAAGACATTGGAGAGAGTTTGAGACCGTTGCAATGACAAAAAGTTGCACATCAATAATCAAAAACAAATTACCTGTGCAGAAGGATGTTCCGGGTAGTTTCATTCTACTGTGCAAAATTGGAAAATTTGACAAGATAGGTTTGTACAACCTGGGTGCAAGTATCAAGTTAATGCCTTTGTCAAATTTTCAGAAATTAGGATTGTGCTTTGCATCTGAATTGACGGTATTCATTTTAGTTGTTATTGCAAGTGCAACCTATGTCTCATAGGGTCCCCACCGCCTAGTCTACGGGTCATGGTGGGATTTTGACTTCATCTTATGAAGTTCAAAAATCTAAATGGAAATAACGGATTTTATCTTGTGAATACAAGATTGCCTAAGTTTCTTAGGCCACCACCACATATTCCACGAGTCTTGGTGGGAGTTGGACTCATATTATAATGTCCAAATGGTTTCGAGAAGGAATTGACGGATTCGAAAGAACGAGCAAATAAAGGCGAATAAAAGATGTGTGACAGATTGAGCACGTCTCAGTATTATCATCATATCTGGCTCATCGGTACTCCGATTTAATCGATTCAAGATGTTTCGGAAACTAGACACAATTATCTACAAGTTTGAAGTTTTGAGTCTTCGCTGAATTAGTGGTATCCTGCTCATAATCGACGTTGAAGTTGAAGTTGGTTTGCTGTTTGAAAAAATAAAAGCTGAAAATTAAAAAATGAATTAAAGTGAAAGATCAAGGGCTAAAGTTGTACCAAGTTGAAAAGTTGATTGCTTAGGGGGTAATGCTGCTCAATTCTTGAAAGTCAGAGGATCCGTCATGCACTTATGCTTTGTATATATAATTGTTTACGTGATCAAATGAGAGAAGGAAGACACAGACGAAAAAAAAAACCTACAGATGGGCCACTATTCCTTCAGCCACTACGACTGTTGCGATTCAAGAGGCAAACATGAGCTGTGTTTTGTTGAGTAGGCTACGCCCATAAGCATACAGCATAAGTAATTCAATTTAGTCTCTCCCTTTCTAACTCTTCTGTTTAATTTATTTATTTTCGTTTCTTTTGCTATGGTTACATTTAAGTTATCGTGTCTTAGTAGTTTTATATTTCCTTTATTTATGATGTTTAAATTTTGTTCATTCACTATTATCAATTTTAATTTTATGGAGTAGGTTTTATTAGGGTTTAGTTGACTTGTGTGAGATGGTAATTTTAATGTAGTTGATTTTTGTTGAAATAATTTTGTTGAAATCGAATAACATATTCAAATGTGTGCTTATTTTAAAAATATAAATTTTGACGGGTAACTTTGATTTTAGCTATCACTTGATCAATGTTAGTTAGAGTTAATTTGCTTAATTTAAATTTAATATTTACATGCTTATATTGACTTCGAGAGAAGGTTTATTTGTGACATCATTTGAATATAAATGTGCGGTTTCATTATTTCGCTTAAACATAACATACACGTGTGTTAGGACATTTTTAACTAAACCATTAGACTTAATGTTTTTTAAAATCATGAACTACAAAGAGATATGAGTGAATATATTTTTTAAATCAAATCATGAGACCAAGAGGTAATTGATAACTTTTGTTGGTGTTAGTTATTCGTTTCAACATAATTGGTTTGACAAGTTAGTTGCATTTGAAGAACCACTGAACCCGTTTAAGTCAAATGAGTCACGTTTTTCTCATAGTTGTTAAATCGTTCAATTGTTATCCTTGTTTGTTCGATTATTTTAGTTTTCATTTTTACCTTGGTGAATTTAGGTTAATTTTATTTTAATTGTTTCCTTAGTTTAATAAAATCAATCACTTTTGCAATCAATTGCCTAGTTTACTCTTCCTTAGAATAGAATTGTCCTAGTGGGTTCGATATCTAGTCTTACGACTATATTACTTGCACGACCTCTTTCATCAACACTAACACCCACCCTTTGCCAAAGATCTTTGTTATGAAGATACCGAAACATCTTTCTACGAGGTCAAGCTTAAAAACCTTGTTTGGACACACAAATTCTAGCTATACTCAAAGGATATGAGGATCAACTTAAGCTTTACTAACTAACAACGTCCATATTACTAACTATATGTTATCACTTAAGCAAAAATCAATGGAATAACACATCATACACCCGGTAAGATCCCAAAAATATCATATTATTTGTAATTACGTATAAAAGCCTAGGTGATCATCATATACAGACACGTATTCACTCCTACTCTCATTTTCATTGTCTCAACACTTAAGCTCTCTCACACTCACATCACGATTAGCTTGGACTTGTAATTTTTTTTTTTTAATGTAAGTTCTAAGCTTGATAATTTCATCACCTACCGAGGTTTCATGATGGAAATTCAAAAGGATTAAGGGATTTCCTAGTACATCACTGTGTTTATGCATTTGATTTTGCTTATCTAGCATAGTGTGATTAATTACAATAGTTTCTCATATTTAAGTGATTTTTTATCTAATTTTATAGCTAAAACGGAAGGGGTTTTGATACATAAAATGGTGAGTTTTTCATAAAAACCAGCAACCAAAGCTTTAAAATTTTCTAGTAAATTTCAAGTATCCTTTTATACAAGTGTGAATGATGTAAAAAAAGCAATAGAATGTTTAAGTATAATAACCTTTGAAGCCTTTGGACCCTCTTGCATTTGGGGTACTGGTGTGGATGGTAAGAACAAGTAGCTTGCACTTCTCTATAAGTACTCCACCACCAAGAGTATGGTACCTAAAAATGCTAGTTTTCTTCTTGTATGACTTTGTTCTTGAATCCTTAAGTGGTTAAAAAATTAAGGAATAAAAGGCCAACACAAAGTAATCACCAAAAGGCAAACATGAACTTCAAAATGGAGAGAACTCCCACCTCTAAGCTAGTTACGGTTTTTGTGAAAAAAAAATGAAGAAAACGAAGTACCCAAAATTCATGCAAACACTCTCATTTTATATCCCATGCAAAGTAAAGCATTTTAATACTCTAAAGTATTATAAAGCAAAAAAGCTAAAGGGGGAAAGGTATTGATGCAGCATGGGAAGATACACAAGTAACCTCCTATGCCTTAACCATTTTGGCCATGGAGAGGAAAGAAGACAAAAATTGTTTTCTAGCCATTTTAACTATGGTAGAGTAAGTCTTTTGATTTACCATGGTTAACCAAAGTTTTCAAAAGTTTGTACATGACTTATTTTCTGATACCATATCATTTTAGTGAATAGTTTTTTCTATTTCTTATAATATTGTTTTCATAAAACAATAATTTTTCTCTAATTAAATACAAGATTTGAATTTATTCATTAATAACCAATTACTTAATAAATATTCAATAAGTACCAACTTGATTAAGGTGTGACCCTATAAGATAATGTGTCATAACACATATCACTCAATAATGATTCTTGAGCATAGAGATCCAACAATCTCCCACTTGCACAACATTTATTAAAGACTAACACTGACAATAGTTAGTGTAACATCCCACACTGGCACATATCACAATATTGTCTGTTTTGGGCTGATTTATTTCGTAAAGTTACTAACTTTATGTGCATGAATGACTTAATGAAGCTCTTAAAGCTCAAATGGACTTAACAAATGGCTTAATGCATGCATGAGACCACTAAAAGCATAAAGCTTGCACCTTTAAGCCTAAGAAACTCATTATATGACAAGATCTAAAAGAATAAGCCCCACAAACAGCTTAACCCATCAAACTAACCCAAAAACAAACCAAAAGCATCAAAACCAAGATATGAAGAGATCTAAGCAAGAATAAGACAAGGTATGAACTTGATACATCAAAAGACTTGCAAAATGAGTGGTGATTCTGGATCTATAAACTTCAGACAATGCAATGCACCTTCAATCTTCTTTACTTTCTTCAAAAAAAACGCAAAATAATCACCAAATTCTTATCAAGAGCTCAAAGACACAACAATGGATGCTAAGGGTCGAGATTTAGGGTTGTAGGGCAATGAAGGCTGTTAAAGATGCCAAACCATGGACTTAAGAACCTTATATAGGGTGCAACACCCTAAATTTAGGGTTTCTTATTTTCCTCATACGCCAAGGGTAACACTCATACACCCAACGTAGAAGGCCTCGCATCCGTGATGATGTCTTCTTAGTACGCTCCAGTGTATGCCCAACATACTCGACTTCGCACTAGTACGCCCTGCTTACTTCCTATGTATGCTTCACATAGGGTTATACTTATACCCTAAATTCATCTGAAGGCCTTAACTTTCTAATTATAAGTCCGATTTTGATGATCCATATATCCACCAAAAGGTAACGAGAAGCTCTACGCTTTTATCAACTCATACCTGCCATAAAATTTCCCGAACAAAAATCTAATTTCCATAAAAGCCCAATCTAACACTTTACCACAATGCCCTTTGGCTACAAAACACAATCTGACCACCCTAATCATCAATATTATGTCACCCACACCCAAATAGGAAATGATTTGGGACATGTCAGGCCAATCTATCATGCAATTCCTAAAATTACTAATACCAATATATATTCTGAATCTTGCATAGCATACAATGTTCCCTAGGCTACAAGGCATCACATATCAGGCCAATGTATCATGAAATTCCTGAAAGGATTGCTAGCCTTATCCTAGCATGAAATTCCCATAGCATATATTTATAAAAAACATGTGTGGGTATTCTTGGGAATTACTTACTTGAGCTCGGCCGATTGCACGCACTACACCCTTTCTTATCTTACAAAACTCTTTTCTCAAAAATACTTTTCTTTTAAAAAAACTTACCAAATCCTTAATTTGAGTTCAAACACACCCGAGAGTATGTCTGAATCCCTCAAACCAAGGCTCAAATACAAACTATAACATCCCTCTCTTGCACGTATCACAATATTGTCCGCTTTGGGCTCCCAGGATTTCTTAAGGGATCTGTTTCCCTCAAGGATTTAAAATGCATTTTGACAAGAAAGATATCCATGCCCCTTTTAAGGAAATGCTTCATTCTCCTTCCAAGATGATGTGAGATCGGGTGCAATGCCTTGTCCTGAATCATTTCTCATTTGGGTGTGGGTGACGTAATTTAGATGATTTGGGTGGTCGGATTGTGTTTTGGAGCCAAGGGGTATTTTGTTAAAGTGTCAGCTTGGGATTTTATGGAAATTGTATTTTTTTTTTTTGGAAAATTTTATAAAAGTTATGAGTTGATAAAATTGTAGAGCTTCTCGTTACCTTTTCATGGATATAAGGATCGTCGAAATTGGACTTATAATGACAAATTTAAGGCCTTCGGATGAATTCAATGTATAAGGATAACCCTAGTATATGGGGCGTACATAGGGAGTACACATCGCATACTAGTGCAAGGTCGAGCACGCAAGGCATACACTGGCATACGCTGAGCGTACTAAGCAGACAGGGTCGTGGATGCGAGGGCTCGTACGCTGGGCATACAATGGTTGCGCTTGGCATATGAGGAGATTAAGAAACCCTAACATTATGGTGTTGCACCCTATATAAGGTGATTAAGTCCATAGGGTTTTCCTTTTTATCAGCCTTCATTTCCCTAAAACCCTAAATCTCGACCCTTAGCCTCCATTGTTGTTTTTTTCGAGCTGTTGTGGAGAACTTGGTGGTTATTTTGCTCTTTTTGAAGAAAGTAAAGAAGATTGAAGGTGCTTTGCTTGGTGTGAAGTTTATAGAATCACCACTCATTTTGCAAGTCTTTCGAGGTATCAAGTTCATACCTTGTCTTCTTCTTGCTTAGATCCCTTCATATATTTGTTTCAGTGCTTTTGGTTCCTTTTTGGGTTAGTTTTATGGGTTAAATCGTTTTTGGTGCTTGCTCTTTTAGATCTGGTCGTATAATGAGTTTCTTAGGCATAAAGGTGCAAGCTTTATGGTTTTGGTGGTCTCATGCATGCACTAATTCATTTCTTAAGTCCTTTTGGGCTTTAAAAGCTTCATTAAATCATGCATGCACGTAAAGTTAGCAACCTTACATGATAAATTAGCCTAAAGCGGACAATATTGTGATACGTACCACTAGGGGATGTTACACCAACTACTGTCTATGTCAGTTGTTAATGAATCTTATGCAAGTGCGAGATTGTTGAATCTCTATGCTCAAGAATCATTAGTCAGTGATATTTCTAATGGCACATGATCCTATAGGGTCACACCTTAATCAAGTTGGTACTTGTTGAATATATTTTAAGTAATTGGTTATTAGTAAATAAATTCAAATCTTGTATATAATTAGACTAAAAATTTTGTTTTGTGAAAACAATATCATAAGAGGTAGAAAACTAGTCATTATATTATATGGTATCAAAAAATAAGTCATGTAAAAATTTTTGAAAACTTTGGTTAACCATGGTAAATTCAAAGACTTACTCTACCTTGGTTAAAATGGCTATAAGTTAATTTTTGTCTTCTTCCCTCTCCATGGCCGAAATGTTCAAGGCATAGGAGGTTACTTGTGTATCTTCCCATGTCTTGCATCCATACGTTGCCCCCTTTGGATTTTTGCTTTATAATACTTTAATTTATTATAATAAAAATGCTTTACTTTGCATGGGATATAAAAGGATATTGTTTGCATGAATTTTGGCTAATTCATTTTCTTCACTTTTCTCACCAAAACCGTAACTAGCTTAGAGGTGGCAGTTCGCTCCCTTTTGAAGTTCTTGTTTTTCTTTTGGTGCTTACTTTGGGTTAACCTTTTATTCTTTAATTTTTTTAATCACTTAAGGATTCAAGAACAAAGTTATACAAGACGAAAACTAGCATTTTTAGGTACCTTACTCTTGGCGGTGGATTACTTATGGAGAAGTTCAAGCTACTCGTTCTTGCTGTCTACACCAATACCCCAAATCCAAGAGGATCCAAAGCCTTCAAAGGTTGTCATACTTAAACACCCTATTGCTTTATTAAATCATTCACACTTCCATAAAAGGATCCTTGATGGTTTTGGTTTCATTATATACTTGAAATTTACTAGAAATTTTTAAAGCTTTTGTTGCCGGTTTTTATGAAAAACTCACCATTTTATGTATCAAAACCCCTTCCATTTTGGCTATAAATTAGATTAAAAAATCACTTAAATATGAGAAACTATTGTAATTGATCACACTATGCTAGATAAGCAAAATCAAATGCGTAAACACAGTGATGTACTAGGAATTCCCTTAATCCTTTTGGATTTCTACCATAAAACCTCGGGAGGCTATGAAATTACCAACCTTAGAACTTACATTAATAAAAATAAAAATTACAAGTCCAAGATAATCATGATGTGACTGTGAGAGAGCTTAAGTGGTAAGAGAATTAAAATGAGAGTAGGAGTGAGTATGTGCGTGTGTGTATGATGATCACCTAGGCTTTTGTACGTAATAACAAATAATTTGATATTGTTGGGATCTTCCTTGATCCATGATTCACTTGGATTTTTCGAAGGTCCACAAAATGAATCTAGCTTTGAAAACATGCTTTTGACATGGTCTTATTCTTTTCTAGTAAATCATGTGATACCTGCATAAGATTTTACCAGTGTTACACAGCTCGGCATAGGCGGCCGATTAACCGGCTGACTAATCGAAATCGGGTATGGGTCTAGGCGCCTAATTAGGAATCGGCCAAAAAACCTTAGAACTGGTCAAAAAATTAGCTCCAATTCGGTCAAAATTATAAAAATTAGGAATTGGTTAAAATTAGAAAAAATCTATAAAATCGAAAAAACTCAAAATTTTCGTCTGTTTAAGAAAAAAAATCTATAATTGTTATTGATATTCGTCTATTTTGTTATAACTTTTAATTGTAACACTGAAAATTTTAAAATTTATTTTAAACAATTTATAAAAGCATTTCTCTCTTAATTTCATATAACATCAAATTTCAAATTCCAATATGTATCATACGAATCCCAAGATCACATAATTATATCAAATTCCTCTACGTGTGTACAGATCAAGCCGGCGCCTTCCCACGGTCATCGCTAGTACCTGAAACAACAACACTAACACTGTAAGCACAAAGCTTAGTGAGTTCCCCAAAATACCACACATAAACACATATTAGCCACTCGAGGCTATAACTCTATGGGTCCGTGCACCCAAACTCTGTGAACCCTCAGGTTCTAACTCTAGGAACCTTCCGGTTCCAACTCTATAAGCATGCACAACATAAATCACATAGACATCATGCAGTACAACACATAGCATACACATAACATACACATACTCTATCACATAACTCTGGTTACCTACTCGGGGTAAAGTATAGTGAGAAGACTCACCTCGCGTGTCTCAGTATCTCACGATCTCTGGAAATCCCTCGTACTCGATCCTCCGAGCTCTACTCCTCCTATAACATCACAAGACTCTAATTAACACTTTTATCTCTAAGGTTGACTATCCCTAAGAAGTCAACACAGGTCAACGGTCAACGGTCAACGGTCAACTTTGACCGGACTCGGCGAGTGCCCGCGGCAACTCGGCGAGTCTAGACGTTCTCACCAACTCTCTAGGATTCCCTTTCTACACGTCGAGTACTCCCCCTGACTCGACGAGTTCCACCTAGAAGAATCGCGGGACCACCCCGACTCAACTCGCCGAGTCTCAAGAACGACTCGGCGAGTCCCAGCTCGACTCAGATCACATGACAATCCTCTCTAACTCGCCCTGACTCACTGGGTCAACTCCTGACTCGTCTGGACCACTCTCTGGCCGGTCCAAGGCAATCTTCAAGCTACTCGCCGAGTCTGCTCATCGGACTCGGCGAGTCCATTCCATGCAATCACTCAAACTTGCTTCTAAGGTCAGATCTACTCCAACAATTCATAGATCTGGCCCTCCTAGATTGATTCATCACGTAAAGTCCTAGCCTTGATGCATTAACAACCTCTATATGACTAATTATGAAGAATCTTCAACAAATCTCACTACACAAGGTCATGACCTCCATTGTTCTCTATAAAGCTTGAGGAATGAGACTTTCTGGACCTCTATGGATCCAGATCCGAAGTCTCATCACTAGCATGGGACTATTTGGCCATCTAATCAACTCAACAAGGCCACAAGAAACCCTAAAATTGGTTATACTTCACAAAACAGGAGATGAGTCGAAATTATACCTTTAGATTGAAGGGTCAAGCTTCCAATCCACCAAATAGCAGCCCCCTTTGCCTCCTCTTGGCTAGAGCCTCCTTCTTCTTTGCTAAACAACACACAAATGTCAAGAAATGCCTCCTTTCACTCTCAAATCGCTAAAGCACTTTTAGGGTTTCTCTCTATGGACTGATGGATGCAAATGACGGCCATAAGGCCATTTAAATAGGTCCCAAACCCGAGAAATTAGGGTTTCATTAAACAGCGTGGACTCGCCGAGTCCATATCCTGGACTCGCCGAGTCCGAACGAATCCCGCGTCCAGAATCGCGACCCTACTCGGCGAGTCTGAGCTCCAACTCGCCGAGTCCCTTCTCAAAACTCAAAATATTAAAACAATAAAATACCTGGAGATCCGGGCTGTTACAATTCTCCCCCACTAGGATTAGACTTTGCCCTCGAAGTCTCGCTCTAAAATAGCTCCGGATGCTGAGCCCGCATCTCGCGCTCCGGCTCCCAGGTCATCTCTGATCCCTTCCGGTGTTGCCACTGAACCAACACCAAAGGTACCTCCTTGTTCCTCAGAACCTTGATCTTCCGATCTCTGATGGCTACTGGTCTCTCGGCGTAATTCAGGCTCGCATCCACCTGAATATCCTCTAATGGAACTACTGCCGACTCATTGGCAATACATTTCCTCAATTGCGACACATGGAAAGTGTCGTGGATTTGCCCCAACTCTGCTGGCAATTCCAAACGATAGGCTACCCGGCCTACCCTCGCAATCACGCGAAATGGCCCAATATACCGGGGCCCCAACTTGCCCCTCTTCCTGAATCGAATCACCCCTTTCCAAGGAGAGACCTTCAGGAGAACGAAGTCACCGACCTGAAACTCAAGCTCGGACCGGCGTCTGTCTGCATAACTCTTCTGTCGACTCTGGGCGGTCAACAACCTCTGTCTGACCTGCTGAATCTGCTCTGTCGTTTGAAGCACGATCTCGGTACTGCCCATCACTCTCTGCCCGACCTCTCCCCAGCAAATGGGGGTCCGACACCTCCTACCATACAACAGCTCAAAGGGTGGCATACCAATGCTCGAATGATAGCTGTTGTTGTAGGAAAACTCTGCCAAAGGTAGATACGCATCCCAGCTACCCCCAAAATCCAACACACATGCTCGAAGCATGTCCTCAAGCGTCTGAATCGTCCGCTCACTCTGACCGTCTGTCTGGGGATGATATGCGGTACTAAAATGCAATCTAGTACCCAACTCCTCATGAAATTTCTTCCAGAATCTGGAAGTAAAGCGCACATCACGGTCTGAAACAATCGAGATCGGCACCCCATGCCGAGATACCACTTCTCTCACATATAACTCTGCCAACTTCTCTGC
Organism: Lactuca sativa; assembly: GCF_002870075.4. NCBI lineage: Eukaryota > Viridiplantae > Streptophyta > Magnoliopsida > Asterales > Asteraceae > Lactuca > Lactuca sativa. The sequence goes on from NC_056626.2 coordinate 255,956,464, forward strand.
TGAAGAACTCTCACTGATGGCAAGGAAGTGAGCGCTCTTCGTCAACCTATCCACAATCACCCAAATTGCATCAACTCCCCTGGTAGTTCTTGGCAATTTGGTGATGAAATCCATAGTGATCTGTTCCCATTTCCATTCGGGAACCTCCAATGGCTGCAACTTGCCATGCGGTCTCTGGTGCTCGGCCTTAACCCTGCGGCAGGTCAAGCACCTCTCAACGAACCACGCGACGTCCCTCTTCATACAGGGCCACCAATACTCTCTCCTCAAATCCAAATACATCTTCGTAGCCCCCGGATGGATCGAAAATTTCGACCGATGAGCCTCCTCCATCAAGGAAGTGCGCGTACCACCCACGAACGGTACCCAAATCCGACCCTGAAAAGTCATAAGCCCTCGCCCATCCGTAACGAATTCTGAAACCAAACCAACGACCCGTTCCCTCTTCTGCATCTCCGGCTGCACAGCCTCGGCCTGTGCCCCACGAATGGCATCCAATACCGGAGCTATCATGGTCAATCTCAAACATACATCTCGCAATGGAGTGCTCTCCGCCCTGCGGCTCAACGCATCGGCCACCACGTTGGCCTTGCCCGGGTGGTACAGGATCTCACAATCATAATCCTTGACCACATCTAACCACCTCCTCTGACTCATGTTTAGATTGGGCTGATCCATCAAGTACTTCAAGCTCTTATGGTCCGTATATATCGTACATCGAACCCCATATAAGTAGTGGCGCCAAATCTTGAGGGCGAACACTACTGCCCCCAACTCTAGATCATGCGTCGGATATCTTGTCTCATGAGGCTTCAGCTGCCTCGATGCATATGCTATCACATGACCCCTCTGCATCAACACCGCACCCATCCCCAAAATCGATGCATCACAATATACTACAAAATCCTCCATCCCTTGCGGGAGAGCTAATACCGGGGCTTCGCACAATCTCTGGCGAAGTGTCTCAAAGGAGGTCTGCTGCTCGGGACCCCATGAGAATGCAACACCCTTCCGGGTCAACCTGGTGAGCGGCACTGCGATTTTGGAGAAATCCTTGATAAATCTCCGATAATACCCTGCTAATCCAAGGAAGCTCCTGATCTCAGAGGGTGACCTTGGCACCGCCCAACCCATCACCGCCTCAACCTTGGCCGGATCGACCAGAATCCCTTCCTGGTTAACGAGATGTCCTAGGAACTGGACCTCCCGTAACCAGAAATCACACTTGGAGAACTTTGCATAAAGCTTCTCCGATCTCCGTACCCCAAGGACCTCCCTCAAATGTTCCTCATGCTGCTCCCTAGATCTCGAATACACCAGAATATCATCGATAAATACAATCACCGACCGATCCAACATCGGCCTACATACCCTGTTCATGAGATCCATGAACACCGCCGGGGCATTGGTGAGCCCAAAAGGCATCACCACAAACTCATAATGCCCATAACGCGTCCTGAAAGCTGTCTTCTGGACGTCCCCGTCTCGCACCCTCACCTGATGATATCCCGACCTCAAATCGATCTTGGAAAACCAAGATGCTCCCTGCAACTGATCAAATAAATCGTCGATCCTTGGCAACGGGTAACGGTTCTTGACCGTCAGCTTGTTCAACTCCCGGTAATCAATACACATCCGGTGTGAACCATCCTTCTTCTTGACAAACAGAATAGGTGCTCCCCACGGCGAGCTGCTCGGCCGAATAAATCCCTTCCCCAGCAACTCCTGAAGCTGCGAGGATAACTCTTGCATCTCTGGAGGTGCAAGACGATAAGGCACCTTAGCTACAGGCGCAGCCCCCGGAACCAAATCAATACCAAACTCTACTTGCCTCACAGGAGGTACTCCCGGCAGCTCCTCGGGAAAGACATCTGGAAACTCACATACCACCGGTACCTCCCCAACTGAACTCGGTCTCTCGGAAGTCACTCGCATATCCATCACATACGCCACAAAACCCTTACAGCCCTGCTGTAGACACTGCCTCGCCCTGGCGGCCGAACAAAAGGCTGATCCCGAACGTGTACCCTCACCGTACACCGAAAGAACTCCCCCACTAGGGTCTCGTATGGTCACCAGCTGACGCTCACAATCGATAATCGCGCCGAATCGGCTCAACCAGTCCATGCCCACAATGACACAAACATCGCCCATCGCAATAGGAATCAGATCAATCGGAAACTCAATCCCGAAGATCTCTAACACACATCCCCGGAAAACCTCTGTGGCACAAATCACTCTATCATCAGCTATGGAGACTCTCAAAGGCCGACTCAGTGCCTCACGACTAGCACTGATATGCTGGCTAAAGGCCAAAGATACAAAAGACCGACTCGCACCCGAGTCAAATAACACTAAAGCAGGTACGGAATTCACAAGAAAAGTACCTACACATAACATAATATAAGCATAACATCATATGTCAAAATGAATACACGAAAGGAAACATACCAGCCACAACATCGGGCGCAGCGCGGACCTCCTCCGCAGTCAGCCGGAAGGCTCTCCCTCGAGCTCTCGGCGTCTCAGCCTTCACAGGCCGACTCTCTGTAACTCTGGTGGCGGCAGGAGCAGACCCCTGAGATGCTCCGCGCAACTGCGGACACTCGGCCTTCCGGTGTCCGGTCTGGTTGCAGTGAAAGCAAACTGCAAACCCCTTGGGGCAGTCCTTGGCCATGTGCCCCTCCTTACCACATTTGTAGCAAGACCCTGCTCGGCAGACGCCGTCATGACCCTTGCCGCACTTTCCGCAAGTGCGGCCCTTCTGGCTCCCTGGTCTGGGATCAGCAGGCTTGGCCCGCTTGGCGGCCGGCTGCGACAACGCCGGTCGCCGATCCCTCCCCTGAGACTCTGCCTCCTCCCTGGCCTGGGTCTCAAGCTCAATCTCCCTCTTCCGGGCATTTGCCTGAAGCTCGGCAAATGTCCGGTACGAGGAGTTCGCAGCGAACTCCCGAATATCCCTCCTCAAAATGCTCAAGTAGCGGCTCATACGTGCCTGCTCAGTGGACACGTGCTCAGGGCAGAACATCGCCCTCTCGTGGAACATCCTCGTGATCGCTGTAACAGACTCAGTACCCTGCTTGAGGGTCAGAAACTCCTGTGCTAAACGCTCCCTCTCCACCTGGGGAACGTACTCATCCCGAAACATAGTGGTGAACCTCTCCCAGGTCACCGCAGAAAGCTCAGCAGGCGAATAATGCGCTGTCACAAACTTCCACCAGTCCTTCGCTCCCAAGCGAAGCTGGTTCAGCGCGAACCGTACCTTCAAATGCTCAGGAGACGAGCAAGTGAAGAAACACCCCTCAATATCAGATATCCACCTCATAGCTGCCACCGGATCCTGAGTACCATCAAACTCTGGTGGCTTTGTGTTGCTGAACTCACGGAACAGCAACGCATCCCCACCCTGCGGCCTCGCAGCAGCAATCGCTGCGGTAGCCGCTGCAGCAGCAGCCTCAGAAAGAGCTGCATAACGCTCATCAAACGTCTCAATCAAGGTGGTCTTTATAGACCCAAACATCTCCGGTATCTCTGCCCTGATGGCCGCAGCCACCTCCTCCTGAATGATCCGGCGGATCTCCTCCTCACTGGTACCACTGCTCTCGGGCATCAAACGTGTCCTCACCATGATCTACCCCTGAAATACGACATACGATAAATTAGAATCCACACGAGTATGCTCACCCTCGACAACTCTTTTCTCCTTGATTCTTGGCATTCCAAAGATTCTAACTTAGGCTGCACACTGCTCCGGTGCTTCCAGTAGTACGGGCCCAATACTACTGTCCGCACCGCACCAGAATACACTCCAAGTCCTTCTCTTTGGATCCCAGGGCTCAAGTACTTTATCATGCATAGACTACTCTCTAATAGATTTCTCATAAGTCCCTTGCTGCTACCTACTCACTCTCAAGCATCTCATAGCAGCTCACCTCTCTCTAGGCTAAGGCATCACACATCAGGCCACTCTAGTCCTAATAGCAATACCTAGCCTACTCTAGCATGCGGATACATCATATCAATATCAATATCACATAATATATAAAGGTATTTTGGGAAATCACCGTTCGGGCGCTGACTGATCGTACACACATCTCTCGCTCTGCGTTTTTCGAAAATCTTTTACTCTTTTTGAAATTACATCTCAAATCCTCAGTTTGAGTTCAAATACGCCCGAAGGTGTACTCGAATCCCTCAAACCAAGGCTCTGATACCAACTTGTAACACTGAAAATTTTAAAATTTATTTTAAACAATTTATAAAAGCATTTCTCTCTTAATTTCATAAAACATCAAATTTCAAATTCCAATATGTATCATACGAATCCCAAGATCACATAATTATATCAAATTCCTCTACGTGTGTACAGATCAAGCCGGCGCCTTCCCACGGTCATCGCTAGTACCTGAAACAACAACACTAACACTGTAAGCACAAAGCTTAGTGAGTTCCCCAAAATACCACACATAAACACATATTAGCCACTCGAGGCTATAACTCTATGGGTCCGTGCACCCAAACTCTGTGAACCCTCAGGTTCTAACTCTAGGAACCTTCCGGTTCCAACTCTATAAGCATGCACAACATAAATCACATAGACATCATGCAGTACAACACATAGCATACACATAACATACACATACTCTATCACATAACTCTGGTTACCTACTCGGGGTAAAGTATAGTGAGAAGACTCACCTCGCGTGTCTCAGTATCTCACGATCTCTGGAAATCCCTCGTACTCGATCCTCCGAGCTCTACTCCTCCTATAACATCACAAGACTCTAATTAACACTTTTATCTCTAAGGTTGACTATCCCTAAGAAGTCAACACAGGTCAACGGTCAACGGTCAACGGTCAACGGTCAACTTTGACCGGACTCGGCGAGTGCCCGCGGCAACTCGGCGAGTCTAGACGTTCTCACCAACTCTCTAGGATTCCCTTTCTACACGTCGAGTACTCCCCCTGACTCGACGAGTTCCACCTAGAAGAATCGCGGGACCACCCCGACTCAACTCGCCGAGTCTCAAGAACGACTCGGCGAGTCCCAGCTCGACTCAGATCACATGACAATCCTCTCTAACTCGCCCTGACTCACTGGGTCAACTCCTGACTCGTCTGGACCACTCTCTGGCCGGTCCAAGGCAATCTTCAAGCTACTCGCCGAGTCTGCTCATCGGACTCGGCGAGTCCATTCCATGCAATCACTCAAACTTGCTTCTAAGGTCAGATCTACTCCAACAATTCATAGATCTGGCCCTCCTAGACTGATTCATCACGTAAAGTCCTAGCCTTGATGCATTAACAACCTCTATATGACTAATTATGAAGAATCTTCAACAAATCTCACTACACAAGGTCATGACCTCCATTGTTCTCTATAAAGCTTGAGGAATGAGACTTTCTGGACCTCTATGGATCCAGATCCGAAGTCTCATCACTAGCATGGGACTATTTGGCCATCTAATCAACTCAACAAGGCCACAAGAAACCCTAAAATTGGTTATACTTCACAAAACAGGAGATGAGTCGAAATTATACCTTTAGATTGAAGGGTCAAGCTTCCAATCCACCAAATAGCAGCCCCCTTTGCCTCCTCTTGGCTAGAGCCTCCTTCTTCTTTGCTAAACAACACACAAATGTCAAGAAATGCCTCCTTTCACTCTCAAATCGCTAAAGCACTTTTAGGTTTTCTCTCTATGGACTGATGGATGCAAATGACGGCCATAAGGCCATTTAAATAGGTCCCAAACCCGAGAAATTAGGGTTTCATTAAACAGCGTGGACTCGCCGAGTCCATATCCTGGACTCGCCGAGTCCGAACGAATCCCGCGTCCAGAATCGCGACCCTACTCGGCGAGTCTGAGCTCCAACTCGCCGAGTCCCTTCTCAAAACTCAAAATATTAAAACAATAAAATACCTGGAGATCCGGGCTGTTACAATAATAAAATGGTTATATTTGTTATGTATATAATTTTCCTAAAATTAATTTCATATAATTTATCCGATCTGAGTAACCCCCCCCCCCCCCCCCCCCCGTGAGCAAATACTTGCTAGGTGCTAGTCAGTTGCCCTATGAACGTCTAACAAGTTTTATCTTACTTAAGATGTTAGCATAAATCAAGATGTTAAATATTCTTTTAGACCCATAACAATTTCCCCCATATATCTTCAATTTAGGATCTAGGGAGTTAGAGATTTGTAGACGCAAAAATTAGTTGAAGTGTGCTGAAGAGGCAGACTGATTATTCGATTTCCCAAGAGATTTGAATTTTAGTATGTTGATTAGGTATCTTCCTTCCTATTATTGATCCTTCAATCTCTAATTTACTTACGAATGGTTAATCTTCCATGCACACATCCTTCTTTTCTTTTTTGTTCATAGTTATTGATAATGAAATTCTTATATCCAAAGCTGATAATGAGGATTTCATTTATGATGATTTTATTGATTTGGACACCCTTTCTCAAAGTCATAAAGGAATTTGTAATGTTACAAACAACAAAATTGAGTATTTTCGTTCTGAAGGAAAGTCTCCTGCACAAACAATTTTCAAATCCTATGATATAAGGTTAAAACTTGATTTTGTATCATTGTACTGGATTTGTTTCTATTATCTCCCTTCTCAAATTGGACTTTCTTTTCCCTTCCAATGTTGGATTGAATTTTTTGAAACAACTCTGTTTTCTTACGTCGAAATTATGCCTATGATATGGAGCATAATTTCTTGAGATTACCTTCCGAGAAGAGATTTTTTTCCTTGGTTATTAGGGATAATTAGACTGTCATCAGACAAGATATGTCTATAGAATTTCAATATTCCAAGATGCCGAATGATAAGACTCTTAATTTTCTTGAGATTATCTTGGTGTTCTTTTTATAGTATTAACTGATTTTATTCTAACTTTGACAAGCTGAAGATTTTCTTGCTCTAGTTCTCCCTTCTCTTGTTTCAATCTTGATGAATTCTTACAAGGCAGTTTCCATGTAAAATCCGCAAAGCTGGCCCCAACCATTTTAAGAGAAGAAGTGTGAAGCCCATGGGTCCTTGGGATATTCCCATCCTAGGTTTGGTCCCTTTGTTTTAGTTTATCATGTTAATGTTAAATACATGTGTATATGTTCTAAGGTGTATGCCATGTTGGTGTTATTCCATTGATTTTTGCTTAAGTACTAGCATATAGTTGGTTATATGGATCTTGTTAGGTACTAAAGCGTAAGTTGATCCTCGTATCCTTTTACTATAGCTAGAATTTGTGCGTCCAAGCAAGGTATTTAAGCCTGATCTCGTAGACTGATTTTTCTGTATCTTCAAAATAAAGATCTTGGGTAAAGGGTGGGTGTTATCTTAGCTAACACCCTTCCAATGTTTAAGTCGTTATCAAGGATGAACATATATAATCATAATTGAAATTGAAAAGATAACATACCTGAGTATATTGGGCCAAGATCCCGAGGCTATGTAAAGTAAGTTTTAAGATGTATATCAGTCCAAGATCTTGGTAATACTTGACCATATAGGGTAGACAACAAGTATGCCTCCTTTCCAACTTCTGAATCTATAATGTAAGGACCTTCCCATTTTGGGGCAAGTTTACATGTACTAAGTTCTGTTGTGTTTTGGAAAACCTTTCTAATGACAAGATCACCTATCTAGAATCTTCTTTTCTGATTTTCTTGTCATAAGATTTGGAAATCCTTTGATAATAGGTTGTTATCCTTATGTTGAAAAGATCCCTTAGCTTTTCCACTATGTGAATATTTTCAGCTAGCATTTTGTCATTTTCTTCATTAGTGTTGAATCTTGTCTCTGGTATAAGGATCATGAACTTTTGGGGAATCACAGCTTCACATCCAAATACCAAATAATATGGTCTTTGTCCTATAGAATTCTTGGTTGTGGTCATATCTGCCCAATAAACTAAGGGTAATTCTTCAGGTAAACTTCATCTTCTTTCTGTGAGTCTTTTCTTTAGGTTGTTGACAATGATTTTTTTGGATGAATCATCTTGAGCATTAGCTTGAGGATGAACAAGTACAGAAGTGATCATTTTGATTCCCCAACTTGCACAAAAGTTTTGTGTCATTTTCTCTATAAATTGAGAACCATTATAATATATAATTTCAGATGGGATGCCAAACCTAGTTAGGATGTTGCACTTGATGAAGGATATCAATTCTTTTTCTCTAACTTGAAAAAAGAGTTCAGTTTCTATCCATTTGGAAAAGTAATTAGTCATTGCTAGCATGAAAACTTCTCCACCTCGTTAAATCTTGTTAGGTCTTAGTTCTGTTAAATCTTGTTAGGTCTTAGTTCTTTCAAAATTTTCCTATCCTGGTGTGATGTAGGACCTACTCCTAGGTCATTTTTCCCAAACTTGCTAAATCTATAATACCAATATTATTGACAGATATCTAACCTCATGGAAATTAATATCCAAGTTCTTTCATTTTTCTAGTACTAGATCTCTATTCAATCATACTTTCATTTGTGTTGTTAGACTATGGAGAGTTAGTCCATGAGTCACTCTCATCATTCTCTCTATTAAATTCTCACCAATATCTTTATCTTTGTGATCTTATCGCTACAATATGCCTCCACATTGATCAGCGAGACGCACTACTCCGATAACTCCAAGTCAACAACCAACTCCTCCACAGTACGATTCTGCAGCCCTTCAAGCTATAGTATATGTGGCTTTTGCGGCAGCCTTAGCGCAGTTCAGCAATAGCAGCACTAGTTGTGGAAGTGCAGCTGCTCAGTCTGCTCAGGGAGATGCTCCAATACGTGCTACGGAGTCGATCTTTGAGATATGCTCCTGTTCGGAAGGCAGCAAAGTAAAATTTGTCGCCTGCACCTTCACGGACCCAGCCCTGACATGGTGGAATAGCCATGTCAAGTCATTATCTCTTACAATGGTAAATGATATCGGCTGGGAAGCTCTGAAGGAGCTCATGATCGAAGAGTACTCCCCGAGGGGAGAAGTTCAGAAGTTGGAGCAGGAGCTCTGGAGCCTAACCATGAAAGGCTCCGACATAGTCTCCTACATTGCTAGATTCAACGATCTGGTAGCACTATGTCTTGCAATGGTCCCTTCTAAAGCAAAGAAGGTGGAAAGGTATATTTGGGGGCTGGTGCCTCCATTTCAGGAGAATGTACTAGCTTCAAACCCCGCTACCTTTGATAGTGCCAAACGATTTGCACAATGACTCATTGACAATGGGGTCTGTACCCCGTCAACAACAACAACCCTAGCCATCTCAGAACCCTCCAAAGCCATCGATAAAAAGCGGAAATTCTGGGATGACAAGAAGAAGAACGTTGCGCAAAAGGTTGCCAAAAAGCAGCAGGTCGTACCAGTTCATGCTGCGATAGCACCTGCCACTGCTGCGCCGGAAATGCAATGCTCTAACTGCAATAGGAAGGGGCACACTGCCCGTTTCTGTAAAGCTCCGGCAAGGCCAATCAACCACGTCCCAGGCGCTGGTGTGGTCCAGGCTTGCTATGGTTGTGGCGAGGTGGGCCACTACAAGAGGAACTGCAAGAAGACAGGGAACGCGGGCGGTGTTGGAAGATTTTTAGCTATAGGCCACGAGGAAGCAGTTGCCGACCCCACAGTGGTCACTAGTACGTTTCTCCTCGATAACTCTTATGCATGCATTTTTTTTAAAGTGAAGCGGAGAGGAGTTTCGTGAACCAAAAATTTGATCACTTACTTAAGCAAAAATCTTGAGCACTTAAAGAACCGTTCACTGTAGAAATGGCTAATGGAAAGACAGAGAGCACTAGCATTATATACGTAGGATGTACTATAACTCTAGATAGCCATTCATTTTCAATCGACCTCATGCCAGTCTCAATTAAAAGTTTTGACTTCATTATCGGCATGGATTGGTTTAGTTTACATCGTGTCGACATCATGTGTTATGAAAAGGTTGTTCGCCTTAATCTGCGGTCTAGCGAAATTCTAGTTATATACGGTGACAAACCCGACACGAACCTTCGTATCATCTCGAGTATTTAAGCCCAGAAGTACTTGCGAAAGGAATGTCGCGCATTCCTTGCACATGTTGTCGATGTGAGCCAAGAGATGAAAGACATAAAGAACATCCCAGTGGTATGCGATTTTACCGACATCTTTCCAGAAGAACTCCCAGGATTACCTCCGCAATGTTAAGTCATGTTCAGAATCGACTTAGTTACATGGGCTACCCCAGCAGCCAAATCACCCTATCGTCTAGCACTAGCTAAGATGCAGGAACTATCCGGTCAACTTAACGAGCTACTCAGCAAGGGCTTCATTAGGGCAAGCTTCTCAAGCTACGGAGCTCCGGTCTTGTTCGTGAAGAAGAAAGACGGATCGTTTTGTATGTGCATCGATTACGGAGAACTGAACAAACTTACCGTCAAAAATCATTACCCACTGCCTCGCATAGACGATTTGTTCGACCTACTGCAAGGGGAAAATTACATTTCAAAGATTGATCTGAGATACTGGTATCACCAGTTACGAGTGCTAGAGAAGGATGTTCCGAAGAGAGCCTTCCGAACTCGTTATGGACCCTACAAGTTTGTAGTGATGCCATTCAGATTGACTAATGGGCCCGCAGTATTATTAGACTTAATGAATAGGGTATGCCGACTTTACTTGGATCAGTTCTTCATTATATTCATCGATGTCATACTCATCTACTCTTGTAGTGAGGAGGAGCATAGTAAACATCTGCGGCTGATCATAGAAACGTTTCGGCCAGAGAACCTCTACGCGAAGTTCTGTAATGTGAATTTTGATTCCGATGAGTCGAATTCTTAGGTCACGTGGATAGCAAAGAGGGAATTTACGTGGACCCTTCCAAAATTAAGGCCATTGAGAACTGTTCAGCACCGAAGACGCCTACTAAAATTCAGCAATTTCTAGGCCTCGCTGGCTACTATCGAAGGTTCATACAGAACTTTTCTAGGATCGCGAAACCGCTTACTTCATTGACCTAGAAAGGCGTGGCCTTTGACTGGGAAGAGAATCAAGAGAAGACGTTCCAAATGCAAAAGCGGGCCTTATGCACCACACCGATACTATCCCTCCCAAAAGGCATAGAAGACTTCGTGGTTTATTGCGATGCATCCAACCAAGGACTCGGTGGTGTTCTCATGCAACGAGGTAAGGTTATCACCTATGCCTCAAGACAGCTGAAGACACCTGAGGTCAACTACAACACACAAGATCTTGAGTTAGGAGCAGTAGTGTTTGCTCTGAAGATCTGGAGACACTACCTGTATGGTATGAAAAGCAATATCTTTATAGACCACAAGAGCCTACAACATATATTCGACCTGAAGGAGCTCAATATGAGACAAAGATGGTGGGTTGAGCTACTCAGTGACTACGAATGTGAAATTCGTTATAATTCGGGTAAAATTAACATAGTAGCTAACGCCCCAAGTCGGAAAGAATACTCCGGTCATAGAGTCAAATCATTGACTATGACTATCCATTCACACTTGCCCACACAAATTAAGGAGGCTCAGCTCGAAGCCTTGAAACCTGAAAATGTGGTAGGTGAATCCTTGAGAGGGATGGATAAGAACTTGGAAGTCAAGGGTGGCGGAGCGTTATATTTCATGGATCGGATCTGGACACTGAAACACGGTGGTTTTAGAGACTTGGTCATGACCAAAGCGCATGGCACACGATATTCCGTCCACCCAGGTTCAAATAAGATGTATCTGGATCTTAAAAGGTCATACTAGTGGCCTAACATGAAAGAAGAGATTGCTACCTTCGTGAGTAAATGCCTTAATTGCGCAAAGGTTAAGGTCGAATACTAGAAACCATCAGGTTTACTTCAACAACCGGAGATACCTAAATGGAAGTGGGAGCGGATCACAATGGACTTCATAACCAAGTTGCCCAAGACAACGGGCGGTCTCGATACCATTTGGGTGATTGTGGACAGGTTAACCAAGTCCGCACACTTCCTGCCTATCAAAGAGACTAACTGCAAGTCCCCAAAATGATTGAGTATCAATCAGATCCGTTTGGTGGTGCGGAATCCCAATTAAATAGATGATGCCAGATCACAATAAGAAGAGAACGAGAAGAAGAATAACTTGAATCTATGATGTATTAAAGATATAAATGATGCTCCTTACACAAGATTCTCTCACACACACTATTCTTCTCTCTAGTCTCTCTCTCTACAATATGCTCCTCCTCTTCAGCCTTCTAACCTTACACTCACATGACTCCTCACCCTATATATATATGAGACACCAGACGTAAACAAGTGTACAGCTGCACACCCTGTGTACAGCCGTACACAGCCACAAAATTACGGAAAAGTACATTTTTCTTAGAAAAGCAAAGTATAAACCATATTTTTGACCCAACAATCTCCCCCTTGGTTTATAGCTTTCATTTCTAATTGGCCCAACAAACCCCCCCCCCCCCCCCTTAAAAGTAGTTGGCTTTTCTTGTTAATCTTCATTAGGAGCTTGGCTTCAGCATTAATCTTCAAATTTCTTCACAACATCAAGATGAACATATGAATCTTCAATAAATGACTTCATCTTGAGCAGATGGGATTTCTGCAGAATTTTGAAATTGAACACACATTGGGTGAGGAGGCTTCTTGATAAGATTCTTGAAAGATAGCGCTTTCAACTTGAGAATCTTCAGAGAGAAATTATCAGAGAGCGAAATTTCTGGATCACTTCAGCAGGTTCAAGAATAGCAGCAAATTGATTGACGAGGCTTCAATGCAATCTGTCACATAATCTTCAAGCGCAACTTGACCTTGCTTCTGGGGTTGAAGGATTGAATGTTTAAAGAATAATCCTTATTTCTTGCTCCTTCGAATGAAAATTCTTCGATTCTCACGGATGAAGCATCGACTCAGAAATCTCGATACAGTCTTCATGAGTCTCATCTACATTTGAATTCACTTTTTAAGACAAAACAAAACTAACAGAAAATTTAGCACACTATATATATATATATATATATATATATATATATATATATATATATATATATATATATATATATATATTTGATTTTTTTATATTTTCAAGACAAAATAAAACAGAAACAAAAATATTTCTGGATTTTTGGATTTTTCTGAACAAGAAATAACACTATTTTTGTATTTTTAATTTTCTGATTTTTGTTTGATTTTTGAATTTTTTTTTTAATTCTCCCCTTAAATTTGTGCATAGAGGAAAAGTATGAACAAATTTTACACAAACAAAAATATTTGGGATCAAAGTTGTGAGACAGTCTTAACTTGTTTATCAGTACCTTCACCTTCATGAATAGATCTGGTGAATTGTCGGTATTGTGGTCCACTTAAACACGAAGGATATTGACAAACTTTTCAAAATAAACCATTTAGCTGACGACGACCATGGGTATTGTTGTCCACTTAAATTAAGCAGCGAGATCTACAGACAACATCTAAATGGATCAATTTTAGTTGCACTAGAACGCGTTCCCCAATCCTCGATATACCCTGGTTATCAAGAACTTCCAAAGAACTCCTTACTTTAGGTGAATAGACAATTATTAAGGAAGAAGTCATATTTAGAAATAGGTGCATATGTTGTGTCCCAGGTTGGATCTCTTTCAATCACACAGAGGGGACAACATATGGCTAACTAGGATAGAGAGATTGAGAGGTAGAATATTGCATTTACTGTGTTCCAAGTCAGATATGTTATAATCACGCAGAGGAGAAAACATATGACTAACAGATAGAAAGAATTTCATAGATAGGGAGGTGCGTAGAAATAGAGTTGCATATGCTGCATTCCAGGTTGGATCTCTTCCAATCACACAGAGGATGCAACATATGAATAACAGATAGAAAGCAAGAAAATAATTTCCTACAGACCTACTTTATTAGAACCACCTAGTCACCCTATCAGAACCAAAGTTAAGGACATAAGTCCGTACATCAAGGAAAAGTTGAACCACTGTTCTAGATGCGTATTAATTTAGTGTATCCCATGGGTTCCCATGTTTATCTCACTGATCAATCTACCCGAGCATCGTATGGTCAGTCCAAACAATCTTATCCAAATCCACAATGTTAAATCCTCCGTGCCTACCAGCACATTGAACACAAAGTCTAGAAAATCCAGATTCAGTCCCTTACACATGTTTTAGACTGCCCATTATCACTTTATCTTTATATCACTTCCCAAACAATACCTACTAACGAAAAAACTATAAGAAAATTAAAGAAAATTGTCTTTGAAAAGAATCAATGTAAGATAAACTTAGGAGTATAGAGAAAAAAACACAAACCGTAATTCACCAATTGAATTTTCATCCAGAAGGTCTGAGAACAGAATGCTTAATCTCAGAACAGATCTGAATATTTTTCATGTCGTGAAGCACAATCCCCATGAGTAACCACTTCCTTTCTTCCCTTCCTGTAAGGACACATACTCTCAAAAAATGTTCTGAGTGTTGTATAGTTGAGAGATGCCTCCTATCATATGCTTGGAACAGCCACTACCAACAAACCGAAGTCTAATGATATGCCTCCATAGCTGCTCCAACACAGAGCGGGATCAGTTGGTCTTTGGAACCCAGTCCATTTTGAAACTGGGTTGACCTTTGTCATCTGTGCAAGGAACTCTCTCCAATGACATATCCTGCTTATCATAAACAGAAACTGTAGAAATATTAGAACCATTAGGAGATTTGGGAGATTGTACCTTTGGTACCCATTTGTAGTTGGGTTTAACCCATTTCTTTTTCGATCCGATGGGTGCCTCGGTACTTGATTTTGATCTTGATGTTGGCCTTTGAGATGACTTTCATTTTTGCTTCACGAGTGCATCTCTTGGATTTGGCTTCTTGGCCGACATTCCTTTCTTGCCCTTGGGATTCAGATTCTTGGCTTTGGAAGTTTGATTCTTGGCCTTCTGTGTGTTCCAGTCACCATCGCGCGATTCTGACCTGGAAGGGTTTCTTTGGAAGTATCTCCCATTTGGCGTGTTCTTCCAGCCTTCTGCATAGTAGGGAGCGGATGCACGATTAGGACAATTTCTGGCAATGTGTCCAGGTGTTCCACAGTCAAAACATGTCTTTTTCTTCACTATGAAGTTGTTTCTTCCTGCCCCTGGTGGCGTGTCCTTGGCTTGTCTCTTATTGTTCCCACAAGCACAATTACAACAAGCACTCTGTTTCACTGGAATTGGTGGTCTATATTTACCAACAACAGGTTGATTAGAAGCAACAGATTCAGAGTTCAAGGAGTCATTTGTTTGTTCACTATAGTTCTCCTTGTTCTCATCCTCTACTACTTTGTCTGCACATGAAGTAGAAGCATCAGAAACATTCACCTTAATAACCTTAGTAGGCCCTTATTGTTCAGTGTTAACTGAAGCTGAAACAGGTTGGCCATACTGAGCAGGTGTCTCTATCTCATTGGTCTCAAGGGGTGGGTTATAGTTATGGTTAAAAGGAGGTGGCACATTGTGATACCCAAGACCCTTGGTTTGATTATCTTTAAAACTCAATTGTTTTTCAACTAAGGACTCGACTGTCTTACTTGATGCAGTATAATTTTTGAAACTAACATCTGTTTTTCCACACTTAATTTTCAAGGTGTCAGGTTCTTCAGTTACAGCAACAAGTTGTTTCTTAATGTAATCGTAATTTTCACACTTGTTGTTGTAATCTTCTTGAAGCTTTCGGAAATCCTTGATTTTGGCTTCTAATTGTGCTTTCAATAGTTTTCAACCTTTCCTAAGTGTATATCCTTCATATTTAAGGTCCTCATTTTCTCTTTTAATTAACTCGATTTGGCCACGCAAAAATTTAATTGTGTTAATGCAAGTTTAAGAACAAGAAACTTCATTGACCGGAATGTTTGAGGAACTCATTTTTATCAAAAATTCCCTTTGAATATAAACCTCAAAAGCCAACCTTAAAAGTCAAATTTAAAAAATCAAACTTAAAAGTCAAACCGAAAAGCTAAATTTGAAAATTTAAAAGTTAAACGAGAAAGTCAAATTTAAAGTCAAAGGTCAAATTTGAAAGTCAAGGTGAAAATTTAAGATCAAAAGTCAATATAGTAATTTAAAAATCAAAAGCTAAAACTTTTGGAAGAAAATGTAATTTAAAAGTAAAAGAAATTGATTTTTTGGGTTAAAAGTGTGAAATTTACGAAATTAGGAACCGAGAGGGACTCTTTATGAATTAATTTCGGAAGGAGTATTCCATCTAGCAAGGTATATGAGTTGGATATGTCGCTGATTTCCCAACCTTGAGACCCAGGTTCGAAACCCGGCAGCCCCAATTCCCCTTCTTTTTTTTTAATACGAAGTTGTGCTGCGAGGATGAGGTGCGTGGGCATCTGCTGACCAAGACCGAGACGAAGGCTG
The DNA here is from genome assembly GCF_002870075.4 of Lactuca sativa. Classification (NCBI taxonomy): domain Eukaryota; kingdom Viridiplantae; phylum Streptophyta; class Magnoliopsida; order Asterales; family Asteraceae; genus Lactuca; species Lactuca sativa. Next base: position 255,972,863 of record NC_056626.2, read on the forward strand.
CTGAACCGTACACCTAGCCTCACACTCCGAGGCCGCACACTCCGAGCCATACACCGTGGCGCACACCCTAGCCGCACACTCCGAGCCGCACACCCTAGCCGCAAACCTTCAACTGGCCGCACACCTTCAACAGATTCGCGAAAAAACGATGTTTTCTTACCACTTTTTGCTCCAAAACTCGGTCAAAAACCCGTTTTTATGAAAATGTAAAGAACAAACCCCCCTTATTTCCCCCGATCTATTCAAAGACGCAAAAATCCTTTTAAAATAAGATCAAATAAGCATCAGATCTGACAAAATCGACTGATACAATCCAAGCTCTGATACCGATTGTAAATCCCCAAAATGATTGAGTATCAATCAGATCCGTTTGATGGTACGGAATCCTAATCAAATGGATGATTCCATATCACAATAAGAAGAGAAGGAGAAGAAGAATAACTTGAATCTATGATGTATTGAAGATATGAATGACGCTCCTTACATAAGATTCTCTCACACACACTATTCTTCTCTCAAGTTTCTCTCTCTACAATATGCTCCTCCTCTTCAGCCTTCTAACCTTACACTTACATGACTCCTCACCCTATATATATGAGATACCAGCTATACACGTGCGTATAGGCGCACACCTTGTGTATGGCCGTACACAGGGTGTGCTGCCGTACACACATGTACGGTCGTACACAGCCACAAAATTACGGAAAAGCACATTTTCGTAGAAAAGCAAATTTTGACCCAACACTGACAAGATGGAGAAACTCACTAGAGCATACATTATGGAGACGGTACGATTGCACGGTGTTTCCATATCCATTATCTCTAATATAGATACTAAATTCACTTCGAGGTTCTGGCAGTCACTACAAAGTTCCCTAGGAACTAGGCTGGACACGAGTACAACCTACCATCCGCAAACCGACGGACAAAGTGAGAAGACTATTCAAACTTTGGAAGATATGTTGCGACCCTGTGTGATTAACTTTGGAAACGCATGGGATATTCATCTACCCCTTGTCGACTTTTGCAACAACAATAGTTATCACGCGAGCATAAAGGCTGCTCCATTTGAAGCCCTCTATGACCGAAAGTGCAGATCCCCTCTATGTTGGGCTGAGGTGGGCGACACACAGTTAGCTAAAGGACGCGTTACTGACAGCACTCTCACATGTCCGAAAATCAATCGGGAAACAATAGAGAAGATCGTTCAAATCCATGAACGATTGAAAGACTCTAGAGACTGACAGAAAAGCTACGCAGACAAAAGAAGGAAACCATTGGAATTCCAGGTTGGCGACCGTATTCTATTGAAGGTCTCACCCTGGAAGGGCTTGATACGCTTCAGAAAGCATGGAAATCTAAATCCAAGATACATAGGGCCTCTCGAGATTCTCGCTAGAATCGGCCTTGTAGTATACAAACTCCAACTACCTCGCGAACTCAGTAACGCACATTCTACTTTCCACGTCTCGAACTTCAAAAAGTGTCTGTCCAACGAGACTCCTGTAATCCCACTCGATGAGATCAAGATTAACGAGAGCCTCAACTGTCGCACCCCAAAACCATGAATGGCGGAAATATTCCGGGGCGGAGGACGTCATGTATAGTATCACAACAATGAATAATAGTAAACAAGCAACAACATCATCTATTGCATTATAATATAATTTCATACATGTGTGTTCTGTCAAGTTATATAGACGCCAAAATATACATATCAAAATAAAAGATGAGTCTTGAACGAACTCCATCTTCTCAAAAGCCTGGCACCTATACCTGTCTATTGGTGACTTGAGAATACAAGTTATTTTGAAAGCGAGTATCAGCTTTAAAGCTGGTGAGATCATAAGTATATTAATGTATGTGTTTGTATGAAAGCATTTGTAAGATGTTTTGTACAATCTTTTGTAAAATGTTTGAACTCTCCTAGAAAACCCTATGTTTCCTACTAATGGTAGCCTTCTACCAAGGCATCTAGTGTTTGTGTGTGTGTCCCTTGTAAGAGTGTGTATTTTCCCAACTCTGACTATCATTATATTACCGTGAATCGTGTAAATATTCACGAAGTGAATGTAATGCGAAAAATATCATAGTATTGTAGTATTTGTAATAAGTGACTACTGTTGTACTAACTACCTTAAAAACAAAAGGAATTGAAAGTAACATGTGATCAACTTGTATCCTGCTACTGACTCTAGTAAAATGACGATGTAAGACGCCGTAAGAAATGACATTTGGCACTCGTAGACTTGCACGTCCCACTATAGCGAGCAGCAAGGTGTAGGATAGTCAATCCAGTATAGATCTATATGCAAAATCATACACTCCCCAATTAAGGAGATTCGGGGTACAAAAGCGATAATGGCAGGAAGTGCCATGACCCGCTCAATGGTTCACATAATTGCATGAATGTATGTGTAATGAATGTGCTAACTGAAAGTGTAATGTTTCTCTTTCTAGCCTGTATGTACTGGAATGTTCTGCATGTACTAGCTGTAATGTATGTTCTCTCTCTATCTAGCATGTATAGTAATGTACTGACTCATGAATGAACTGACTCATTGTATGTTTCATTGTTCTAGTAATAGTATTAGTATCATCTTGTGCTACCCTATCATAACTTACTAGTGATGTAACTGGTACGTATGAACATGGAAGTATACCCTTGCTACCCAACGGGATTGAATAGACTGGAAGAACCTTTATGACTATATATGTACACATGATATATATAACTAATACTTAAACGACCTTCGGACGGACACCCGATACCCCACCAGACAACATCCCAACGGAGAAAATGAAATAAGGAGGGTTGGCCTTCCTAAGCCTTTTAAACATTGCTTATATAACTATACATACATAGACATGCATTTGATAATAAGTATAACAAAGCTTAAGTAAATGTATTTGATAATTATAAGAATTTGTAAAACAGTTTGAAGCAAAATAGTTTGATAAACAGTTTGAACAGTAAGAAAATCATTGGTTTTGTAGTTATTAATCACATGTGATTGATGTAATAACTATAAGTATTCAACTTGTATCCCCCCCCCCCCCCATAAAGCATTTAAAAACATTTAAACCATTGATTAAGGGGTACGAACTCACCTGTAGTGAGTGGTAGGGATGAACTGAACATGTATGATTGCTAGGTGTCAAGTGAAGTCTTAAACACACTCTATGATCCTAGTCAACATATAATATCACATATATGTATCCAATTAGTCTTTAAACAACTAATAAACAATTCAAGACACCCTAGGACATGCTAAACACTTTATACAAGTGTTATAAGTCTGAAGGATTGCATCTAAGTGTTGTAGGGAAACGCTAGTGTGCTTCGGGTTCAAGGAACACTCCATTAGGGAGATTATGGTTTTGTGGTCACTGGCAAAAGGGTTTACGGTCGTAAACCGTTGGGTTTACGGTCGTAAGCTCACCCCCTTTGTGACCATTTGTTGTTTGAAGATTTAAGAGTCCCTAGAAGCTTTTCTACTTGATGTATGTGACCATGGAAGGAACTAGGTCACCATTTCACTCCTAAATGGAGTTTACGGTCCTATTACCATTTTCCTTTGAGTTTACTACAGTAAACTCCTAAGGACAATGGTATTTGGGGGTTTTCAAGTCCTTAGCTCATCATGGTAATAGTCTAGGTTAGATTCTAGGCATAAGGAATAAATATGGGACATTTATACAACTTTTGGGGTGTTTACGGTTTTGGGAGATCCCAAAACCGTAAGCACATATAAATGTGAGGTTTTTGTGCTTTTTGTGTGATAAACTCATCAAGGATGGATCTAGACAAGTCCCTAAGGCATTGTGAAGCATCTAGGCACCCTAAGGCACCACTTTGCACCTTACTTGGTGTTTACGGTTTTGGGAGCCTCCCAAAACTGTGAACACCTTGTTCTTGGTGTTCTTGGGACATTTCCTTGATATTAAGATGTATAGCAAGCTTTAAATGACTCTAGGATAGAAGTACTTACTTTGTGGAAGCTTGTAAAGAACTAAAACTCCAAGAACACTAGTGTGTGTTCTCGGTGTTCTTAGTGTTTTGGAAATCTAATCAAAACACAAAAACAGATGGATGAAAAGATGTATAATCACAAGTAGTTATGATACATCAACAAATCAAGCCAAGAAGTACTTATGTTTTCCGGAAATCGGGCGAAAACCGACATGATAGTTGAGAGTTTTTTGGAGTTTACTCTTTAGGGTGAAAATGAGAAGTGATCTACTTTGGGGAGTAAACTCATGCTTAAGCATAAGTTTATGGTTTTTGAGGTAGTTTACGGCCCAAACATAAAAGTTTGGCTGTGAACTTCTAAGCTGTGTGGTACTCGCGGTTTTGAAATTTCAAGACCCGAGACGGCACATTCTTTCACCCGATCATTTAAAGAATAATTATTATAATAGTCAAACGAACTTTAAATTTGCTAAAAACAAATAGAAATGAAATTGACTTATAATATGAAGTGGTTGACTTTTATGGTTTGACCGAATGAAAATTTCGGGTTGTCACATCATCCCCCCATTAAAGGGAATTTTGTCCCGAAATTAAAGTCTAAGCAAATAAAGTAGTTACAAATAACTAAGTAAAAAGACAAGGATATTTCAGTTTCATCTGATCCTCACGCTCCCAAGTGAATTCCGGTCCCCGCTTGGCGTTCCACCGAACCTTCACAATCAGGATACGACTTTGTTTCGTTTGCATGACCTCTCGGTCCATGATCTCTACTGGTTCCTCCATGAAGTTGAGGCTCTCGTTGATCTTGATCTCGTCGAGTGGAATAACAAGATTCTCGTCGGACAGACACTTTTTCAAGTTCGATACATGGAAGGTAGAATGTACGTTATTGAGTTCGCTCGGTAAGTTAAGTTTGTAAGCTACAAGGCCGATTCTTACAAGAATATCGAAAGGCCCAATGTACCTTGGATTTAGCTTTCCATGCTTCCTGAAGCGTATCAAGCCCTTCCAGGGTGAGACCTTCAATAGAACACAGTCACCTACCTGGAAATCCAACGGTTTCCTATGTTTATCAGCGTAGCTTTTATGTCGGTCTGTGGAGGCTTTCAATCGTTCACGGATTTGAACGATGTTCTCCTTCGTTTCCCGTATTATCTCCGTACCTGTGAGAGTACTTTCAGGAACTCGTCCTTTAGCTAACTGGGTATCACCCACCTTAGCCCAGCACAGAGGGGATCTACACTTTCGGACATAGAGGGCCTCGAATGGAGCAGCCTTTATGCTCGTGTGATAACTGTTGTTGTAGGAAAATTCGACAAGGGGTAAATGAGTATCCCATGCTTTCCCGAAGTCTATAACCCAGGATCGCAACATATCTTCCATGGTCTGGATAGTTTTCTCACTTTGGCCGTCGGTCTGTAGATGGTAGGCCGTACTCACGTCCGGCCTATTTGCTAAGGAACTTTGTAACGACTGCCAGAACCTCGAAGTGAAGCTACTATCTCTATCCAAGATAATGGATAAGGGAACACCGTGCAGTCTTACAATCTCCCTAATGTAAGCTCTTGTAAGTTTCTCCATCTTGTCTGTTTCTTTGATCGGCAGGAAGTGTGCAAACTTGGTCAGTCTATCGACGATGACCCATATGGTATCAAGTCCACCCGTCATCTTGGGCAACTTGGTTATGAAATCCATAGTTATCCGCTCCCACTTCCATTCCGGTATCTCAGGTTGTTGTAGTAGACCTGAGGGTTTCTGGTATTCGACCTTGATGTTTGCGCAAGTAAGGCACTTACTCACGAAGGTAGCAATCTCTACTTTCATGTTAGGCCACCAGTATAACTTTTTGAGGTCCAGATACATCTTATCTGATCCTGGGTGCACAGAATAATGAGTGTTGTGCGCCTCGTTCGTGAGCAAGTCTCTGAAACCACCGAGTTTCGGGGTCCAGATCAGGTCCATGAAATAATAAGCTCTGCCACCCTTAACCTCCAAGTTCTTATCCATCCCTCTTAGGGATTCACCCGCCACATTTTCAGGCTTCAAAGTGTCAAGTTGAGCTGCCTTAATTCGTGTGGACAAGTGTGAATGGATAGTTATATGATTTGACTCGACGACCAGAATATTCCTTCCGACTTAGGGCGTCAGCTACTACGTTGGCTTTACCCAGATCGCATTCGTAATCACTGAGTAGCTCGACCCACCGTCGTTGTCTCATGTTGAGCTCCTTCTGGTCGAATATGTGTTGTAACCTCTTATGGTCTGTAAAGATAGTGCTTTTCGTCCCGTGCAAGTAATGTCTCCAGATCTTCAGAGCAAACACAGCTGCTCCTAGTTCAAGATCGTGGGTCGTGTAGTTGACCTCATGTGTCTTCAGCTGTCTCAAGGCATAGGCGATGACCTTACCTTGCTGCATCAGAACACATCCGAGTCCTTGATTCGACGCATCGCAATAGACGACAAAGTCTTTTATTCCTTCGGGAAGGGATAGTATTGGCGCGGTGCACAAGGCTCGTTTGAGCGTTTGGAACGCTCTCTCCTGCGATAGTATTGGCGCGGTGCACAAGGCTCGTTTGAGCGTTTGGAACGCTCTTCCCAGTCAAAGGCCACGCCCTTTTGGGTCAGTGTTGTAAGAGGTTTCGCTATGCGGGAGAAGGTCTGAATGAACCTACGATAGTAGCCAGCGAGGCCTAGAAATTGACGAATTTCTATAGGCGTGTTAGGTTCTGACCAGTTTTCAATGGCCTTGATTTTGGAAGGGTCCACGTGTATACCCTCTTCGCTAACCACGTTCCCTAAGAATTTGACTCGTCGAATCCAAAATTCGCATTTCGAGAACTTCGCGTAGAGCTTTTCTGAACGTAATTTTTGGAGGACTTGTCGCAGATGTTGACTATGCTCCTCCTTACTACGAGAGTAGATAAGTATGTCATCGATGAAGACGATGACGAACTGATCCAAGTAAGCAAGACACACCCTATTCATTAAGTCCATGAATACTGCGGGCGCGTTTGTCAATCAGAACGGCATCACTACGAAATCGTAGTGCCCATAATGAGTTCAGAAGGCTGTCTTTGGAACATCCTCCCCTAGCACTCGTAGTTGGTGATATCCGGATCTCAAGTCGATTTTTGAAAAGGATTTCGCTCCTTGGAGTTGGTCAAACAAATCGTCGATCCGAGGCAAAGGATAATGATTTTTGATAGTTAGCTTGTTGGGCTCCCTATAGTCGATGCGCATATGAAAAGATCCGTCTTTCTTCTTGACGAACAAGACTGGAGCTCTCCAGGGTGAGAAACGTGGTTTTATAAAGCCCTTGCTGAGCAGTTCGTTTAGTTGACAGGACAATTCTTTAATCTCTGCAGGTGCTAGACGATAGGGCGATTTGACTACGGGGGTAGCCCCTGGAACTAAGTCGATTCGGAACTCGACTTAACGTTGCATATGTAATCCTGGGAGTTCTTCTGTAAATATGTCTGTAAAGTCGCGTACTATTGGAATGTTATGAATGTCCTTCGTTTCATGGCTCACATCGACCACATGAGCAAGGAATGCACGACATTCCTTCCGCAAGAATTTCTGAGCTTGCATGCTCGTGATGATACGAAGGTTCATGTCGGGTTCATCGCCATAAACTACTAAGGTTTTGCCAAACAGCAGAATAAGGCGAACAGCCTTTACGTAACACATGATATCGGCACGATGAAGACTCAACCAATGCATGCCGATAATGACATCGAAACTTTTAATTAAGACCGGCATAAGATCGATAGAAAATGAATGGTTATCTAAAGTTAGGGCACACCCTATGAATATACTGCTAGTGCTCTCTGTCTTTCCATTACCCATTTCTACAGTAAGTACTCGTGATTTTTGCTTAAGTAAATGGGCAAATTTTTGGTTCAAGAAACTCCTCTCCGCTCCATTATCAAATAAAATACATGCATAAGAGTTATCGAGGAGGAGCGTACCAGTGAACACTATGGGGTCGACAACCGCTTCCTCATGGCCTATGGCCAGAACTCTTGCCGCTCCACCGGCAAACCCTTCCTTCGGGTAGTTTCTCTTGAAGTGGCATACCTCGCCACATCCGTAGCAAGTTTGGCCCACTCCAGCACTGGGGGCTTGGTTGATTGGCTTCTCCGGAGCTTTACAGAAATGTGTTGTGTGCCCCTTCCCGTTACAGTTCAGACACTGCATCTCCCAGCATGCGCCGACATGATGGAAGTTGCACTTATTGCACTTAGGCAAACTTCCAGCATACTGCTTCACTGGAGCAGTATCAGCAGGGGCTATCGCAGCATGTACTGCCACGACCTGCTGCTTCTTGGCAACCTTAGCCTTCTTCTTGTCATCCCAAAACATCCGGTTGGTGTCAGCAGTTCTTGCAGGTTCTGAGATGGCCAGGGTAGTTGTTGCGGCCGGGGTACGAACCCCATGGTCTATGAGCCGTTGTGCCAATCGCTTGGCACTATCAAATGTAGTGGGGTGTGATGCCAAAACATTTCCTGGTATGGGGCACCAGTCCCCATATCTATCTCTCGATCTTCTTTCCCTCTGAAGGAATCATGTTGGGACAGAGGGCCACCAGTTCACTGAACCTAGCGGTGTAGGAGACAATGTTGAAGCCCTTCATGGTTAGGCTCCATAGCTCTTCCTCTAACTTTTGGATCTCGCCCCTCGGGCAGTACTCCTCAATCATGAGGTCTTTTAAAGTTTCCCAACCCATAGCATTAGCCACTATAAGAGATATTGACTTAACATGGCCGTTCCACCATGTTAGGGCTTTAGTTTTGAAGGTGCAAGCAGCGAACTTCACCTTGCTCTCCTCAGAACAAGAGCAGATTTCGAAAACCGATTCGGTTTTCTCGAGCCATTTTGAGAGAGCAATGACTCCACTAGTCCCCTTGAAGGACAATGGCTTGCGGTTCGTGAAGTCCTTATTGGAGCACTCTCTCGAGCGCACATGAGCTTCAACCTGAATAGACTGAATAGGGGTTCCTCCTCCAGTGGAACCAGATGATTGATACTGAGCCATGGATGTAGCCACAGCTGTAGCTACAACATCATTTAAGGTTGTAGTGTCGAACTGAGGAGTAGGTGGTTGAGGAGGTGGAGGAGGTGGTGTTTCGCTATTGAGGTTTCTCCTTGGATTTCTGCCAGGCAGCATCTTTGATCTATAGTTTATGAATATGAAAACATTGGCAATATTTCAATGGAAGAATTGATGAGGATGACTCATGGACTAACTCCCCATAGCCCAAACGGTACGATTGAATGGAAATATAGAAATAATAGATGATCACATTTGGATAATAATTCCCATAAGATTAGGTACCTGTCAATATTACTGGAATTACAGATGTAACAAGTTCGGGAAAAACGGCCAATAGAAATAGGCCTTACATCAACCAAAATGGGAAAATTTTGACAGAATTACAACATAACCAAGACCTACCAGGCCTACGATTTACAAGATAGAGAATTAGACTAGAGTTTTGCATAACTAGGTTATATCCAAAAGAGAGAAGTTGATGAGAATCTATCGGCGACGAGAACTACCAGAGTGAGTCCTTGATCCCAACATAAGACGTTCTATGTCCCTCATACGTTTATCAGCCCCTGCTTGCAGAGCTCGAAGTTCTCTGACTTCAATTCGCGTTTCAGTGAGTTCCCTCTGAAGAGCTGCATTGTGAACCAGGGCCCTTTCATGAGCAGACTCTAGTTGGTGAATGCGGACAGTGTTAACACTAGTGTTGGCGTCAATCTCCAAAACTTGATTGATAGATGATTGACCCAGTATCGTGTTCTGAGAAATCCTACGAACCATGATGGGTAAGACTCTGTCAGCAGAACCTCCATTAATGAGGTTGTAGAAACTTCTGCCTCCATTGTAGGCAATGGGTTGACCCTATTCATGGCTCCATGTATTCAAGTTTGTTGCCCATAGAGGTGTAGGTCCTTGAAATGTTGGACGAGGGTCAGGGTTTTGATCAGCTGGGGGCAAGTTGTTGACTTCTGGCTCTGAGTCAGAACCATCAGAAAAGCGTTCAGCTTCATGATCATCCAAAGGAATTAGGTGATCATCTGCAGGTTCATCTTCTAGCCATCCTGCATTGCCATGTTTGGGATAGTACGGGTCTCCGGGAATGTGGAATCCAGCCATTAAATCTACACGAGAAGGGAGGTATAAGAATCTAACACGTAAGTAACTTATAGTAATGCAAAATACTCATTTAGTATTTTAAGTTTAGGTTCTATTGTTCTCATTTTGGTATTGTGGGTAAGTTTTAAGACTTGTTGCAACCTCACAACCACACTTAGGCACATGCTAGTAAACCCCCAAATAATATAGTTGATCAGGCTATATCTTCCTAATTTTGACCATATGTCTCTAAGTCTAAGTGTGTTGCCCAATAATCGTAATACTTTTGTACTGTCTTAGTGACATTGATTTTAGTATGAATGCAGGCACGTATACTTAATTAAATATTTTAAATATTTCAAGTATAAACTCTTGGTCAGAGTATTTTAATCCCAATGTATTTATAGTTAGTATATCTTTTATGGGTTGATGTACTCAATTCACTATAAACAATGCGCTGATACCAATCTGTCACACCCCAAAACCATGAATGGCGGAAACATTCTGGGGCGGAGGACATCATGTACAGTATCACTAAAATTTAATAGTAGTAAACAAGCAACAACATCATCCATTGCATTGATAATATAATTTCATACATGTGTGTTCTGTCAAGTTATATAGACACCAAAATATACATCTCAAAATAAAAGATGAGTCTTGAACGACCTCCATCTTCTCAAAAGCCTGGCACATGTACCTGTCTATTGGTGACCTGAGAATACGAGTTATTTTGAAAGCGAGTATCAGCTTTAAAGCTGGTGAGATCATAAGTATATTAATGTATGTGTTTGTATGAAAGCATTTGTAAGATGTTTTGTATAATGTTTTGTAAGATGTTTGAAATATCATAGAAAACCCTATGTTTCCTACTAATGGTAGCCTTCAACCAAGGCATCTAGTGTTTGTGTGTATATCTCTTGTAAGAGTGTGTATTTTCCCAAATCCGACTATCATTAACCAAAAATATAGTTTGCACATTCACGAAGTGAATGTAATGGGAAAAACATCATAATACTATAGTATTTGTAATAAGTGACTACTGCTGTACTAACTACCTTAATAACAAAAGGCATTTCAGAGTAACATGTGATCGACCTGTATCCTGCTACTGACTCTAGTAAAACGACGATGTAAGACGCCGTAAAAAATGACATTTGGCACCTGTAGACTTGCAAGTCACACTATAGCGAGCAGCAAGGTGTAGGATAGTCAATCCAGTATAGATCTATACGCAAACTCATACGCTCCCCAATTAAAGAGATTCGGGATACAAAAGCGATCATGGCAGGAAGTGCCATGACCTGCTCAATGGTTCACATAATTGCATGAATGTATGTGTAATGAATGTGCTAACTGAAAGTGTATTGTTTCTCTGTCTAGCCTGTATGTACTGGAATGTTCTGCATGTACTAGCTGTAATGTATGTTCTCTCTCTATCTAGCATGTATAGTAATGTACTGAATCATGAATGAACTGACTCATTGTATTTTTCATTATTCTAGTAATAGTATTAGTATCATTCTGCGCTACCTCTATGGTAACTTACTAATGATGTAACTGGTACGTATGAACATGGAAGTATACCCTTGCTACCCAAGGGTATTGAACATACTAGAAAAACCTTTATGACTATATATGTACACATGATATATAACTAATATTTAAACGACCTTCGGACGGACACCCGATATCCTACCAGACCACATCCCAACGGCGAAAAGGAAATAAGGTGGGCTGGCCTTCCTAAGCCTTTTAAACATTGCTTATATAACTATACATACATAGACATGCATTTGATAATAAGTATAACAGAGTTTAGGTAAATGTCTTTGATAAGTATAAGAATTTGTAAAACAGTTTGAAGTTAAACAGTTTGAACAGTAAGAAAATCATTGGTTTTGTTGTTATTAATCACATGTGATTGATGTAATAACTATAAGTATTCAACTTTTATTCCCCCCCCCCCCATAAAGCATTTAAAAACATTTAAACAATTTATTAAGGGGTATGAACTCACTTGTAGTGAGTGGTACGGATGAATTGAAGACGTAGGATTACCAGGTGTCAAGTGAAGTCTTGAATGCACTCTATGATCCTAGTTAACATATAATATCACATATATGTATCCAATTAGTCTTTAAACAACTAATAAACATGTCAAGACACCCTAGGACATACTAAACACTTTATACAAGTGTTATAAGTCTCAAGGATTGCATCTAAGTGTTATAGGGAAAGGCTAGTGTGCTTGGGGTTCAAGGAACACTCCATTAGGGAGTTTACGGTTTTGTGGTCACTGGAAAAAGGGTTTACGATCGTAAACCCTTGGGTTTACAGTTGTAAGCTCACCCCCTTTGTGACCATCTGTTGTTTGAAGCTTTAAGAGTCCCTAGAAGCTTTTCTACTTGATGTATGTGACCATGGAAGGAACTAGGGAACCATTTCACTCCTTAATGGAGTTTACAATCCTATTACCATTTTCCTTTGATTTTACTACCGTAAACTCCTAAGGACAATGGTATTTGGGGGTTTTCAGGTCCTTAGCTCACCATGGTAATATTCTAGGTTAGATTCTAGGTATAAGGAATAAATATGGGACACTTATACAACTTTTGGGGTGTTTACGATTTTCGGACATCCCCAAACCGTAAACACATATAAATGTGATGTTTTTGTGCTTTTTGTGTGATAAACTCATCAAGGATCGATCTAGACAAGTCCCTAAGGCAATGTGAAGTATCTAGGCACCCTAAGGCACCACTTTGCACCTTACTTGGTGTTTACGGTTTTGGGAGCCTCCCAAAACTGTGAACACCTTGTTCTTGGTGTTCTTGGGACATTTCCTTGATATTAAGATGTATAACAAGCTTTAAATGACTCTGGGATAGAAGTACTTACTTTGTGGAAGCGTGTAAAGAACTAAAAGTCCAAGAACACTAGTTTGTGTTCTTGGTGTTTTGGAAATCTAATCAAAACACAAAAATGGATGGATGAAAAGATGTATAATCACAAGTAGTTATGATACATCAACAAATCAAGCCAAGAAGTACTTACGTTTTCTGGAAATCTGGCGAAAACCGGGATGATAGTTGAGAGTGTTTTGGAGTTTACTCTTTAGCGTGAAAATGAGAAGTGATCTACTTTGGGGAGTAAACTCATGCTTAAGCATGAGTTTATGGTTTTTGAGGTAGTTTACGGCCCAAACATAAAAGTTTGGCCGTGAACTTCTAAGCTACGTGGTATTCACGGTTTTGAAATTTCAAGACCCGAGACGGCACATTCATTCACCCGTTAATTTAAAGAATAATTATTATAATAGTCAAATGAACTTTAAATTTGTTAAAAACAAATGGAAATGAAATTGACTTATAATATAAAGTGATTGAATTTTAGGGTTTGACCGAATGAAAATTTCGGGTTGTCACATCAACTTCGTGGAAGAACCTGTAGAGATCATAGACCGAGAGGTCAAGCAAATAAAGCAAAGCAGTATCCCGATGGTGAAGGTTCGCTGGAATGCCAAGCGGGGACCTGAATTCACTTGGGAGCACGAATATCAAATGAAATTGAAATATCCTCATCTTTTCACTTAGTTATTTGTAACTACTTAATTGTTTAAGCCCTAATTTCGGGACGAAATTCTCTCTAATGGGGGGATGATGTGACAACCCCAAATTTCTTTCTTGTACAGCTATTCAACTCAATCAAAGTCAGACTTATTCCTGCTATCTTTTATCACTATGTGGGGTCTGTTTGAGTGTTCTAAGCCTAGTACATCAAAGGAATAAGTGTTAGGAAGTATCAGCTGAATTTAAAAACCAACAAGCAAGCCGTAAACGCCTTTATGAGGAGTTTACGACCAGGGCAAAGGAGTTTGCGGCTGTAAACTCATGGTGGCCAAACTCTTGACTATATATGTGTTACTTGTCCATTTTTCAACACTTTTACCACTCCTAACTCAAGAACTCGATTTTACTCTTAACTATCATCAAGTTCCTCACTTAAATCTTCAAAAATGTAAGTGATTCCACCCCTTGATTAGTTGCTATATCACCTTAACTAGCATCACCCATTGATTCCATCCGTTAACATCATTTTTTGGGTTAGATCTTCAAGAAACACCAAGAACACCAAGAACAAACACTAGTGTTTTGGCCGAAATCAACCTTTTTAGCTTCTATATCATAAGTATCACTTCCTTATACTCGATATCTAGTTGAAAGACATGTTAAGCACCTTGAAAACATCCATTTCCCCAAGAACAATAGGTGTGTATGGCCAAGAGCATCTCCCTTGGTCGTAAACCCTAGTTAGAGGTGCATTTGAGCCATAAACCTTTCCTAAGGCTTGGACTTCAGTCTAGAACACTTCATTGTTGATTGTAAGACTTTAAAACACTTTTTGGCACAACACCTTATGAGATTACAGCTGTAAATTCTTGTGGCTCTGAACACATTGGCCGTAAACCCCTAGGGTCGTGAACACTTGGCCGCAAACACCAAGTGTGGCCGTAAAATCCCCTTATACACAATCATTTGTGATTTATACCTTTCCATTCATGTGTATGCTTGTCACTAAGGTGTTTCCCTTACCTGATTAGTTGTATAAACACTAAATATACATATATGCATCATTATATGCTTATTAGGATCCGTTGTGCTCAAGTCTACACTTGACACTTAGCATCCTACAAACCGATCTTTCATTCTTGTCACTCACTGCAGGTGAGTTCATACCCCCTTAACTTATCTTTTAAATGATTTTAAATGATTTTATGAGGGGGGGGGGGAGAATATGAGTAGAAACATTATAGTTATTATATCAATCACATGTGATTAATAAGTATCAAACAGACAGATTTCATGTACTTCAAACTGTGTTGCCAAACAAATTGCTTCAAAGAGTTTTACAAACTCTTTTATACGCAACACTCCTTATATAAGTAGGATTGAAAAGACTTAGGACTGGTGACTCGCCTTATTTCCTGTTCCTTGTTTGGTTGTGGACTTAGGGTATCGGTTGTTTGTCCGAAGGTCATTTGAATCTTAGTTATATATTATGTGTATGCATATAGATATTAAAGTTTTTCATTCAGTTCAATACCTTTGGGTAACAAAGGTGTGAAAACATGTTCATTCATACAAACAACATTACTATTAAACTATAATAGGCGTAGTTTATGAAGTCACTACTTACTATGACTAGAACAATGAAACATACAAGAGTCAGTTCATGCATGAGTCAATACAAATATACTATTATGAGAAACAGAGAGAATATAGTATTATGAGAAACAAAGAGAACATACACTACACTATACAAAGAGAACATATAATACACTAGTACAGAGAGAACATACAATACACTAGAACATATTATACAAACACTAGTACACTATAACATTAATGTGAGCCACTACTTCATGGCATGTCAATCTACTGTTGTGTCACGTTTTGCAACCAGAGTCTCCTGGAGGGAGAGCATGAATTGGTGTATAGATCTATACTGTATTGACTATCCTACACCTTGCTGCTAGCTACAGTGGGACCTTCATATCTACGGGTGACTAATGTCATACCATTTCGATGCCTTAGAGCGTCGTGTAATACTAGTCTATCAAGTATGGTTAAAATCATATCACATTTTACCTTAATTAACAAACTGGTTTAGGGTAGTTAGTACATTGGTAGTTACTTACATACAATACTACTATACACTGTTATTTTCCCATTTGCATTGACTTTGTGATCTTCTCACATAAATGGTAATGTAGACTATATCTTTGTAATGATAATCATACTTGGGAAAGATACAAACTTTTACAAACAACACAACACACATAACATTTGGGCCTTGGTAGAAGGCTACTTTTAGTAGAAAATATAGTATTTTCTAGGAGATAAAAACATTTACTACAAACACTTACAAACAAAACAAACATTTACTACAAACACTTGAAAACATTTACATTAAACATTTACAAGCACTTTCATACAAACAATGACACTAAAATACTTATGAACTCACCAGCTTTAATGTTACTCTACGCTTTCAAAATAACTTGTGTTCTCAGGTCACGAGTAGTCAGGTACCGATGATCATGTTATGAGAAGATGGAGCACGTTCAAGACTCATCTCTTATTTTGATTCATATTTTTGGTGTCTTATAATCTATACAGAACACACGTGTATTAAAATTATATTATTAATGCAATGGATGATGTTGTTGCTTGTTTACTATTATGCATTGTTGTGATACTGTACATGATGTCCTCCGGCCCAGAACGTTTTCGTCGTTCAGGTTTTGGGGTGTGACAAAACCCTTAAGCTTTAGGTTCATAACCAATAGATGAAAATGCAAGTAACTTCAAGTGTTCTTAACTAATTAAGAGAGAATGAGAGGGAGAAGATGGATTCGGCAATTGCATCAAGCAAGTAAGAATGAGTGCAAGCCTCATCTTTTATATGTATTAAGTTATTTTATGGACAATAAGTCGTTAACACTTTAAGACAATAATGTATCCGAAAGCCTACTTGTATGTCCATGCTTTTAAGACATGTAATTCTTTTCTTTTAAATAATCAAAAGCCCATAACATGCTTCCTAGAAGCATGTCATGGTTTTATGACATAAAAAGAAGTCAAAATTTTATAGAAACTCACAAGCTCTTTTATAAGTTATAAAGTTTGGCTTTTAGCTAAAAGACAAAAGTCTTTATAGTCCAAAATAATGTACATAACTTATAAATCATACCATATGATATATATTATTTTACTTGCCAAAAATTATTATTTCCTAAAAATAAATAATTTCCAATTTAATTGTAAGAGTTTATTGAATATTTATTAAAACCATTTTCAAATAAATAATCAATTGTATCAAGTTGTTGTTAGTGTGACCCATTAGTATCATATGTTAATTAGCAATATCACTTTTATATGACTCTTGAGCATACTAGACCTTTCAATCTCCCACTTACGTAAGATTCATATTAGAATGATATAGACAATGGTAAACGTCTCGCAGCATTTCACTGCCCTTAATAACAGACGACTTTGTTCCATTCTATCAACTCCCTATTCCAAAAAAGCTCGAAGCTGTAATTGGTTTATAAGGTAAGTTTATCAGTTATCCCTTTGCTACAGACACCATGGTGAACATGAGATACGAATCGCGATCAATCTCATTAGTTTTTCAACTTTTGGTAAGGCGCCTTAGATGTCTAACTCTCAACACATAAGAGGAACAAATCCCATCTTGACTACATAAGCCTCTTGCATAGTGCACACCATACCTGAAAATGGCTTTTATAACTGTCCAGTTAAGGAACAACATTTGACCATATCAAAGTATAGTAATCCCTACACTGAAGTTCCATTATGTATCTCAGATGTTAAGGATACAAAGATAGTACCTTTTAATCAAGTATCATTTATGATAGCAATCCATGAGATGCGCTTGATGCGGGTTGGTTCAGTACTAGTTCTCTGACAAGTACCTATGAAACTTGG
Source organism: Lactuca sativa (assembly GCF_002870075.4). NCBI lineage: Eukaryota > Viridiplantae > Streptophyta > Magnoliopsida > Asterales > Asteraceae > Lactuca > Lactuca sativa. The sequence continues at coordinate 255,990,495 of NC_056626.2, forward strand.
TTACAACCACTTTCCTACTTTCATCTAGTGAGAGTCAACCAATCCTATTCATAGTAGTCTTAGTTCATAATTGCTCTCACAATTATAACCGAGTATGAACTTTTACAATAACATTAATCATGGATTAAACATGTTAATATAGAAAACAAGTATTAATGTGATGACAATATCCCAATATATCATAACATGTTCTAATAGTTGTTATTATAATGTTCCAATATCCAAACACTAAATCCAAATCAAAATCCCATTTCTAGAATAATAAAGTTTTACTGGTGAAGTATAACCATTCATGAACGGCAGAAATCAACATAGTTTCTCAATGATCCCATTCATCCAATCATATGTGAATTCAACTTCAAAAGTAGTGTAATCTTATCTTGTAGTAGATTGTGTCATTAGGTTTTGCTTGGACCTCATTCCAACAAAACTTACTTTTCATTCCATAATGAAGTCAAAATCCAATTATAATTCATAGTTATTTATATCTGTTTAGAAATCAACATCTTTTGTAGTTCTTTCCATAAAGATCCTTTCTAAACTAATTGTCTCACATACATTCTCTTAGTTTTTCTAAAGTACTCTTACAATGCTCTCTTAGTCATCCAATGACTTAACCGTGTAGTCAATTAGTATCCTATGACATGGTTAAAGCATGATCAATTACCATGTCCTATGCATAATATGACGTAAATGATGAATTCATTTGCCAAGCAAATAGAATATAAATCATTTCATCTAGTTCAAGCGTATGAGTTATGTACATTTGAGGCTAGCTGAATATGGTGCCATATGACAATGCCTACAATTCTCCAAAAGAATCTTGTGTCTTGATCTCTTTCAAGATATTGCCAATATTTGTCCAAGGACATGAAACTTCCAACATTCATTTTATCTATCCCTTATAGATTTCACATTCCAAGAATGTATCTTGTCCTTCCTAAGTCTTTCATTTTAGAAACAATGTCCGATTCTAGGTGAAACTGACCTTCCTTAGTCAGAATATGATTTCAAATGATTAGGTATGTCTCATTCATACAGGATTAGGAATTTCACTATGCTCCCACTAGTTCTTAGTTAACACACATGTTCTATTCAATTTTATATAAAAACATCCCTTGTGGTTTTAAATTAAAATGATGATTGCAACATTCAGATGTTTGATTTATTTCCACAAGTGGATCTTAAGCTCTACACATTTTGTATAGGATAACATGTATTAAGAAAATCTCCAGGGTAAGCAATATAGATATCTTCTAGTGGATGTCTACTAATAACAACGGTCTTTCTTGAATTTTAATATCCTTGATGTTTTTTGAATAGTTGTAACACCGAATTTTCAAAACAATTTTTCATTAAAAATAATCGTTTAATTCTTAAAACACTTGCTAAAATCTCATTCATAATCGAATTACAAAACACAATTCCATTTTCACTTGCATAATAAACCAGGATCCTCAAAACATGACTCTTTCTCTGGTGTGTACAATCGAGCCGGTGCCGTCCCGTGATCCCAAGAGAAACCTGAAACACATAACACAAAACACTGTAAGCACGAAGCTTAGTGAGTTCCCCAAAATACCACACATAACACATATTAGCCACTCGACGCTATAACTCTGTGGGCCCGTAGACCCTACTCTGTGAACCCTCTGGTTCTAACTCTGGGAACCTTTCGGTTCCAACTCTATAAACATGCACAACATAAATCACATAGAAATAATGCAGTACAACACACAACATACATATAGCATACAAATACTCTGTCACATAACTCTGATTACCTACTCAAGGTAAAGTATAGTGAGAAGACTCACCTCGCGTATCTCGATAACTCACAAATCCTGGAAATCACTCGTGCTCGATCCTCCGAGCTATAATCCTCCTATAACACAATATATCTCTAATTAACACTTTCACAACTAAGGTTGACTACCCCTATCAAGCCAACACTGGTCAACTCTGGTCAACGGTCAACAGTCAACTTTGACCGGACTCGGCGAGTGCACTAGAGCGACTCGGTGAGTCTATACGTGTTCACTGACTCCCTAGGATCCTCTCTTGACACGTCGAGTACTCCCCTGACTCGACGAGTTCCACCTGGCATGAATCACGGGGCCACCATGACTCAACTCGCCGAGTCTCAAGAACAACTCGGCGAGTTCCAGCTTGACTCAGTCAACCCTTAACTCGGTAAGACCACTCACTAAGTGGTTATGGACAATCTTCATGCTACTCGTCGAGTCTGTTCTTCGGACACGGCGAGTCTAAGCCATGCATGAACTCAAACTCACTCTTGAGGTCAGATCCGTTCCAGTAACTCATAGATCCAGTCCTTCCAAGCACATTTATCACATAAAGTTACAATCTTGGTGCTCATGCAAAGGTCCAAAGGCCTTATTTGATGATATGGTCTCTAGAATGCTATTCTAAGCTCATGGCCTCCATTAACACTCATAAAGCTTGAGGGAAAAGAGTCTCTGGACCTCTTTGGGTCCAGATCTAAAGCATCAACACAAAAAGAGGCCAATTACTCCATGAATCATTCCACAAAGAAGCCCTAACTCTAAGATTTACACCAAGGGCTGAAAAAGGAACGAATGGTTACCTCAAATGAAGTCTCTGGACTCAGGAATCACTGGATTAGCACCTCCTTTAGTCTCCTCTTGCCTTGATCCTCTTCTATATGCAAAATCACCCACAAATAATCAAGGATCTTCCTCTTTTCTCCCACAAAACGCTCCAGGACTCTTTTAGGGTTCTCTCTGGGGTTGGTGGCCGCAAATGACGGCCATAAGCCCCTTTAAATAGGTCTCATACCCTGAAATTTTGGGTTTCATTAAACAGCGTGGACTCGCCGAGTGCACCTTTTGGACTCGCCGAGTCCGAACGCGAACCCTTTCCCAAACCGCGATCATACTCGGCGAGTTTGAGCTCCAACTCGCCGAGTCTCCTCACAAAACATCAAAATTAAGAAGAATAAATAATACCTGGGAATCCGGGCTGTTACAATTCTATCCCACTAGAACTAGACTTCGCCCTCGAAGTCTCGCTCTACAAATAACTCCGGATGCTGCTCACGCATCTCAAGCTCCGGTTCCCAAGTCATCTCAAACCCTATACGATGCCGCCACTGAACCAAAACCAAGGGTATCTCCTTGTTCCTCAGAACCCTGATTTTCCGATCTCTGATTGCCACTGGTCTCTCAGCATAATTCAGGCTCGCATCCACCTGAATATCCTCTAATGGAACCACTGCCGACTCATCGGCTATACATTTCCTCAGTTGCGACACATGAAAAGTATCGTGAATCTGCCCCAACTCTGCTGTCAAATCCAAACGATAGGCTAACCAGCCTACCCTCGTGATCACTCGGAATGGACCAATATAGCGGGGCCCCAACTTGCCCCTTTTCTTGAATCGAATCACTCCTTTCCAAGGAGAGACCTTCAGGAGTACAAAGTCACCGACCAAAAATTCGAGCTCGGACCGGCGCCTGTCCGCATAACTCTTCTAGCGACTCTGAGCGGTCAACAACCTCTGTCTGACCTGCTGTATCTGCTCTGACGTCTGAAGCACGATCTCTGTACTTCCCATCACACGTTGCTCTACCTCTCCCCCGCAAATGGGGTCCGATGCCCCCTTCCCTACAACAGCTCAAAGGGTGGCATACTGATGCACTAATGATGGTTGTTGTTGTAGGAAAACTCTGCCAAGGGAAGATACAGGCCACAATTTCCCCCCGAAATCTAATACACATGCCCGAAACATATCCTCGAGCATCTGAATCGTTCGCTCGCTCTGAAGTGTCCACAGACATCACCAAGGTAAACTCTAGCTCATTTCTCATATTCATCTTCGATACCGAGCACCAGGTCAGCTTTTGGCCCCACAGCTGAACCCCCAAAGGTCACACATAACATGATCCAAAACATCTCACTAACTTCCTACCCGTGACCACTATCACGGCCCAGTGACACGCAAGTGACGAAATTCCCTTTTCCTCATAAAAAAATACAATCCAATCGAAGATCGACTCAGCTCTAACCTCTGGCGTCTGCTGCGCATATTCTCCCACGCGCCTCGCTGACCCTCCCGACAGAGACGGAGACCCCAGTCTCGCCCTGGTTTCACCACTAGGCTCCAAAAACTCAACACTAGGGCTACTCAATCCCAAAACTCTTCTGCATCATGCACTTATCAGAGAACGCTCCATCATCACACTCTCTTGCCATCTAGTGGGTACTATGGCTTCCCATAACATTACGACAGCCTCTGACTAGTGAGTGCAACGGCTCCCCGTAGTATCACAACGCCAACTAACTAGTGAGTACTACGGCTTCCCGTAGTACCATGACTCCCTCCCCCTGACTTGTGAGTACTACGGCTCCCCGTAGCATCACAACACCAACTAACTAGTGAATACTACGGCTCCCCGCAGTACCACGACTCTCTCCCTCTGACTTGTGAGTACTACGGCTACCCGTAGCATCACAACACCCTCTGACTAGCAAATACTACAGCTCCTCGTAGCATCATGACTCTCTCTCTCTCTCTCTCTGACTTGTGAGTACTATGACTCCCCGTAGCATCACCCTATACTCTCATTCTCATTACAACGCCACACTATGTTCACTAACTCATGCACCGAAGACTATCATAGATAGTTACACACACACTTGCCCCGATATGCATTACAGACTCTGGCGGCAACCGCCATAACACAGAACCTACCTCTACGGAGATCCACTTCCTTAAATAATCCCTCTTGATGACAATACACGAAGGGCTCACTGGAACCGTGGATACATGATACATCACTAGTCATCTTAAACCCAAGACTCTAAATAACTTCCGAAATTGGGACGCTATGCACGGAAACCACGGAACACCCTAACAGAGCATCACAATGTCCTGCCTCTACCACTGATTCCCTTACTCCCAGCACCATACACATACAACAATACATTTCCTCTGAATCCCATAATAATTTCCTATTTCACTCAATGCGCAACTTTGGTGCATCCAAATACTCAATTGGAATACAAGGAAGGCACTAACCCTTCATAACACACTGATGATCCTCCGAAACCCTTTCCACTACTGCTCAAAATTCAAGCAAGAATACACATCCCAGCCCGGGAGTTGGCTACTCGACAATCTTCTACCCATATTTCAATCCAGAAGTTCTCAACTGCCCATACCATCATTACGAGTCTTCCACTTGAAACGACTCTGACCACCACCAGATTCCTGACCATTGACCACCCGCCATGGAGACACCCATCCTTCTCTCAGGCATACACCACATGCATTATCTCACCCTGCACCTTTCCTTGATCACTAATGACCCTGAACTCATGAATTCAAGCTGCAGGTTTCTGAATCCAACCCCTAACCGCTCTTGCACAAATCTCTGGTTCTCTCAATAAACCACCCGGTTCTCCCCCACTTAGGGTTCGAACCATCACTATCTGACACATCAACAACCTCACGAACTATTTTCACTAGCAATAACGCACCTGCCCCTGGAAGGTGCTACGCAATGCCCGATAGTCCCCTTTAAGGAAATCAATCGATCTCATAACTCTAAACCTCAGATGAAATCCTCAAAAACCTCTCGTCACGACTGCCTCTAGTCGTTCCAAGTCTTGTACCAATCCAATACCAAACAACGCAATTATCCAATAACATCACTGAATCATAGACTGGACCACGAAATCATCATACTCCCCCACCTCGACTCATCAACCGACGTTCCAACACATGGATAATCCCACGAATAGGGACCCACTCCCATATTCAATACCCAACATAGATAGAAAAACCACTGCACTCATTAACTCGACTTGACTCCCCACTAATACCTCTACAATACGCCCTGCTATAATCAAACAGGTGTAACGTGGTCCTTCACTATCTCAGTCCCAACTGACTATCTGCTCATCATAAATCACTGTCTTGCAGCACACGTGCTACCTAATACTCTAATGGAAATTCATCATCAATGACAACCTTCAGGGTTTTACTCCCAAATCCGAAACTTAAACATCAGGCCTCTCATGTTCCGCACACGAACATAAATAGCACCACTCAGGTCATAGAAGGTGACATCTCCTCTATCGACTGATTGCTCAACTTAGACTGAAATTCTCCCCTCCCTCTAACTCCTTACCAAAATACTCTGATAGGCTCTCAACCTCCCTCTCAAGGGACGCCTCTTCGAACTCAATCATGGCCCATAGGCCTAAAACCCATAGCGTCCAATCTCTACCTCATCAATCATGACCGGATAACTGGAGAACCACAAGCATCATTCACTACGAACCATGGTACTCTTCCCATGACATCTCTTCTCAATATGCTCCGGTGTATGGTACCCGAACCATAGCATCACTCCTCCATCTGCTCCGATGTATGGTACTCGAACCATAACATCATTCCTTCATCCGCTCTGATTTATGGTACTCGAACCATAACTTCACTCCTCGATCCGCTCCGATGTATGGTACTCGAACCATAACATCACTTCTCAATCCGCTCTGATGTATGATACTCGAACCAGAACATCACTCCTGAATCCGCTCTGATGTATGATACTCGAACCAGAACATCACTCCTGAATCCGCTCTGATGTATGGTACTCGAACCATAACATCACTTCTCAATCCGCTCCGATGTAGGGTACTCGAACCATAACATCACTCCTTTATCCGCTCCGATGTATGGTACTCAAACCATAACATCACCCCTAAGTCTGCTCCGATGTATGGTACTCGAACCATAACATCACTACTCAATACGCTTCGATGTATGGTACTTGAACCATAACATCACTCCTCCATCCACTCATTACAACCTTCAGAATACTCCCTATATCAAGTATGGGTCCTCTGCTTTCAGTAGTACGGGCCCATACTACCTGCCATATCTACCCATACTTTCCACACGGACTATCCCGGAGCTCCTAAATAGCTGCTCGACCTTCCCGTTCACCAATTCTGTCGCGCGCTCGCTCCCCACCAAAATTCTCTACTCTGCCAGCGCACTCATCTGGTTAAGTTTACTCCCTAGGCTCTTCCTAGATTCCCACACTTCTCTGCCATCAGCTGCTGAAGAGCTCCTAATGATGCCAGCCATCTACCTCCTGAATATCGTCATATTCGTTTGGTAGCTGACTCCCATCATTGAGAGTTCCACAAAGCACGAAGCAAGCAGCATTCGAGCATCGAAGAATATATATGACTCACTCTGGGTGATAACTCCGCTTGCTCTGCTCATCCTCGAAAGTACCACCGAGCTCTGCTCCTATGCTAAGGCATCACAAATCAGGCCACTCTAGTCCTATGATATGGAATACCTAGCCTGTATCTAGCATGCAATAATATCTCATAAAGTGCATCATAAATATCTCATCACACAAAAGTAAGGGTATTTTGGGAAATCACCGTTCGGGCTCTGGCTGATTGTACACACTGCTCTTTCTCGCGCTCTCTTTGAACTCTTATTCACTTTAGAAAATTATTTCTTTGAAAACTTTTCTTACTTCCTCAGTTTGAGTCCAGATTTACCCGAAGGCGCATCCGAATCCCTCAAACCAAGGCTCTGATACCAACTTGTAACACCGAAAATTTCAAAACAATTTTTCATTAAAAATAATCGTTTAATTCTTAAAACACTTGTTTAAAATCTTATTCATAATCGAATTACAAAACACAACTCCATATTCACTTGCATAATAAACCAGGATCCTCAAAACATGACTCTTTCTCTGGTGTGTACAATCGAGTCGGTGTCGTCCCGTGATCCCGAGAGAAACTTGAAACACATAACACAAAACACTGTAAGCACGAAGCTTAGTGAGTTCCCCAAAATACCACACATAACACATATTAGCCACTCGAGGCTATAACTCTATGGGCCCGTAGACCCTACTCTATGAACCCTCTGGTTCTAACTCTGGGAACCTTCCGGTTCCAACTCTATAAACATGCACAGCATAAATCACATAGAAATAATGCAGTACAACACACAACATACATATAGCATACAAATACTCTGTCACATAACTCTGATTACCTACTCAAGGTAAAGTATAGTGAGAAGACTCACCTCGCGTATCTCGATAACTCGCAAATCCCGGAAATCACTCGCGCTCGATCCTCCGAGCTATAATCCTCCTATAACACAATATATCTCTAATTAACACTTTCACAACTAAGGTTGACTACCCCTATCAAGTCAACACTGGTCAACTATGGTCAACGGTCAACGGTCAACTTTGACCGGACTCGGCAAGTGCACTAGAGCGACTCGACGAGTCTATACGTGTTCACTGACTCCCTAGGATCCTCTCTTGACACGTCGAGTACTCCCCTGACTCGACGAGTTACACCTGGCATGAATCGCGGGGCCACCATGACTCAACTCGCCGAGTCTCCAGAACAACTCGGCGAGTTCCAGTTTGACTCAGTCCACCTGTCAACCCTCTCTGACTCTCCCTGACTCACTGAGTCAACCCTTAACTCGGTAAGACCACTCGCTGAGTGGTTATGGACAATCTTCATGCTACTCGCCGAGTCTGTTCTTCGGACTTGGCGAGTCTAAGCCATGCATGAACTCAAACTCACTCCTGAGGTCAGATCCGTTCCAGTAACTCATAGATCCAGTCCTTCCAAGCACATTTATCACGTAAAGTTACAATCTTGGTGCTCATGCAAAGGTCCAAAGGCCTTATTTGATGATATGGTCTCTAGAATGCTATTCTAAGCTCATGGCCTCCATTAACTCTCATAAAGCTTGAGGGAAAAGAGTCTATGGACCTCTTTGGGTCCAGATCTAATGCATCAACACAAAAAGAGGCCAATTACTCCATGAATCATTCCACAAAGAAGCCCTAACTCTAAGATTTACACCAAGGGTTGAGAAAGGAACGAATGGTTACCTCAAATGAAGTCTCTGGACTCAGGAATCACTGGATTAGCACCTCCTTTAGTCTCATTTTTTCTTGATCCTCTTCTATATGCAAAAGCACCCACAAATAATCAAGGATCTTCCTCTTTTCTCCCACAAAACGCTCCAGGACTCTTTTAGGGTTCTCTCTGGGGTTGGTGGCCGCAAATGACGGCCATAAGCCCCTTTAAATAGGTCTCATACCCTGGAATTTAGGGTTTCATTAAACAGCGTGGACTCGCCGAGTCCACCTTTTGGACTCGCCGATCCGAACGCGAACCCTTTCCCAAACCGCGATCATACTCGGCGAGTTTGACCTCCAACTCACCGAGTCTCCTCACAAAACACCAAAATTAAGAAGAATAAATAATACCTGGGAATCCGGGCTGTTACAATAGTTCAATTACACTCTTATGGATTTTATTAAGTTAATTAAATTCATTCATGTATTATTTCATAATGTTCGATAAAGGGGGCTATTTATAGCCTAGTAACGACTACAAAATAAAAGGAAACTAATAAATAAAAGGAATCTGTTAATAAAAAGGAAATAAAGGTAAAAAATACCACAAAGTGTGTTTAGAATCTTCCAATTCTAACCGACATTAACAGCCATGCAATTAACCACGTAAATCCATCGTACCATGGATCCCAATTAGCTTTCAGACCCTACATCTTGCACCATCCTACTGGAACCAACACGTGAGCACCAGCCCATTAGAACCAATGAGAGCCCAATGTGTTCTGAGATTCACATTGCAATTGGACCCATTGCGAGAATCGCATCTAAGTATCAGAATCGCAACTAGATTTCCAACGTTTGCATCTGACAGCTTTGCGAGGTTCACATCGGATCGCACTTCGAGAACCACAATCAAAAGACTCCATCGTACTGATATCACAAGACTCTGACTCATCTGACAGTTTAGAGTCAGTTGCAACTTGTCACACCAAATTTTAATCGCACCGGAAATAGTCATCGCACTCAACCTCATTCCAAAGTGGTTCACATTCACTATTCCTATAGACTACAATGGAATAAGATCGATCACATCCAGTTACATCCACTCACAACCATCGATCTTATCACAACCCTTTTTGTATCCATCAAACCTTTCGCATCCATAAGCTTTTTCACATCCATCGGCCTTTTCAAAGTTTTATCATTCATAATGAGGACCCGTCTTGGTACTTAAGAGGCCACCATTCACAATCGTATCAGATATTTGCCACCACGATCAGTTTGTATGGTTTTAATCTTTTTACCAAGTTAATTTGTACTTCATTTTGGAATACCTTGAATACATGAATGCTTCAAGTTTATGTTTCATGAGATACACGTATCCAAATCTAGTAAAATCATCAGTTAATGTGATGATGTATCTTTCATGACTTCTGGTTATTGTTCTAAAAGGTCAGCATACATCAGTATGTATGAGTCCTAATAGATCCGAAGCTCTATCACAAACACTGATAAAATGAGCTTTGGTCATCTTCCCATATAGACATGATTCACATACATCAAAAGTCTCCGAGCATGTTGAGTCTATGATTCCATCCATTAAAGTTAAGCAATGCGAGCTTTTTTATGTGTCCAAGTCGACAATGCCATAAATAAGTTTTGTTTATGATCGACTTTATTTTCATATTTAAGTTTTATATTGAATTGTCATTTTGGTATGAACTATTTAAATCGATTTCATATATTCCATTATTGGGACTAGTCTCAAAATAGAACACATTACCTTTAAAAACATAAACATTTTCAGATTCAGAGTCAAACTTATAATGAAAACCTTACTCATATAATCGAGAAGTAGAGATAATGTTCCTAGCTATACTATATAGGTACATTACAACAATTGTTCAAAATAAGATTAAGACCATTTGGAAGCAAAAGATAATATTGTCCTATGGCCTTGACAGCTACTCGAATGTCATTGCCCACATGGAGTTCCAAATCACGATCTTTGAGTTCTCTAACATTCTTTAGTCCTTACAAATCATTGCAGATGTTAGTACCACTTCTAGAATCGACCACCAAATAATTTGTACGACATGCATATAATTCAATCATATATATATATATATATATATATATATATATATATATATATATATATATATATATATATATGATTGAATTATATACATTCCATACTAACTGAGGTGCCAACCTGGTTGGCCTTGATCTTCTTAAGATACTCTAGGTACTTGGGACAATTTTGTTTCTAGTGTCCCCTTTCATTGCAGTGATAGCAATCAGAGTTAGTAGCAGGCTTGGGCTTAGGAGTTGGGTTGGTAGCAGGAGGCTTCCCTTGACCCTTTCCTTTGTCCTTGCCTTTCTTGGCCTGTTTGCGTTTCCCCTTACCGGTATTATTACCGGTTTTTTCTTGGAGATTTGACCCTCATAGATCATCAACACTTGATTAATCCTAGATTTCTTGATGTTTTCCTTGGTTTTTTTAGCATGTAATGAAGCTCATTGATGCTCCTACCCAGTCATTCGTTGTGAAGTTCATCACAAATTCGTTGAATGATTTAAGCAGTAAGGCTTGGATTACATCGGTCGCTAGCTCATCCCCAAATGAAAATTCGAGGCAGGCAAACTGCTCAACGTAAGCTTTCATTTTAAGTACATGTGCATTCATATAAGATCACTCAGCCATCTCGCAACCACTTAAAGCATTCAAGGTGTAACAACGTCAATTTCAAACCAAAAATTTCATTTTTGTCACAACCATTTTCACATAAAATGTTTTATTAAGTATCCAATATTAGTTATCAAATCATATCATATCCTAAGATCACAAAAAATCAAATCCTCTCTCTAGTGTGTACGAGTCATGCAGGCGCCTTCCCATGGTCCTCGCTAGTACCTGAAACACATAACACAACAACTGTAAGCATATTGCTTAGTGAGTTCCCCAAAATACCCCTACACACATACGCCTTTACAGGCCATACTCAACATGACCTTCCGGTCCATGTGTCTCAGGGGACTTCCGTCCCAGTCCCAGTAGACCTTCCGGTCCTACTCATGTCGACCTTCCGGTCCATGACTCCCTGACCTTCCGGTCCACGTCATAATGCCTTCTGGCCCATATCATACATAGCATATATATCACATACATAACGCATACAGAACATGCAATGCATAGCATACAAAACATGCAACTCATAGCATACAAGACCTTCCGATCACACATAGGTACCTTCCCAGGTACAGTATAGTGTGAAGACTCACCTCAGATATCTTGATAAGTCTCTGTCTTGGTAGAAGTGTCATCTAGCCTCCGCCTAATCACATAAAGCAAATACTCCCATAAATACAACTGAACTCAACCCTAAAAGTCAACAAGGTCAACGGTCAAACATTGACCCGACTCGGCGAGTCTACACGTGTCCACTGACTCTCTCTTAGACCCTCTTTTGGCACGTCGAGCACTCCCCTGACTCGATGAGTTCCACCTAGCAAGAATCGCGGGACCACCCCGACTCAACTCGTCGAGTCCCAAGAACAACTCGGCGAGTTCCAACTCTAACTCAGACCACTGACTCTCCCTGACTCACCGAGTCATTCCCCCAACTCGACAAGTCCACTCACTGAGTGATTAACGGGCAACCTTCAAACTACTCGCCAAGTCTGTTCTTTGGACTCGGCGAGTTCATGCCACGCACAACCTCAAAACGACTTCTGAGGTTAGATCTGTTCCATACAATCATAGATCCAGCCTCCCCAAGCATGATAATCACGTAAAGTTCGGACCGTGACACACATATAACATAGAAATGGTCCAAAATGGTGATTAATCCCCAAAAATGACATTCTAAGCTAATGACTTCCAAAATGGCTCATAAAGCTCCAATGATTAAGGTCTATGGACCTCTTTGAGTCCAGATCCAAAGCACAAACTCGAAAGGGGACTTAATACTCTACATACTCTTCTTCTAAAGGGTTTAAAAACCCTAACTCTATGAATCAACACCCAAAACTGGAGAAGGTCTGAAGGAATACCTTAATATGAAGCCTTTGATCTTTGAAGACACTAGATTTGCACTTCCTTCAGCCTTCTTTTGCCTTGGTCACCTTCTCCTTAAAATTTCACCAATAAAAGATCAACAATAGCCTCTCTTCACCTCCCAAACGATCTAAGACTCTCTCTAGGGTGTGGCAGCCACAATGGACGGCCATAAGGGCCTTTATATAGGTCTCAAACCCTGGAAATTAGGGTTTCATTAAACAGTGTGGACTCGCCGAGTCCAGCTGTGAACCCGCATCCGAATCCGCGACCAAACTCGGCGAGTCTAGACGCGAACTCGCCGAGTTCCCCCATAAAACCCAAAAATAAAGGGACGAAATCTCATACCTGGAAATCCGAGTGTTACACAAGGTCTCAAACCTCTCTTGTTTAGCCTGAACTTGAAACATGACTCTAAGATTTTCAATCATTTCAAATGCATCATGAAACTTTAAGGTTTTCTGAATTTCAGGAACCATATTTTCAATCATGATGCAAGCCACTTTGGTCTAATCATTTACTTATTTTGCCTGAGTGTCTTTCAATGCTTTGGTAGCATTGGTCGGGAGCTCTTCTGGGAGAGGGTCATCAAGGACATAGTTATTTTCTCAAACTTGAGGACAATTCTTAATTGTCTGAACCAATCAAAAAACTTGGGTCCGCTAAGATTTTCTTTTTCGAGGATGGATCGGATGGTGAGTGATGGGGCGGTTAGAGTTGGGGTAGTCATTACCAAATAATACGATTCATTGTAATATATTTGATATAATTTCTTTTAAAACTAATTACAACACAAATGATTTTGTTGATCACTAGGTTGCGACAACCAATTACAACTCTTATGTAATTCTTAGATTAATAGGATACAAAAAAACATTACCTTGTTTTTATTGGCATGTTTATCCCATCTATGCCTCAAAACTCTTATGCTTAGGTGACATTTATCACATAACAAATTGATAAAATAATATATTTAAAAAACATGTAAGTTATATTTCACAAATGTTTAGGTGAACTCTATCTCATAAGTAAATATAAAACACCTTGGTCATTTTTGACAACCCAAATGAATAAAGGACCCTAAAATCCACAAAAATTGCACAAAAATGCTAAGTGATTTTTTTAAGTAGATTAAATAGATTTGAAGATTTGAAAATAAGAGATTTTATCAATGTTTTATTATTCTAACATTTTACAACCTTTTGTATCATGAATATTTTATGCATAAAATATTTCATGGTATATTTGAAGTGTTCCAAAATTTATATAGTTGAAATTATTTTATATATAATTTTACCGGTAAAAATTTATATTTGATATTAATTCGACGTTATAATCATTGGACCCAGTTTTTAACTTTTTAATAAAACAACCTTTAATTACAGTCTTATGGAGTTTAGATTAAGTTTAAAAATTATTTTAAACCTTTTGATATCTTTAAAAGTTTGGTTACTTAAGAGTTCTAAAAAATTAAAACTCCTTTTAACAAAAACTCAATTTTTTACATCTTATGTTGGAATATTTAAAAATCTCTGGTAAATTTCAAGTATATAACAAAACCAAAACCATCAAGGATCATTTTAAAGATGTTAGAATGATGTAAAACAACCTTAGGGTGCTTAAGTATAACAACCTTTAAAGCCTTTGCACCCTCTTGGATTTAGGATGTTGGTGTATATGGTTAGAACAAGTAGATTGAAGTAGCTTGAACTTCTCTACAAGTAATCCGCCACCAAGAGTAAGGTACCCAAAAATGCTAGTTTTCTTCTTGTATGACTTTCTTATTTAAGACTTAAGTTCTTAAAAAAATAAGCACTAAAAGTAGGACACAAAGTAAGCACCAAAAGGCAAACAACAACTTCAAAACGAAGAGAACCCCCACCACTAAGCTAGTTGCAATTTTAGTGAGAAAAGAGAAGAAAAAGAAGTAGCAAAAATTCATGCAAACACTCTACTTTTATATCTCATGCAAATTAAAGCATTTTTATTATAATACTCTAAAGTATTATAAAGAAAAAAGCTAATAGGGACAAGGTATGTATGCAAGACATGGGAAGATACACAAGTAAGCTCCCATGCCTTGATTATTTTGGGCATAGAGAGGGAATAAGACAAAATTTGTATTCTATCCATCTTAACCAAGGTAGGGTACGTCTTTAACTTAACCATGGTTAACCAAAGAGTCCGAAACTTTGTGCATGACTAATTTTATGATACCATATCATATAATGACTAGTTTTCTACTTCTTATAATAATGTTTTAATAAAACAATAACGTTTCTCTAATTAAATACTAGAATTGAATTTATTTATTAATAACTAATTACATAAAAAATATTCAATAAGTACCAACTTGATTAATGTGTGACCCTATATGATCATGTATTATTAGCAATGTCACTCAATAACGATTCTTGAGCATATAGATCCAACAAAAACCACCAAGATATTATATGGTATCTTATATATTTTTGAATATCTTAAGATTAGTTGTCTAAATTCATTAATTTAAGACTTTCACACTATTATTTTCCTAAATCTTTGAAATAAACTAGTTTGAACTTTAAAACGAGTTAACCCTATCAAATATGTTTCTGAGTGTTATTGTTTTCTTCCCGAGATCTTGGGCACGACCAAGATCTTTAAACTATTTCATGATCTTAAGCACTTCAATTCAAAACATTTTATTTTGAACATCACACCACACTTACTAATTTGGTTACGAAATTAGCTTTTCAATCTGTAACCTAAAAAAGGGTATCCCAAACTTCTGTTGCACTTTTATATAACTTTATGTGTTCAAACATATGTGGAGGGATAGCAAAAGCTAATCTTATAGCAGTAAAGATCATCTACATGCATACTTTCAATATCAAGAGATATAAGTGGAGCATTGACATCTCTTATCGTAGTTCGAGCACGAACATGGGACCTGTTATAACAGATTTCTATATTTCTTTTCATTTTTCTTTTGATATTAAAAATCGTTCCATTCTTATCTTTCACTGATCATATTCCTCAACCATTAGTAATGGGGCTTGAGTAGGGCAATAAACATCGTTGGCTATGTACATTGAATACAGTTTGATTGGGATTAGCCATTGTTAAGTTTTAAATGTTAACAATGATAATGGTATTTATGAAAAAAATTATCTCATAGACTTTGAAATGCAAATGAACTCCAGTGTTCTTGAGCAATGATAATCTGGTCAGATGGATTTAAAGGACACCACTTAGGTTGTTATACTACTTGTGAGAGTATTATAACCAAAAAACAATCAAACTAATAATATATGTTCCAATATAAGTTTGAAGTAATCTAGCGGAAGACTTGAATATCAACAAGTATTAAATGCAATAAATAAATGATTAGAGTTATAAAGAAGATCAATAAGCATTTTTTGAGGAGAATCGGATTGATTGTATTTCAAGGTAAAAAAGGTACTAAACAATGTGTGGGTTATTAAAAAATTAGATAATCAAAAATATACACTCACAAATGATCTTATAGATCGTGTTCCCTAAGTACTAACATGAATAAGAAAAAAAAACATCTTCATTTCTTCGATAGACATTCATTGGATGGATAACTTCTCAGATGGTAAATTAGTTCGGATCAAAGACTAAGCTTGGGTGAGCTTCACCTCAGATGGATGCTCATTTCTTGTTCTATCATAATCACTATTTTTCATACATATGTAACGTCCCGATTTTCAACATAAATTTTTCATTTTTATTTATTCAAAAATATCAAAGTATAATTAAACTATGCAGAAGACATGAAGTGAATGTGCATGTGTACAGTCGACCCTTGCCCTTCTCACGAATCATTAAAGTAACTGGAAAACATTTATATTCGACTTCGTAAGCACAAATATTAGCGAGTTCCCAAAATATTATATACCACAATACATATATTATGCATACAAATAATGGCCTTCAGCATAAAGTTGGTCCGCTCCTTTCGCATTCAGCATAACATCGGTCTGCCCGAGTCTATTAGCCTTCAGCACGTGGTTGGCTCGCCCTCAACTCCCACATAGTACATACACACACAAACACACACACATACATATATATATATATATATATATATATATATATATATATATTGTTGGGTTTTATGTACTATAATAGTCCTATGGTGCATATACAACCCTAATGCTTTGGATCTAAGTTTTCTCTAGTTATACATGCAACAAAAATTATCCAAAGCATGAAACCTATCTAGCATACAAATTTGGTACATGAATCATAAAACTAGTTAGAAGAATACCTCTTATTTGTAGTTTGTAGTTTTTAGCCTTTCAAGAGCTTAGCACCTCAAGTGTAATGCCTCAAACAAGTCACAAACACCAATAACAATTGGATGAATATGAGAGAGAGGTTATGAACCTAAAATTAGCTAGGCATTCACCTTAGGAGTCTTTGGGGCCGACTTTAGAAAGCTAGGGGTTCATTTTATAGTTTGGAATTCCTAGGGTTTCAACTTGTAAACCCTAATTCACTTGGTCTTTTAATCCAATAACTAGATAGCCTTTGGAGCAACTCTTCATGGACTCTCACAAAGATTTAGTTCAATCCTAATAAACATGGATATTTAGCCCAAACTATAACTATTACTGATTTACCTAATCAGTCCTCGTAAGTTTAATCAGTGTCTTTTGATCACTAAATTAATTCCAAAATAATTCTTAATAAATACCAATTAAATATTATGATTTATCAATTAATATATTATTCTTATAATATATTAATAAATCACAAATAACCTCTTTCTCAAATATCCATCCTATCAAATTGTTCTGGTGAAGGCAACCCGAAATGGACCATGCTACTCTCGGGTCAAGTACATACCAATTATAGTTATGGGCTTAGACAACTAGTCCAATAGTCTCCCACTTGGATAAGTCTAACAACTATAACTGCAAGTACAAATTCAAAACCTGACTAGAAATCGTAGCTCTCAAAAGCTGTTGTCGAAGTCTAACCTAGTCAATGACGCATCCATTAGATTAGGGATCATATATTCCTCCATTCTAGATATCGTATAGACATGAGACATGGATTATAATCATTCTCTCTGCCCGTGTGTTGTTTCCCAATTTCTGATTTATGAAGACCGACTAATTAAACAAATCAAATCAGTCCAGGCTTCGCCAATCGCTTACGGTGTCATCACTATATCGTCGAGGGGCCTAAAGATATCGATTTTATCCCTCTTAGGATAAAAGGAACGGATAAACTTTGACTCATATGTTTTCTCTATTTACTCATCAAATCACACACAACGATAAGTTTTATAACACCAAGTTACTTATGCGTTTACCCATAATCAATGTGTAACCAACTTGCAAACTATAACTCATATGTCTCTGTTACAAGAATATAAGATATTATCATCTCACAATCACTCGTGATAAAATCCATGAAGTAATTCAGATGAGCGTGGGTTTAATCCAATACTCAAATCTTATTACAGGAGTACTCCTGAATACTACAGTAAACATGTTCCTCAATACCTACTTCCAAAGTATAATCGACTGTAGATGGTTTGAATAATCTTATTATTCGGGAAGTCAAAACATGTGAAATGAAACACAAGAATAATTGAATCCAATATGGTCTCAAAACTTTCGAATATAAATAAAACACCTTTTATTTAATCACCATATCCATTGCACATTATTCATTGTATAATGCTTCGACTGATCAACTTAATATTTGAATTAAAACAATAGTCATCCCACGCTCCAAGCATGCACACTATGTTTAACTATGGTCCTTACTTTGTGAAATAGATCAATTGTAAACATTTCCAATGACACTCATTTCACAATTCCAAATCCTTATCGCAAGTGTAAGAATACCAAGTCCTTTCCACTTACTGTAATATATTATATTCTAAGCTTATGTGCAATGATCCTTTTGTAACGACTATGTACCCAAGTCACAGAGATTTTGCCAATTACAAAACTTTCCATTGAAAATTGTTACAAGACAATTCCATATATACGAAGTCTCATATTCAAAGCACATTCCTTTGAAAATCCTTCTTGCATAAATGTTTCTAACTTTCTCATACATTCTTGATATCCATATATGCCATATGACAATTCATTATAAATAGAATCATGTCTATTCATAATAATGTCAACATGGTCCATCCATTACTATACTTCCAACTGCCCACAAGTGATCAATCCTTAGCGAAGCTTGGATTGTCCTTAACAGTTGTTTAATAACTTTCTGTCAAAACCATTTCTGGTCCTTTTTCCCTCTCAATGCCCTAGGCATTTGGAAAATTAGAATAGGTGAATATTATAGCATATGCAATCGATCCTATACCCGAAGCATGTGGAACACGATTCATAATGTCTTACATAAAGACATGATACCTGACCAGTCTTTTGCTATTATATTTCCATATATAGAATTTCCAATGTTGAAATATTTCAACATGGTATTCATATATCCATAACTAAGTTTGATTAAAACTTAAATCTAAACTTTTAGATTTGAAATAAAGTATAAATATCCTCTCCCTTACTATAGCGAAACAACTTTTCAAAGTTTTTCAACTTTGCAAATTCTTATCCTTTGTTTCCTATGACCAGTATTGCTAACTTGCAACACTTCATATAATAATCATGCTCCCACTATCATGATAATTATATTCTTACCAGCATAACACTTATGCTCCCACTAGCTTTGACATGTATCGAGAAATCAGCTGGACTTCTAGAAATCAATAGTTATTGACTTTCTTACCAAAGTGTAGATTTATTATACGAGATGCTTCGATAAGCCTTTATGTAAGCTCATATGTGTGTCTAAACTATTCAGAACTTACAGCAATAAGTTCTGAATGTTCAAAGTATTTTCCATTTCTCACAATTCGAACTATGAAAATGGATGCCATAATCATATTCGAATTTGACAACAAAATTAATACAACTGCTATCTCCTTAAAATCTACTTAGTGAATGCGTTTCCTCATAATCATTTTTATGAATTGGAGAGAAACCTTGTGATACTTAGATTTTATGGTGTATGTGCTCCTATCCATATGAATCTGTCATTCCCAACCATTATCATAAGACGAGGTCTACGACAAATTCAAACTCATATGGACTGAACTTGTTCAATCTTAATTTCTTGCCACTTAGCAGCACAAGGGCGTACCATGTCTTCAAAGTTGTTAAGCAGCTCACCCTAACTGATTAATAAACTTTCACTGATCAAGGTGCTTTTCCTTATGAAAAAAATTGAGAACTCATAGAACTCTCATGCATAGTCAACATTAAATGGAACGGGCATAGAAACAAGAATATGTCAACACGATAGGTCACAAACCTCAAGTCGTGTGCTAGTGATTAACAATAGGTTTACTCTTGACTAGTTCTTGAAACTTTTCAAGATCTTTAAGACACCCAATAACCTATTGACATATAAGATTCTCTTGTCAAGAAACATTCCTTCACAAACAAATATTCAAGAGTTAGTGTGGTTTCTTATCAAGATTAACACGTCACTCAATTGGTCTTAGTTGGTCTTTGTCTTATCTAAACATCACAACTACCAATATCAAATGTGCAAGAGCAAGAAAAATTTCCTACTCCACTTTTCATGATGTGTTTTAAACTTACTTAGGACATGTCACTCAAGACACAATCTTGGAGAATGACATTAGGACTCGATTTTGGAACGAGGTATGACTCACCTTAACTGATTTAACCATCTCAACAATTCCTTATTCCTCTTCTTAACCATACAAATGCACTAAGGTGTCCTTAGAGGATCAATTGTGATATGGTTTTTATAATCATTAAGACATTCCTAAAACACGATATTAAGTACTCTCCTTTCCTTTCAGCTTGGAGAAACTTTTTATCTTTCTACCTAATTTAATTCTTCTTATTCGTTCTGCTATACCTTGAAACTTTTTCCAATGTTTCAGAATTACACTTAAACTTGTAAGCATAACCATATTTACTAAACTTTTAGTAAATCATGACGAATAGTCTTATAATTCTTTGTGGTGGAACTAGACCAGTGCACAACAAAATGTAGTAGATCCCATATTCCTCCAGTTGACTCACAAGGAATTAGTCTTAATTTTCCAAAGATGAAGGTTCTCACTCATCATACAATACAAGTTTCATGATTCAAAGTTTCTGTCGAATTGAAACTTGTTGATGAGAATCTTTCCTTATTTCGTAAATTTAGACACTACCAGAAACGAAAGAATCAAATCCATAGTGCTAAAAATACAAACATACAAATATCAATTTTCACAAATGACATTCCAAAGAAATATAAAATAAAATAAAATAAAAAGTTTTTTAATTACAAAATGCGGAAAAAATTTCCTTACAAAATAAGTACATATGAAAACTATGCTTCTAAATATTCCTAAGCATTCTATCATAACTCCTAAGCAGCAGCTCAAAACTATGATCATTGTATCATGCGATCAAAATCCATCTCTTCGCGATCAGAGTCAACCTGCACTTTCTTTAAGCTTCCTTTCTCTTCTTCGATCCTACGAAACATCAAAATGTGATCTCATCACAACATGTATTAAGAATCTTCAAATAGGAACTTAATAGAGTTAGATAGTGGACTTACCTGAAGAAGAGTCATACATTTTGACTTTACCATCGTTATGGTCCTTCAGGTAGATACGGACGCTTTGTATCCAGTGCCCCTTATATTAGTGATAGAAACAAACAGACTCTTTCAGAATGGCACATGGGGCAATCCTAGATTTAGCCTTTCCTTTTACCATTTGGTTAAACTGTTTGACCTTGGCCAATCCCTTTCCATTGGGAAGAGAAGACTTTTTTGGACTTATAATGTTTCATTTTTAATGTACATGGCGGTTTGGGAAGTAGATCTTCCATTCAAATTTGCCTTACCAGTGTGCCAAATCATAGTTGATTCAGCGGAAATTAAGAAATAGGTAAGATCGATGAGGGCCACGTCGTGATCTGTCACATAGTAGTCTTTCACAAACTAACTATACGACTCTGGAAGTGATTGAAGAACCAAGTGAACAGTCAAATTTCTTGACCCAATGACCCCTAACATTCCTAGCCTGTCAATGTGTGACTTCCTCTCCAAGACATGTGCAAACACAGACCTTCCATCTTGGTGTTTGCTTGTCAATAGAGTTTGAGTGACCTTGAACTTTTCAAGTCGACAAACATGTGGGTCAGGGAGAATTATTGGAGGAAGTTGAGGAAGTGAAATATTATTTTTGGGAACATCATCTTCATGAGGAATGCTTTTTCCAAAGGATTCAGGAAGACAATAGTTGTCAGAATTAGACATCTACAAGGGAGAAATTCAAGTTTTAAGTTGATTTAAGTCCTTAATATAACATCCAAATGAAATATTAAGGCTAGGACCCAAGACAATAATTCACAATTCGGAAGAGGGATGTCGTAATCAAATTGTAAACTATTTGTCGGTAGGAAAATGACGATTTACCAATTCCACCATGAAAACGAAGTTTTTAAACGAATTAAGTTTTAAATGAAACTCCTAGATCTTTTGAGATTCATTGAACTTTTCAATGGCATGTATAATCTCGATTATGGCCTTCAAGTTTGTAACTAGGATACCGAGGATTACAAACAATGTGTGAATAACCATGTGAATTAGCTTGGTACTCTTGAAGTCATTTACCACCTAATCAATGTGCCGGTTAACCACACATGCTCCATTGATTTATGAAAAACTATGAGCTACCCATTGCCACCCTTAATTAGTCCATATTAGTGTGTTGGTTAACCACACACGCTCCACTAACAGACCAATAAGGTGCAATGTGCAATTTCGTGGATTAGCATCAAATTCACATTTTTCCTAAAGTAACTAAGATTGAGAATTTATAAAAGGTTTAGTTACTTTATATTTCATTATACTTTTAATGAGGATTTAAATTTCATATCAACCTGTTCCGCTAACGACCCTACACTAGTCAAGAGTGCGGTGGGTAAGAATGGATACCCAATGACGGTCATTTTACAAGCCGCTTCCTTAAACACCCCTTATAGATCAGCTTCGTGAATGAGGCCTACTAACGGTAAGACTGACTTTTTTACTTATACATATATAATATATTAAACTTTTAATTTTATATAGTATAAGGGTGTATTTTAAACATTTAAAATACTAGTTGGTTTAATTTATTAATTAAACTAGACTTTTAATTTAATTAAACTCAAACCATATAATTATGGATTTATTAATACTCTTTTAAATAATCTTTTAATTAATCATCAACAAAACCATAATTAAAAAAAAAAAAACTTTTAATTCTAAACTTAAGTTATGAAGTCAAAATGTTTAGTATTTAATATTTCACAAATAAAACTTTTTTAATCAAATTTTAAATTCCAAAACTTGAGAGCAAATTTTGTAACTCTTCAAAACCTTTGTATTCCAAAACTTGATGACAAGTTTTGTAACCTTTCAAGACTCTTGAATTCCATAACTTAAAGAGTTTATTTCTTTCATGAATGAGAACTTTTCAAGTTCTATAAATTGATGACAAGTTGTGAAACTCTTCAAGAAACATTTAGATCAGATTTTAACTAATGCAATTATCATATAATTTATCATTTACCAAGTCAACCAAATACTTTTATAGTAAGATAATTTCAAATTTTACATATAGTTAGTTTTTCATATAAACTATCAATTATCTTAAAATTTTGAAAATTATCTTTTAATTAAGATGAGGATAATTATTTTCATAACATAAAATCCAAAACTTTTATCAACAAAACAATTTATAGTAATTATCCAAATCCAAATTCAGCCATGAAATCCAAAATTTGCCATCAGATACATCACCACTTCTTGGTGATCATGCAAAATCGAAATTGACATATTTCCAACTTTGAAAATAATACCAATGCATCAATATAAAAGAAAACAACCCTAGTCTCTGATACCACTATTGGGTTTTACGTACTATAACACTTATATGGTGCATATACAACCCTAATGCTTTAGATCTAAGTTTTCTCTAGTTATACATGCAACAAAAATTATCCAAAGCATGAAACCTATCTAGCATACAAATTTGGTACATGAATCATAAAACTAGTTAGAAGAATACCTCTTATTTGTAGCTTGTAATTCTGGACCTTTCAAGAGCTTAGCACCTCAAGTGTGATGCCTCAAACAAGTCCCAAACACCAATAACAATCGGATGAATATGAGAGAGAGGTTATGAACCTAAAATCGGCTAGGCATTCATCTTAGGAGTCTTTGGGGCCGATTTTAGCAAGCTAGGGGTTCATTTTATAGTTTGGAATTCCTAGGGTTTCAACTTGTAAACCCTAATTCACTTGGTCTTTTAACACAATAACTAATTAACCTTTTGGTGCAACTCTTCATGGACTCTCACAAAGATTTAGTCTAATCCTAATCAACATGGATATTTAGCCCAAACTATAAGTATTACTGATTTACCGAATCAGTCCTCGTAAGTTTAATCAGTCCCTTTTGATCTCTAAATTAATTCCAAATTAATTCTTAATCAATACCAATTAAATATTATGATTTATCAATTAATATATTATTCTTATAATATATTAATAAAGCACAAATAACCTCTTTCTCAATATCCATCCTGTCAAATTGTTCTGGTGAAGGCAACCCGAAATGGACCATGCTACTCTCGGGTCAAGTACATACCAATTATAGTTATGAGCTTAGACACCTAATCCAACATATATATCAACACGTATATAACAGACAATAACTTCAACAAGATAGGAAACTAACTAAGCTAGTCTAGTGGACTAATTGCATACTATAGGGCAACTATATCCTAACATGAAAAAGATACATACTTGAGTACACTATAGTGTGAAAACTCGTCTGGAAATTACCCAGAAGATTAACAAATATCCTTTTGACTATTCAACTAGCAGGTAACGCATCTACTATGTATTAACTTATAATATTATAACTTATTAATTACTATGGCAATTTGGTAGAAATTAGATTCTACACTAATTTCGAATATACTTTCGTGGCTATCAAATAAGGTTCAACAAGAAGGATAGTTCGGAGGCAGGACCACTTCAGCATATAGTTTTTTTGAATTCAAACAAGCATGCCAACATGACCATTTTAGAAATATCTATCGTAGATAGACCAATTAGAATATTTAACTGGAATTTATGACTAATCTAGTACTTATAGGTTGATGTTAACAACTATAAACGTTATTATAAGTTACCCTAAAAGCTTAGTAAGCATATATTAACTTATAGAAAGTTCTAGCAAAACCCGGGATGATCACAGGAAGGACATCGATACCGAACACTTCTATTTCTCCAAGATCTCTGATACCTCAGAGTCTCACAAAATACCCCTAATAACTAGAAAAACCTGGGCTTATAATCTCAAACATGTTCAGAGAGAAATAATGTTTGGTGTGAGAAGTGAATGAGAAGTGAAAGCTATATATAAGCAACATTCAGGCAGGACATGTTGCGCCTACCTACCAGGTCTGCCGTGCCTTTTGGTAGGTGGGAGGGTTCGCTCTCGGGTGTGACATGTGGCTGCTCTTGGGCCGCCTATGCCGGCTAAACTCGCGACTCTTCAAATATTCATATCCTTCTCATAAGAGCTCTGTTTTCGAAGTTCTTTATATCCACATGTAGCTATCAATGAGTACTACAAATTTCATTTAGAATTTGTCACCTAATTCTCATTTTTGTTTTCTTTATAATTTAACAGTCTGTGAAGATTACACTACAAAGGACCGTGTAAAATTTATATCTTCTTCATACGAACTCCATTCTCGATGTTCTTTATATCGAAGAAATCATTTTTATGAAATATTTAACTCTTGTTTACATTTTTTTTGGCTAATACTCAACCGATCTTAATTATGATTTCAATGTCGCGCACTACTATACTGAAACTTCGAAAAAACATAACCTTCTCATACGAAATCATATTTGGATGTTCTTTATAAGCACGTTCTTGATTTCCTTATTACTACAACTTCCATTTACATTATTTAGGTTAATCAGCAACCTATCTCTAATTCTTATTTTACGACGCACTTTGCCATATAGGGCTTAACGCAAAACTTCGAGAAATCATAGCTTCTTCATACGAAGTCAGATTCAAGCATTCAAAACATATACAAAAATCGTAATGATGTTTCCCACATGTTTATGATGATTACTGTATCTAAAAGTAATATATTTCTACTTCAAATTTTATAAACAAACGTTCTTATTAAATCGTACTGAAGGGAAAAAATGAGGTGTTATAACATAACTCCTTCGTAATCAGAGATATTTTTTGTAGTGACATTTTGGCAATGTTTGAAAGAGATGATAGTCGATCTAAAACTAAAGCCCACCATTGGCCAGTCTAGGAGTATAAAACAACTGATGTTCATTATGCTAATGGTTTGCTTCTCAAGCTATGTAGTAGATGGATGAAGAGCAACATAAGAATTAGTGATGTCTTGGATACCAAGGTTCAACAATGGAAAGTCACTACCAAGGTAGGTTTTGATATGTAATACATTTTACCCAAATACATATCCACACATCCATTGGTTTGTTGAGAGTTTTAAGCTCTTCAGATGTGCAAGTGAGTTATTGAAAATGAAGATAATAGGTTGGGTGAGCTTTGCTAGTGTTTTTTTAAAGAGTGGGTGAAAGAGAAATGGTACGTCGGGTTGGGAGACCGAAAGACCAATTATCCTTTTTCTTAAAATTATATATCAGCTTAAAAAACCAAATAATCCATAAAATGTATATTAGAAAGTTTACATGACCATAAACCATAGTTTTTAATAGTCAATTAGACGTCCAACATAGGGACCATTGATATGCTAAGTTTTGTCAAAAGTTACCATCGGTGTACTAGATTTTATCGAGAAGGACAATTCATGCAAAATTAGTTTAATAAAGACTGTGTTGGAGACAATATTAAAACCATAAGGAACATCTATGAAATTTTGTATAATATATTTAATCTTTTATAACTATATTACACCGCAAAGGACCGTGTAAAATTCATATCTTTTTCATACGAACTCCATTCTCAATGTTCTTTATATCGACGAAATCATTTTTATGAAATATTCAACTCTTGTTTACATTTTTTTTGGCTAATACTCAACCGATCTTAATTATGATTTCAGTGTCGCGCACGACTATACTGAAACTTCGAAAAAACATAACCTTCTCATACGAAGTCAGATTTGGATGTTCTTTATAAGGACGTTCTTGATTTTCTTATTGCTACAACTTCCATTTAGATTATTTAGGTTAATCAGCAACCTATCTCTAATTCTTATTTTACGACGCACTTTGCCATATAGGGCTTAACGCAAAACATCGAGCAATCGTAGCTTCTTCATACGAAGTCAGATTCAAGCATTCTAAACATATACGCAAATCGTAATGATGTTTCCCACATGTTTATGATGATTACTGTATCTAAAAGTAATATATTTCTACTTCAAATTTTATAAACAAACGTTTTTATTAAATCGTACTGAAGGGCAAAAATGAGGTGTTATAACATAACTCCTTCGTAATCAGAGATATTTTTTGTAGTGACATTTTGGCAATGTTCGAAAGAGATGATAGTCGATCTAAAACTAAAGCCCACCATTGGCCAGTCTAGGAGTATAAAGCAACTGATGTTCATTATGCCAATGGTTTGCTTCTCAAGCTATGTAGTAGATGGATGAAGAGCAACATAAGCATTAGTGATATCTTGGATACAAAGGTTCAACAATGGAATGTCACTACCAAGGTAGGTTTTGATATGTAATACATTTTACCTGAATACATATCCACACATCCCTTGGTTTGCTGAGAGTTTTAAGCTCTTCAGATGTGCAAGTGAGTTATTGAAATTGAAGATAATAGGGTGGGTGAGCTTTGCTAGTGTTTTTTTAGAGAGTGGGTGAAAGAGAAATGGTACGTCGGGTTGGGAAAACAAAAGACCAATTATCCTTTTTCTTAAAATTGTATATCAGCTTAAAAAACCAAATAATCCATAAAATGTATACTAGTAATTTTACATGACCATAAACCTTACTTTTTAATAGTCAATTAGACATCCAACATAGGGACCATTGATATGCTAAGTTTTGTCGAAAGTTACCATCGGTGTGCTAGATTTTATAGAAAAGGACAATTCATGCAAAATTAGTTTAATAAAGCTGTGTTGGAGACAATATTAAAACCATAAGGAACATCTATGAAATCTTGTATAATATTTTTAATCTTTTATAACTATATTACACCGCAAAGGACCATGTAAAATTCATATCTTTTTCATACGAACTCCATTCTCAATGTTCTTTATATCGACGAAATCATTTTTATGAAATATTCAACTCTCGTTTACATTTTTTTTGGCTAATACTCAACCGATCTTAATTATGATTTCAGTGTCGCGCACTACTATACTGAAACTTCGAAAAAACATAACCTTCTCATACGAAGTCAGATTTGGATGTTCTTGATAAGGACGTTCTTGATTTTCTTATTGCTACAACTTCCATTTAGATTATTTAGGTTAATCAGCAACCTATCTCTAATTCTTATTTTACGACGCACTTTGCCATATAGGGCTTAACGCAAAACATCGAGCAATCGTAGCTTCTTCATACGAAGTCAGATTCAAGCATTCTAAACATATACGCAAATCGTAATGATGTTTCCCACATGTTTATGATGATTACTGTATCTAAAAGTAATATATTTCTACTTCAAATTTTATAAACAAACGTTTTTATTAAATCGTACTGAAGGGCAAAAATGAGGTGTTATAACATAACTCCTTCGTAATCAGAGATATTTTTTGTAGTGACATTTTGGCAATGTTCGAAAGAGATGATAGTCGATCTAAAACTAAAGCCCACCATTGGCCAGTCTAGGAGTATAAAGCAACTGATGTTCATTATGCCAATGGTTTGCTTCTCAAGCTATGTAGTAGATGGATGAAGAGCAACATAAGCATTAGTGATATCTTGGATACAAAGGTTCAACAATGGAATGTCACTACCAAGGTAGGTTTTGATATGTAATACATTTTACCTGAATACATATCCACACATCCCTTGGTTTGCTGAGAGTTTTAAGCTCTTCAGATGTGCAAGTGAGTTATTGAAATTGAAGATAATAGGGTGGGTGAGCTTTGCTAGTGTTTTTTTAGAGAGTGGGTGAAAGAGAAATGGTACGTCGGGTTGGGAAAACAAAAGACCAATTATCCTTTTTCTTAAAATTGTATATCAGCTTAAAAAACCAAATAATCCATAAAATGTATACTAGTAATTTTACATGACCATAAACCTTACTTTTTAATAGTCAATTAGACATCCAACATAGGGACCATTGATATGCTAAGTTTTGTCGAAAGTTACCATCGGTGTGCTAGATTTTATAGAAAAGGACAATTCATGCAAAATTAGTTTAATAAAGCTGTGTTGGAGACAATATTAAAACCATAAGGAACATCTATGAAATCTTGTATAATATTTTTAATCTTTTATAACTATATTACACCGCAAAGGACCATGTAAAATTCATATCTTTTTCATACGAACTCCATTCTCAATGTTCTTTATATCGACGAAATCATTTTTATGAAATATTCAACTCTCGTTTACATTTTTTTTGGCTAATACTCAACCGATCTTAATTATGATTTCAGTGTCGCGCACTACTATACTGAAACTTCGAAAAAACATAACCTTCTCATACGAAGTCAGATTTGGATGTTCTTGATAAGGACGTTCTTGATTTTCTTATTGCTACAACTTCCATTTAGATTATTTAGGTTAATCAGCAACCTATCTCTAATTCTTATTTTACGACGCACTTTGCCATATAGGGCTTAACGCAAAACATCGAGCAATCGTAGCTTCTTCATACGAAGTCAGATTCAAGCATTCTAAACATATACGCAAATCGTAATGATGTTTCCCACATGTTTATGATGATTACTGTATCTAAAAGTAATATATTTCTACTTCAAATTTTATAAACAAACGTTTTTATTAAATCGTACTGAAGGGCAAAAATGAGGTGTTATAACATAACTCCTTCGTAATCAGAGATATTTTTTGTAGTGACATTTTGGCAATGTTCGAAAGAGATGATAGTCGATCTAAAACTAAAGCCCACCATTGGCCAGTCTAGGAGTATAAAGCAACTGATGTTCATTATGCCAATGGTTTGCTTCTCAAGCTATGTAGTAGATGGATGAAGAGCAACATAAGCATTAGTGATATCTTGGATACAAAGGTTCAACAATGGAATGTCACTACCAAGGTAGGTTTTGATATGTAATACATTTTACCTGAATACATATCCACACATCCCTTGGTTTGCTGAGAGTTTTAAGCTCTTCAGATGTGCAAGTGAGTTATTGAAATTGAAGATAATAGGGTGGGTGAGCTTTGCTAGTGTTTTTTTAGAGAGTGGGTGAAAGAGAAATGGTACGTCGGGTTGGGAAAACAAAAGACCAATTATCCTTTTTCTTAAAATTGTATATCAGCTTAAAAAACCAAATAATCCATAAAATGTATACTAGTAATTTTACATGACCATAAACCTTACTTTTTAATAGTCAATTAGACATCCAACATAGGGACCATTGATATGCTAAGTTTTGTCGAAAGTTACCATCGGTGTGCTAGATTTTATAGAAAAGGACAATTCATGCAAAATTAGTTTAATAAAGCTGTGTTGGAGACAATATTAAAACCATAAGGAACATCTATGAAATTTTGTATAATATTTTTAATCTTTTATAACTATATTACACCGCAAAGGACCATGTAAAATTCATATCTTTTTCATACGAACTCCATTCTCAATGTTCTTTATATCGACGAAATCATTTTTATGAAATATTCAACTCTCGTTTACATTTTTTTTGGCTAATACTCAACCGATCTTAATTATGATTTCAGTGTCGCGCACTACTATACTGAAACTTCGAAAAAACATAACCTTCTCATACGAAGTCAGATTTGGATGTTCTTTATAAGGACGTTCTTGATTTTCTTATTGCTACAACTTCCATTTAGATTATTTAGGTTAATCAGCAACCTATCTCTAATTCTTATTTTACGACGCACTTTGCCATATAGGGCTTAACGCAAAACATCGAGCAATCGTAGCTTCTTCATACGAAGTCAGATTCAAGCATTCTAAACATATACGAAAATCGTAATGATGTTTCCCACATGTTTATGATGATTACTGTATCTAAAAGCAATATATTTCTACTTCAAATTTTATAAACAAACGTTTGTATTAAATCGTACTGAAGGGAAAAAATGAGGTGTTATAACATAACTCCTTCGTAATCAGAGATATTTTTGTAGTGACATTTTGGCAATGTTCGAAAGAGATGATAGTCGATCTAAAACTAAAGCCCACCATTGGCCAGTCTAGGAGTATAAAACAACTGATCTTCATTATGCCAATGGTTTGCTTCTCAAGCTATGTAGTAGATGGATGAAGAGCAACATAAGCATTAGTGATATCTTGGATACAAAGGTTCAACAATGGAATGTCACTACCAACGTAGGTTTTGATATGTAATACATTTTACCTGAATACATATCCACACATCCCTTGGTTTGCTGAGAGTTTTAAGCTCTTCAGATGTGCAAGTGAGTTATTGAAATTGAAGATAATAGGGTGGGTGAGCTTTGCTAGTGTTTTTTTAGAGAGTGGGTGAAAGAGAAATGGTACGTCGGGTTGGGAAAACAAAAGACCAATTATCCTTTTTCTTAAAATTGTATATCAGCTTAAAAAACCAAATAATCCATAAAATGTATACTAGTAATTTTACATGACCATAAACCTTACTTTTTAATAGTCAATTAGACATCCAACATAGGGACCATTGATATGCTAAGTTTTGTCGAAAGTTACCATCGGTGTGCTAGATTTTATAGAAAAGGACAATTCATGCAAAATTAGTTTAATAAAGCTGTGTTGGAGACAATATTAAAACCATAAGGAACATCTATGAAATTTTGTATAATATTTTTAATCTTTTATAACTATATTACACCGCAAAGGACCATGTAAAATTCATATCTTTTTCATACGAACTCCATTCTCAATGTTCTTTATATCGACGAAATCATTTTTATGAAATATTCAACTCTCGTTTACATTTTTTTTGGCTAATACTCAACCGATCTTAATTATGATTTCAGTGTCGCGCACTACTATACTGAAACTTCGAAAAAACATAACCTTCTCATACGAAGTCAGATTTGGATGTTCTTTATAAGGACGTTCTTGATTTTCTTATTGCTACAACTTCCATTTAGATTATTTAGGTTAATCAGCAACCTATCTCTAATTCTTATTTTACGACGCACTTTGCCATATAGGGCTTAACGCAAAACATCGAGCAATCGTAACTTCTTCATACGAAGTCAGATTCAAGCATTCTAAACATATACGAAAATCGTAATGATGTTTCCCACATGTTTATGATGATTACTGTATCTAAAAGCAATATATTTCTACTTCAAATTTTATAAACAAACGTTTGTATTAAATCGTACTGAAGGGAAAAAATGAGGTGTTATAACATAACTCCTTCGTAATCAGAGATATTTTTGTAGTGACATTTTGGCAATGTTCGAAAGAGATGATAGTCGATCTAAAACTAAAGCCCACCATTGGCCAGTCTAGGAGTATAAAACAACTGATGTTCATTATGCCAATGGTTTGCTTCTCAAGCTATGTAGTAGATGGATGAAGAGCAACATAAGCATTAGTGATATCTTGGATACAAAGGTTCAACAATGGAATGTCACTACCAAGGTAGGTTTTGATATGTAATACATTTTACCTGAATACATATCCACACATCCCTTGGTTTGCTGAGAGTTTTAAGCTCTTCAGATGTGCAAGTGAGTTATTGAAAATGAAGATAATAGGGTGGGTGAGCTTTGCTAGTGTTTTTTTAGAGAGTGGGTGAAAGAGAAATGGTACGACGGGTTGGGAAACCAAAAGACCAATTATCCTTTTTCTTAAAATTGTATATCAGCTTAAAAAACCAAATAATCCATAAAATGTATATTAGTAATTTTACATGACCATAAACCTTACTTTTTAATAGTCAATTAGACATCCAACATAGGGACCATTGATATGCTAAGTTTTGTCGAAAGTTACCATCGGTGTGCTAGATTTTATAGAAAAGGACAATTCAAGCAAAATTAGTTTAATAAAGCTGTGTTGGAGACAATATTAAAACCATAAGGAACATCTATGAAATTTTGTATAATATTTTTAATCTTTTATAACTATATCATATTACTTTTTTGTAGTTTGTGTTTATAAAATAAAAACCCAAGACATTTAATTCTTTTTTTTGTTAGTTTGTGACATTCAACTTCTACAAAATATGATGTGTTTTTAAAAATTGATTAATTAAATATAGAATATTTTATAGAACATTTTAGATAGACAACCATAGATATTTATAAAAAAAAACTAAAATAAAATAAAATAAAAAAACTACCGGAGGAGATTAACCATTGAAGATATATTTAATTATTGGTTAAAATTATTAAAATGATAAAATGACAAACTTTAGAAGTAATATTACTGATTAACTATCAGAATTTGCGATATCCTTAAAAATATAAATTCGTTTGGTAGCAGAGTAAATATTTTCAAATAGATATTTTAGTGAATTACTAGCGATCATATTATGAACAGAGGTTTAAAAGACATCAATACGAAAACAATTAAACTAAATCTTACTTTTATTTTTGAAAACATTTATAAAATTTGTTATTTATATGGTCACATTGTGTGGATTAGTATATTAAAATTGATTTATAATATGCTATACTCACCTATGAAACTGATGGTATTCATCTAACAAATGATAAAACTATCTTAGAAAATGTAATATTCTCTTGAAAATTTAAATTGACTGTTAGAAATTTTGAATTAAATGTAGAGAGTTGGCGTAACAACAAAACAACTACATTAAACAAAATCTAGTTTATTCTTATCTTCTAATTTTCTCTGTAAATTTTGTCGAACATGATTATTTTAAAATAATTGTAACCCCGAAACCAATAAGAAAAGATTATTATTGAGGTGGTACAAGTCTCGATGGCGCTAACAATTTGGAAGTCCGCCAAGAACGCTTCACACGATGTACAAGATTCTCGGAAGATAATATTTTCTTGTGGGTGGGTGGTACCGTAACTTTTTGTTTTGTTGGCTTTAATTCTGAGTATACTACTTTAAATCACGTACAGTGCTTTTTTGCCTATTAATAATTTTGCAATAAAACTTTGCTGCTTAAGAATGTTGCCATTTAACTTTTTGCTTCTTAAGAATTTTGCCACAAAACTTTACCACTTAAAAATGTTGTCACAAAACTTTTCGACATTGTCAATTTGGGTCCCTAGAAGTTATATAGGAATAGTGCCTCAAAATTCTGCCACAAGCCTTTGCACTTTGTTAATTTTGATCCTTAAAAATAAACATTATAATTTTTGATACCTTGCCACTTTTTTATCCCGTTACATAAATAGATTTTGTTCAGTTTGGCAATTTTGGTCTTTATATGAGTTTTGTTATTATGCATCCCTTTGCTATCTTGCATTTTTGTTGTAATTACATAAATGATTCTTGCATTTTAATGGCTTATTAAGAAATCATTCATTTATGATATTATTTATTTAGTTTTTGTTTGTTTTGTTTGCTTTAATCCATGCTAGACTTAAAAGGATATTGTAAACTTTTTTTATTTATTTGTACTATCCTACTAAAAAATATATTTGATAAATAAATACACATGGATATTGTACTTCTATCTTTTATTTGTCAACATGGTCCGGTCGTTCTGCCAACATTGTTCGACAATTCGACCAAACATGATTCAACAGTTTGGTTCGGTTTTGTCATGATGGTTCGGTTCGATAATAAAATTTGCTCAATCCCATGACAAAAGGTCCAACTTTACATTCATTCCTGATGCATAGTTGTTGGCTTCCTTCCCAAGGTAAAAGTACTTCCTAATATATATATATATATATATATATATATATATATATATATATATATATATATATATATATATATATATATATATATATATATATATTGTTGGGTCCATTATATGTTGCGTCTTGGGCTCGGTCCTTAGCCCAGTTTTGTATCCGGATTGGGCCTGTCCATCCGTGATTTAATTATTAGGGTTTGGTATTTATAGATGCTTGCATGCATCTTTGTACGTAGCTGTTTAGTCGATCATTCAAAGCGATCATTATTTTTATAGATTGTAACCCTAAAAGCCTCTACAGTGGAAGTTCTTCATCGAGCTCTGCTGAGGCATGAATCTATTGAATCATTCAGCTCATTATTGATTCATTCTCTTGTTTGTTATTTTGTTTGCATTATTCTGATTAACCTGTGTAAGATCTAAACGATCAAAGAGTTTTTCAACTCATCAATTGGTATCAGAGTAGGAGGTTGTGTAATTCATACACATCTCTTCTGTCAAAGAAGTGATAAGGTTCATTCCGCATTCATTGATATTTATTGAGTCGTCACTCCATAATTGACGTATCTCATTAATTATTAATCTTTCCCTAATATTACGTATTACAAAGGCTGATCTTATAACAGGTTAAACGATCAAGCATGAACGATTCTCAATCCAATCCCATCAACATCAGATCAACAACCAAGATCCCAATGCTCTACACTCAAGACTATGAAGTGTGGACGCACCATTTTGAAGATTACGTTATTGGATCGGAAGATAACGGTTATCTGATACGGGAAGCAATCACAGTTGGCCCCTTCGCTCACTCAAACACTTCAAGAATCATTAAAACTCAGAAGGAGTACAATGATCTATTAAAAGATGTAAAGGACGTCGCTCAGGACGAAAATGAGAAGTTCCAATGCAACATTAAGGCATTGAGACTAATTTGATTCGCCCTTCAATCCGACACGTTTCGGTTAGTAAGTTCATGTGGTACAGCAAAGGAAATCTAGGATCGGCTGTGAGAGTTGTATTCCACAGATGAAGATCTAGAGCACTCGATTCAGACCCTACTTCTCTCCGAATTTGGAGAGTTCAAGCAGAAGCCAGAGAAGGTTGTTACACAAACGTTCGATCGGTTCAATCATCTTCTCAGTAAGATGATCAAACATGACATAGAAAGAAAGCTCATCAAACAGAAGGTCACTTTCTTAAATGGCCTAAGACCCGAATGGAGGGCGGTTGTGTCGACGGTTAAAGCACATGATCAGTTCAAATCATATTCTTTGGCGAAACATGTGGGGATTCTGAAATCCCAGGAAAAGATTGTGCTGCAAGAGAAGAGTGTGGTTTCAAACTTGTGGTCTTTGGCCCTTCTGTCTAAAGGTAAGATCGTAGTAGAAGAAGAAGAAGACCTGAATCTGGGAGACTACGATCTGACATCTGAAGATTATGCAATGATGGTGTCAAATCCCAAGAGGTTCATCAAGAAGAAGTTCCCTACCAACAAGAACCGAAATTAGAAGGGAAGCTACAACTCTGAAAAAGCGAAAGAGGAGCCGAAGGTTGAAGAACCAAAGAAAGAAGCGAAGGGTGAAGCTGATTCTGGTGTCAGCTGTTTTTACTGTGGAGGGAAAAATCACTACGCAAAAGATTGCGTGTTGAAGAAAATGGCAGAGAAAGATGAGGAGAAGGATTGAGAAGCAAGTCTCCTGAAAAGACCAGAGGAGATTAAAAGGAAGAAAGCTGCTACTAATCCCTCTATGAATGCTCTAGTTGTGTAGGGTTTGGTAGATGATGATGAGTTCGGTGGTGTATAGGTGTGGTCGACCGACTCAGAAGATGATGAAGTGAGAAAGCCTACTCATGGAAAGGATTATGTGGCGAAGAGTGGTGATGCTAGTGGAAGATGTTTGATGGTGACAGATGTATCCCAGATGAGGGGATACACCACTGATGGTGGAAACGAAGTGGCTAAGGAGCGAGAGGACGTGTGCTTTATAGCGAAGCCTCTTAGTGTGCAGATCAGTGATCTTGATGAACTGATCAAGAAGGTACAATCCATTTTTGTTTTGTTTAAAATTCCACAAACATCATATGAAAAAGAATTAAATAACTTGAATTCAAGAATTTCATATCTAGATAGTTGTTTAACTCAAACACGAGTCACAAATCTAATCTGACTGACCAAATGAGCAGCGTGTCATCCAAGAGTGGGGAGCGAAGAATGTGGATTGAGCAGAAGGATTTGGAGCTGGTTAAGTCTAGGGATGAAAATATCTATTTGCAAAGAGACAATCTTAAGTTGTTAAAACAGAGAAATGTTTTTCGTTTGATTGCAAAAAGACTCTATACTAACATTACACAACTGCATTTAGACTATGAAATAGGCCAGAAAATACATCACATGATTTTGCCCTTCCTTGAGCTAAAGGAGGATGAAATCGATGCCGAAGCATACAACTGTGAAAGTGTTGTATCTTCAGATGATGTAAATCCCACTTATAAGTTTGGTCTGGACAAAATTGAATCATTTATAAAGTCCAAAGACCATAATGACATGCTTAAGAACCTTTTGGATGAAAATGATAGGTTGAAACTCAGACCCAAACTATACAAAAATTTGACTCATTGAGTACCAAATTAAGTTCAGAAAATAAAATTGATGTTGAAAATGCATCTGAACTTGATGAGGACGATGATATGAGTAAAATCTCTGTAGAGGATGAGGTTGACTGTTCAGAGTTTATTAGGAGCGAACCTGAAAACCACAAAAACTTGATTTCTGAAAATTCTATGGAATTCGCTCGTCTGTCCAAAAATAAGTCCCTAATCCTTAAAGAAAAGGCCGTTGTATACCAAAAGGTAAGAACCACTCCCAATCAGGTTTATAAGGTCACAGGAGTAACCGAACATCAGACAGTCGAACTCACTGCATTGGTGAATGAAGATAATGCAGATGGTTGTGATGAGTTTTTCTGATCTGCACCGATAGACAACGCAGATGA
Source organism: Lactuca sativa (assembly GCF_002870075.4). Classification (NCBI taxonomy): domain Eukaryota; kingdom Viridiplantae; phylum Streptophyta; class Magnoliopsida; order Asterales; family Asteraceae; genus Lactuca; species Lactuca sativa. The sequence continues at coordinate 256,028,543 of NC_056626.2, forward strand.
AACAGTTGGTTTGTCGGAGCGAACATCATGGAAGGTCAAAGGTAGATATGTGGCAAAAACACTTAATAAACCTACCAACTTTGACATGCCCAGTACCAGTGGCCCAAAAGGAATACGTCTCCTCAACAAGCAAAACCTTTTCCATGGAAAGTGAACCTGTTGTTCAGAAGCCGAAACAGAAGGCAAATATTCACAGACAACCGAAACAGGTGAACAATCAAAAGCGGCAGAGGAATCTGAGATACAAGAAAAATCTCTAAGAGCGAAAGCAATTTTGGCGCTCCCAAAATCCTCACTATACTCACTTTGACAGAAACTCCAAGCCAAAAGGAGAGGAGAATAAGGATAAAAGGAGCTTCAGTCTGTTGGATCAAAAAAACCAAAGACTTTCGGGCCACAGAAAGAACAAGACCGGAAGGATAGGTTTGGTCCTGAAAGTAACAACAATCGAAAGCCTGGTTTTGGTCCACCAAACAACAACAGAAAAAGACCAGGGTTCAGTCCATCAAGCTTTTATAGCAGAAGACCCAGTTTCGGTCCGACAACCCACAACAACCGAAAAGCCAGTTTCGGTCCATCAACAAATAGCAACCGAAGGTCCAGGTTCGGTCCCTCAAATGATCACAACCGAAAGGGTCATTTCGAACCTCAAGTCATGAAAGATTCTCATTCTAATTTCTATTCCTATAATTATTCTCGTTGTCATTCTTCTTCTAAGCCTAATTATCGTCCTACACCAAGCTCACAATCGACGAAGGATTTGAAAGGAAAAAGTAAGATTTCCTCAGCAAATGAAGACCGAAAGCAAGCTAAACTCCAAACTCCTGAACCTAAATCCAAAACACTTGAATCTAACTCCAATAAAATCAAAGTGTTTACTATTAAGAGGAAAGATAAAACAACATTAACAAAACGAACTTATCTTGTTGATGCTTCTCTTACTATTCCTATTTCTGTAAAAGGCTCACGAGGACCCAAGAAACTTTGGGTTCCTAAATCTGCTTAATTTTTGCAGGTTATAAGTGATGAGCAGTTCGACGAAGAATGGTACATAGAGAGTGGTTGCTCATGTCACATGACATGAAGGAAGGAAGAGCTAAGGGAGTTTCGGTCCCTTCAAAACGGTGGTAACGTCAAGTTTGGTAACAACTCCTATGGAACGATAAAGGGTTATGGGATGATAACCAATGGTGACTTTACAATCAGGAAGGTGGCTTATGTAGAGGGGTTGCAGCATAACATCATCAGTGTGTCTCAACTGGTGGGAGGTACATGTCTCAAAGTCTCGTTCGATGACGAAGGTTCAGAGATAATAGAGAAGAAATCCAACAAGGTTATTCTCAATTCATAACGAAAAGGTGAAATGTTCCCTCTGAATCTCAACCCAATCAAAGGGAATCCAGCCATATGTCTATTGTCTAAAGCCCATTCAAACGAAAGTTGGTTGTGGCACCGAAGGCTCTCACACCTCAACTTCAAAGACATCAACAAGCTAGTCATCAGTGATCATGTTCGGGGTCTTCCACTGCTTAAGTTCGATCGAGAACACTTATGTGTTGCTTGTGAAATGGGGAAACAAAGTCGCCAAAGTCACCCAACAACCATAAACACCAAAGTTGTTGAACCACTTGAGTTGCTTCACATCGACTTATGTGGTCCATCATCAATCGAGAGCATTGGCGGTAACAAGTACATCCTTGTTATTATTGATGACTTCTCACGGTTTACTTGGGTGTTCTTTCTAAAGCACAAATCTGAGGCGACTCCCAAGCTGAAGATCTTTATCAAGCAGGTCGAAGTGCAACTGAGAAAAGTCGTTCGAAATATCAGGAGCGACAATGGACTGGAATTCAAGAACAAAGAATTCGAAGATTTCTTAGCAGAAAAAGGCACCAGTCACAATTTCTCAGCCCCCTATACACCTCAACAGAACGGAATTGTTGAAAGGCGAAACCGATCCCTATGTGAGGCGGCCCGAACCATGCTGAGTTTTGCCTCTCTTTCTCTATATTTCTAGGCAGACGCCATTGCTGCAACTTGTTTCACTCAAAACAGATCTTATCTCAACAAGCGTTTCTCTCTCACCCCCTATGAGATTCTTAACAACAGGAAGCCGAATGTCAAGTTCTTTCATGTGTTCGGCTCGAGGTGCTTCATTTTCAACTCCAAAGAGCATCGCAACAAATTCGATGTCAAAGCCGATGAAGGCATCTTTCTGGGATAATCTCTTACTTCAAAGGCGTACAGGGTTCTGAATAATCATTCTAAACGAATTGAAGAAACCTTTTATGTAACGTTCGATGACAATTACGTAATGAAGGTGAAGTCTACCGAAGGGACAATTGGAGAGATTTTCTCTCAAACCGGTCAGGTCACAGCCACAATCGTCAATTTTTTTGACCAGTTCATAGATTTATTTGATGAACCTGAGAAGGTTATTCACTCTGAAGCCATGGCAGCAGATAACAAGGTGGATCACCTTAAGAAGATTATCGAAGACACAACCAAACAAATGGCAGAAGAAGAACCGGTTAGAAACGAACCTCCTCAGAGCAATACTTCAGTTGAGGAAGAGAATCAATTCTCTTCAGATCGATAGGACTCACAAATCCAGGGGGAGGGTCTATCATTTTCAATCGACGATAATGCTCATGGCCAGGGGGAGAATCTAATCTTTGACGGAACCAAAAGCCCAGCCAGAACCGAAAGTCCGGAACAGCCCGAAAGCCCAGTAGAAGAAGGATTTTTTGGTTCACATCCAAATGTTTCATCATCTGTCGAGGGGGAGAATTCCAATATGCATTATGATGATGATATTCAATCAGAGTTGGAAGAAGTGGTAAATGCTGAATTGGATCCCTCTTATGATCCAAATTATCCTCCTCTCACCAAATGGACCATAGATCATCCTGTATCTCAAATAGTGGGTGATGCATTAGAAAAGGTTCTAACTCGATCACAACTGAAGGCGAAGCAAACTGCTCTATTCTCCAAACTATAATTTGCATGTTTAATTCATTCATCTCCAAAATAGAGCCGAAGACCGTCAATACTGCTCTCGATCTTTCTAATTGGGTTCAGGCAATGCAAGACGAACTCAATGAGTTCAAAAGAAATAAGGTCTGGAGACTTATTCCAACACCAAAATATGCCTCGGTTGTCGGTCTCAAATGGGTGCTCAAAAACAAAATGGACAAGGAGGGAAATGTGATCTGGAATAAGGTTCGGCTAGTGGTGAAAGGATATTGCCAGGAAGAAGGAAACGATTACGAAGAGACATCCGCTCCGGTTGCAAGGTTGGAATCCGTTCGAATATTTCTTGCCTATGCTGCACACAAGAACTTTGAGGTCTACCAGATGGATGTGAAGTGTGCCTTTCTGAATGGGGAACGTGAAGAAACCGTGTACGTGGAGCAACCTCCTGGTTTTGTAAATGAAAAGCATCCAAATCACTGCTACATCTTGGATAAGGCAGTTTATGGTCTGAAACAAGCTCCTAGGGCATGGTATGAAACACTAAATAAGTTTTTAAAGATGTCTAAATTCAAACAAGCTTCGGTTGACCCAACCTTCTTTCATAAAAAGGAAGGTAACCACCTTATTATCGTTTAAATCTATGTCGATGATATCATCTTCGGCTCTACGAATCCTAGCCTAAACGCTGAATTCAGGAAGTTGATGGAGACTAAATTTGAAATGAGCTCAATGGGTCTGATTAACTTTTTCCTTGGTTTAAATATTAGACAGGGACCCGAAGGCATCTTTATAAACCAAGAAGCATACACAAAGACTCTCCTTGACAAATTCGGCATGATGGGAGACTCAAAGGTCAAAGTCCCTATGGCGTTCGGCACCAAGCTCACACCATCTTTGGAAAAACCGACAGTCGACATAACGCTATATCGCCAAATGATTGGTTCCCTGATGTACCTCATAGCTGGCAGGCCCGATATAATGTTTTCAGTATGCTATTGTGCCAGGTTTCAAGCAAATTCTCGTGAACCACACATGCTGGCCGTAAAGAATATATTCCGGTATTTGAAGCGAACTACCTCTCTCGGTCTCTAGTATCCCTCAAAATCAGGTTTCTTTGTTCAAGCCTACTCAGATGCAGACTTAGGAGGATGTGGTCTTGACCGAAAAAGCACGACAGGAGGCTGCCAATTCCTAGACGGGAAGTTGGTTAGCTGGCAATCGAAGAAACAAACATGTGTTTCTCTATCTACAGCCGAAGCAGAGTACATTGCAGCCGCCTCCTGCACATCACAAGTGATTTGGATCCAAAGCCAACTCCGGGATTATGGAGTCAATATGAAAAAGATCCCACTATATTGCGACTCAGAAAGTGCAATTAGGATCTGTCATAGCCCAGTGCATCATTCCAAGACCAAGCATATAGCACTAAGGTATCACTTTATTAAGGATCATGTGGATGATGAAAACGTCGAAATTCACTTTGTTCGAACCACTGATCAACTGGCCGACATCTTCACCAAAGCCCTTCCTGAAGCAAGTTTCAATAAAATCCTACAAGGCCTAGGTACGATGGAATTAGAGTCAGTACCAAAAACACCTTCTCAAAACTAAATGTTGGAAGCGAAATGAACCGAAAGCTCGGTCTATTTCGAGCTTGGTTCACACAGGAACCAAAATGAACCGAACTCTCGGTCTATTTCGGGTTCAGTCCCACTGCACTTGTTTTCGCTTATCTCAAAAAGGTGATGTCTTTGGTTGTATACTTTTGTACAATTGTTTTCCAAAAATCCAAAAATATTTTTTTCAAGGAACCGAAATGAACTGAGCGTTCGGTCCATTTCTGGTTCGGTTAAAAAAAAAAAAATTTGTTTCGCTTGTTTTTGTTTTTCTCTTTACAAAAATATCAAAATTCTAAAAATATTTTCTTTCTTTTGTCTCTACTTTTGTTTATGTTAACAGTTTTTGGAATATCGATGGGGCAGGTATCATTCTCACACTTTATACTAGCTAAGTGTCCCTAGAAGCATGCTGCTGCATGTTGTCCAAAGCCTCAACTGATTTTGAATAAATCCTTATTGACTGGGTATATACAAACCTCGTCTTCCCAATTAGGCTGCTAAATTTATTCTAATCATGAACTACCTTACTCTTTTCTCATATGAGTTAGGAGTTTTCTGCTTGGTCATTCTTTTTATAGCAGAGGTACTTTGGTTTCTTTACAACACCTCAAACATTTTTCTCCATCATATTTTGGTTCATAAATGTAACCCTTGAGGCTCTCATAAATAACCACTGAGGTTTATGGTTACACACTCTCTGTGTTTATGATCTTAGCTTCATGTCACTACGTGCTAAGTGAAACCCAAAATTCAATACCCACTATGAATTGACGGTGAACGATTAAATTTGCTCTAGCTTTCACCCATGAATTAACGAAACCACCCAAGTGGTTGTACCATGAAATCTCTATTTTTCTTTTTGTGTGATTCTTATGAAATTGTTACACACCATAACATTTCATCCCATAGAATCCAGTTTTAATTTTTTTTGAGATTTCACACCAAAGATTTCCAACAAGTCACTGAATATAGTCCAAACCTAGTTGTTCAATAGACCACATCGGTCTCACAGGTACTTCGTTCAGTTTCGGTCTTATGTCAAGATCCGGAATTCTGAACTGAAGCGAAAGCCACCCTTCTAAGCCTCATCAAAAGATGCCTTTCAACACTTCTTAACAAGTGCTTGATCGTAATTCAACGGGAAACCACACAGACACTTTAAAGTCTCTCTTGACTTTGAAGGAAGAGATTCGTACCCGGGATCCACTGTTTCGTGTCTATATTGACATCACAAATTCCCACATAGATGTTGCTTTATGTACCCGGGATCCACTGTTTCGTGTCTATATTGACATCACAAATTCCCACTTTAAAATCTTTTTGATTTTCCAAAAGTCTGGTTCGGTTCTCTACAAGCTACTTTCCTTTATGTAGCTTCGGTTCTTAATGATATACTCAACAAGGGAATGCTGTGGTTTTTCTAAGTCTTTGATTTTATTTAATGATGACAGCTCATTTAAAAGATAAGATGATGACTTAGCCGGAAGATTAAAGGTTTCAAGAATTCAAAAAGGGATTTGGTGGGAAGGCGTGCTAAACGGAAACAATTTTCTCTCTCATGCGTAATCATCGGGGTTGCCAACTGTCACGTTTCAATCAATTCAGGAACTGTTTCGTGTTTCAAGAGAATTTGGGGGCGAATTTTTCTCTCACCTCCATACCCGGTATAAAGGGTTAAACCCAAGTTGTTTTACCTATTTTCTACAACCCAACTTTCTGAGAGAAAACAAAGGTGATTTTTCTCCCACTGTTCATCTTCTTCTTCGAAGCATTCAACAATGGTGGATTCCTCCTCTGTTCATGAAACATCTTCTAGATCCAACATTCTCCCAATCAGACCTCAGCAAAGTTTGGTCATCGACCTCACCCAAATCTCCCATGATGCCTTCATGTATCCCATAATGGAGTGTCTCAAATACTCTCCACTGGTTCTCGCACTCTCCAAGGTTGAAATTGTGCCAATGGAATGTTTATCCCAGATTTTCTGCACACCTCACTATGACAAATCCGTTGATCACATCTTCTTCGACATCCTTGACACCAAAATCTCCATCTCAAAGCATCAATTTTGCTGGCTTCTAGGGTTTGAACCTGATGAATCGAGGGTTAACCCTGATTTGATCTCTGTTGGTCAATTATTCTCCATGTTTTACAAAATGGGTTACACTGAAACCCTTACTACTGTCAAGAAGTTCAAGAAGTCATGCCTTCCTCCTCAATGGAACGGCTTCTTCACGATTTTGTTCAAAGGTTTATCTGAGAGGAGTGCAGGTTCTGATGGGGCCAGCGTTTGTTCATTTCAATTCTTTATGGGTTGTACCATGGGATCAACCTCGACTATGGCTCGGTTCTCTGACAGCAGTTGATTCAAAGCCTCAGCTCTACTTCTCGGCACACTGAAATCTCCTATGCCAGGTTTTGGACGCTCGTCACCAAATGGGCAATGGACAAGTATCATGTCCCCACTGTGGCCACTTCTCCACTCTCCTCGATTGGCGTGTTCCACACTACAAAGATCATCGTCACTGATCCCTCCAAGTTCATCTTTGTTGGCTCAATTCCTGAGTCCATGTATGCTTGTGTATCAGAGGAGAGCCACATCATCAAAACCTACAAGGAGTTTCCTCTTTCTGGTCCAAGAGAGCTGACTGCAGAGATGCTTCAGTCCATCAACGACACAGACAAACCTGCTACCAGGGGCAAGAAACCAGACAAAGGGAAAGGAAAGAAAGTGGTCCAAGGGGCGAAAGGCCCTACTCCTAAGAAGAGAAAATCAACAAAGGCAGCCCAATCACCTCCACCGAAGAAGAAGAAAACACAACCTAAAAGAAAACTTGTTCTTGCTTCTTCCTCAAGCGAATCAGAGGATGAAATTTCAGACTCAGAGGAGTCGGTTCGAGGCGACTCTCCTCCCAGTTCGCCTTCACATGAGGTACCAGTAACAACTGAACCTGTCTCTTCTCCACCTATCACTATCTCTGTTTCCATTCCTATCATAACCTCCTCTGTTTCCATTCCCCCCATAACTTCCTCTACTTATATTCCACCCACTTCTATTCCTATACCACCTCCCATTTTCTCTGAAGCCACAAAAACAACAACCACTGGAGTTTGAACCAACGTATCTGATATGGGGATCGTACTTCAGCACCCGAACCCACACCTACAACCGAACCCACTTCCACACCCGAACCTACTCCCATAACCGAACCTCCAACATCGCCTTTATCTCCCAATGACTCAGCCGAAACCGAGACATTTCTAGGAGGGGAAGATATGACTTTCGATTCAGTTTACTACAGTCCCTACCAGGTTCAGAGCGATGATGATGATGCTGCTCTTGTCACCAAAAAGCACATCAAGGAACTTCACGAGAAGATTGATAATCTCGTCACTTCTTCCTCCTCCTCTCGGTCCCATATCACGGAAGCTTCCATTCAGGGGATGGTCGATACTTTCACCAAGGCACACGAAGCCTCCATCAACTCTGCTACTGTTGCTATAGATGCATCAACAAAGGCTTGTGCTGCTGCGACCGAAAAAGTCGAAAAACTATTTCGAGATGCTACCCTCTTTTTGGAGTCTTTGCAGGGGGTAGCCGAATCTATTGCAGCGAAGGTTAATTCGGTTGTTGAGAAGCTGGCTACTTCCTTTGAAACAGAACAACACCACTTCGCCAGTCTTCGTCAGACCCTAGAAGCAGAAAACAAATCCTTCCAGACAACCGTTGAGGATCGCCTGACCAAGCTCCAAAAAGACCTTGCCATGGAAAATTTTGTGATGGATGCGCTTGCATGCAAAACAACTGCGCTAAAAACCAAGAGTCTTCAACTTTCTCAAACTAAGAAGAAGATTGATTCTCTTCGGTCCAAGCGTGCTGTGATTAAGAGTTGTGTTCCGGATGTCCACGGAGCCCTCTCGAACATCATTGAAGCGCATGACCCAATTCTCAACTACTCAGTGAGGCGAACTCTTGCTGAGAAACTTGCTCCTGCCCTGGCCATGCTTAGCAGAAGTGAGGGGCTTCTTGAGCAAGTGGTCCATCCAAAACAAGGGGGAGAAAGAGCTTCAAATGGCAGTAATCAATCTCAACCTCCTCCTGTTTCCACAGCTCAATCCCAACCGCCTCCAATTTCTTCATCAGTTCCAACTAAAGCAACCGAACCACCAACAACTGGTCATGCATCAGGTTCGGGTGCTCAAGACAAAGGCAAAAAGGTTCTCGATGACAGTGATGGAGACGAAGACAAAGAAACCATTGCTGATATTTTGAAGAAACAGGCCAGGGACAAGGAACTTGACATGAATGCTCGGATTGCTAGGGACCCCGAAGCAAATGAAAGGAGGATGAAGGAGGCTCATGATCTCCTTGAAAGTCGAAAAACCCTATTCCATCCATGGACTCTTGAGAAGCTTGTGAAAGAAGCTAACGAATCCCCCAGCATCCTCTGGCTTGAACCTGCGATCTCTTCGGGTAGGGCTAATTCTGATGAGTCTTAATTTGACATGCCTTGACCCGAAAGGCATTTATCTTTCATGCATTTCCCCACATAGCTGAAGTCCCTCATCCTCACCCGAAGGTTGATAGGGAACTTATTGATTTCTATCTGAGGTTTGCTCAGTCTTAGTATCAGACGTGGAGTGCACAAAAGATTGTCAATGTTCGGGTCCTCAAACCCTTTCGAGAGGGTAACTTCACGAACGTTAGATTCAAAGTCATGAGGGGGTCAGATAAAGCTGAACATGCCATTTCGCTTGCTGATCTTCCTAGCCTAAATCCTCACGATTGGATCATCCTGCATAACATCCTCCTCACCAATGAAACTGAATATGGGCCAATCATAGATCACTTAAAGAGGATGTTGGTTTCTTATATCTTGGAGGTTGCCAAGTTGGATCAGGAAATTGCTAATGTACTTAGAAAGAAGCCCACCATCTTCCCAGTCGGTTCTGCAAGTGATCTGAACAAAATGTAGATGGGGAGGATTGATCCGAAGCGAAACTCGGTTATGTTCACCAAGAAAGAAGGCCAGAAATGTCTGTTCGCTCTGGCTGACAAACATCTTTACACCACTTCGTGTCTGGAGCATGTTCTGGGGATCATCAATCGGTGAAAGCAAAATTCTGAAGATGATAAGAAATACTTCAATGACATGGTCCACTGGTATATTCATTTCCGACGAACTCTTCTTGCCCTCATTCCTTGCCGGTTCAAAACCACAAAGAAGGTTGATGCAGCAGGATCCAGTAAGCCAAAGTAGAGTCTCTCCCCAATTGACGCAAAGGGGGAGATTGTTGGGTCCATTATGTGTTACGTCTTGGGCTCGGTCCTTAGCCCAGTTTTGTATCCGGATTGGGCATGTCCATCCGTGATTTAATTATTAGGGTTTAGTATTTATAGATGCTTGCATGCATCTTTGTACGTAACTGTTTAGTCGATCATTCAAAGCGATCATTGTTTTTATCGATTGTAACCCTAAAAGCCTCTACAGTGGAAGTTCTTAATCAAGCTCTGCTGAGGCGTAAATCTATTGAATCATTCAGCTCATTATTGATTCATTCTCTTGTTTGTTATTTTGTTTGCATTATTCTGATTAACCTGTGTAAGATCTAAACGATCAAAGAGTTTTTCAACTCATCATATATATATATATATATATATATATATATACATACATATATATATATATATATACATACATATATATATATATATATATATATATATATATATATATATATATATATATATGTCTCTCAACACACATAATGAAGGTAAACTTGAAATATCTCACATACACATCACATATACATATAATTAATTTCCTTTCTCTTGAAAGACTCGACCCACATTTCGTATCGATATTAACTTTATCGTCGAAGGTCGTTCATAGGACGCAATTCTGGAGACGGCTCTAATGATCTTGTTAATTAGTGTAACAGGTGTCAAATCAATGGTCGCTAAGGGCATCGGAGCATGTATCCAATGTTACAAGCCGATTACCCTCGTGTAGATTATCCAGGTTACATCAGGTATCAAATCGAGGTTCGCTAGCGACATCGAAGCACGTATACAATATTACAACCCAATCAACCTCGTGAAGATTATACATTGTCTGCCCTCTGACTATCTTGGTGATCTCTTCCATTTAGAACATATCATAATCAAAGGGCATGGATTTTCACAATCTTCCTTCTTGATGGGTCCGATATTGGTAGGTTTGTGGGTTCCACAGTTTAGTCGGGGTGGACGATGATAATGGAAGGTTTCATGATTTTATCGAATCATCTAATAAACAAATGAAGTGGTGACAATGGCATTTGGTGGAGGATAGAGAAAGGAAGAGTAAAGTGGGGGTGGTAAATAGTCAGCGATGGTCCAATGGGTAAGAGCTAGGAGCTTGTCAGCAGCGGTAGTCGACAATGGTCTATGCATAATGGTCTAGATATATGGTTATTCATTATAATGAGATAAGAGAAAAGGAGAGACATCCAATTTATTTTTCAATCAGGAAGTTCATTTGTCAGCTTCTAAGAGTGGAAAAGAAGGTTTTGGAGACTCACACTCATCTTTAAGCTACTCTGTAAAGATTTTAAAGAGACAACAAGGTTTCTCTCTTATTGATGAACTAACTAGTATTATTGAGTTTTGTAGGTTTGAAATATATTGTAAACAGTCGAAGTCTGTTTATTTGTACTCTTCGTATGTTTTGTTCACTTCGTATATTCTGTTAAGTTGTCTTTTGTACGAAGCTTAACATCTAAGCCTTTGTATTTTTTGTACTTCCTGTTTCCTATAAATAGGGGATAAGCATTAAGTAGATAGTAAGAGTAATAGAGTGATTGTAAGAGTTCATGCTTTTTACTATCATTTTGTACATGTATTCATCGGAAGTAATAGAGCTGAAACCAGATTATGTTTACTTCTTTTGTTCAAATTACATTTGTTTTTACTCTGATTCGTTTGATACTCGATTCATCACTTCTTCAATTGGTATTAGAGAAGAAATCATTACTGTGATCCGATTTTCAGTTGAATCTCTAGTTTTTGATTCGCACGTTTGTCTCACAAGTTTCCGCACTATTTGATTCAGAAAATCATCTCTGATCTACAGTTGTGATATGATTCTAGAACTGATTTGTTGAATCGAGTGTTCTACTTGTTTTTTCTTTTCAATTCAGCAATTTGCATTCAAATTCTCTTTGATTTCTCAAAAATTCAATCCGTATATCTGGCAAACTTCAACTTAAACTCAATGACGTCATACTCTCATCTCCTAGGATCTTCAACTAAGATTCTTATGCTCACTCCGAAATATTATGATCAGTGGTCTGATCGTATGCAAGACTAATTGAATGGAATCGACGAAGAGCTTTGGTCATGCATCTCAGGGATTGTTACTCTTGCGACAAATTTTCAACCAATTGGATCTTCATCTGCTGGTACTGCGAGTGTTGATGCTCAATCTGATCGTGTGAAGAAACTTGAAAAACGATGCATAAGGGAGTTATGCGGTGCATTGCCTCCAGTCGTGTATAACTATGTCAGAAGTTGAACAACTGCAAAAGAAATTTGGAATAATCTCAAAAAAAAATTCAAGGAAGCGAGAAGACAAAAATTAATTCAGTTAAGCATTGTTTGATTGAATTAAAAGATTTCAAGCAAAAAGGTGGTGAGTCAATTGAACGTTACTATGATAGGCTGAATGAGTTGATCTATAAATGTCATCGTCATGGCATTACAAGGATGACAATGGAATTCAATTTGGCGTTTATCATGGGTCTACGAAAGGAATGGAGGAATGTAACTTTAATGGTGAAAACACAAAAGATTTTTGACACATCATTATTGAATGATTTGTATAATCTGCTAAAAAATCACAAAGGCGAGGTAAATGAAATGGCTGAAGAATCGAAATTAAGCTTGGGTGGACCATTGGATTTAGTTTCGAAAGTTTAAGAAAAGGAACAGGTTGAAGAAGAGAATTCTGATGAAAAGGAGTTTTTAATGAATTTGGATGATGAGGCGGTAGCTTTTTAATCAAACAACAGAGTTAAAAAGTTTTTCAAGAAACCATTTAATCTGAAGATGAAGCAGAGTGAAGGAAAAGGAAGTTTCGTGAACAAGTCTGCAGGAGAAGAGAAGACAAAGTTTGAAAATAGTGTTGAGAATGTGACTGAGGTTAAGAATGAGAAGAAACTGAAAGGAGATTCGGGTGTTGACTTTCATTATTGCAATGGAGCAAATCATCTAGCAAATGATTGCATGATTCGTAAGAAGGAGGAGAAAAAAAATAGGATAAAGGACGAAGCATATTATGTGGAGAGATGGGAGGAGGTGCGTTCGAAGGAGAAAAAATTATCATTGGTGGCTAGAGGTGAACAGGAGGAAGAGGGCACATATCAGATCTGGTCTTCCGGATCCGATGATGAAGAGATGCGTAATCCTACGCATGGTGCCATGTTCGCGAAGCTGGAGGAAGATTCTGACGAAGAGGTGACTGGTCATTGCTTCATGACCAAATGTGCTGATAAATCTCCAATGACTACCAAGGTACGTACAATTCTCCAGTCTTTCAATATTCCTTTAAGTGCATATGATTCTGAATTAGTTGCTTTTGATGATATTGTTGCTTATTTCGATGCTTTGGTTATCTCTGCTAGCAATGAGGCTAAGAAATCAAATTCTCAAATGATAGAAATACATAATCAGTTAGATGGCAAGAAAATAAGAATTGAGAGTTTAGAATTGCAAATTACAAACATCATGTGTGATAGGGATTCTTTAGGCAATGATGTTAAAATGTTGTTAGCTTAAAGAAACATATACTGTAATTCTGCAAAGCGTTTGTATGTGAAATTGACTACTTTACATCATTCGTTTGAGATTAGGAAAGAACAACATAGGAAGTTATTACCTTTTCTTGATTTCGAAAGAGAGAAAATTGATAGCGTGTCTTATGATTGTGAGAAAACCATAGCAGAATTCGATAAAGTGCCTGATAATCGATTTGCTTATGGTATTGTTAAGATAGATGGATATTTGAATGCTGATGAACTTGTTGAAATTGTGAATTTTACATTTACCAAGAATGAACAAATTGAAATTTTGAAAAGAACTGAGAATTCGAAACTTGACTCTCAATCCAATTTTGCTGATGTTGATGATAATTCTGATAGTTTTAGTGAAATCAGTGAAATTGAGGAAGAGGAAAGTGTCGATTGTTCATAGTTGTCTGTCATTAATGTTACATCAAATTCTAATGGAAAAGAAAAATGTAATGATTCATTGTTTAAGATTGAAACTAATAAACCCTCAACTTTGAAAGCTTTTTATTTCGAAAATGTGAGTGTCAGAGATAGTCAAACAGATGGTAGTGATGATGAGGATGAAGCCCAAGTTTCGAATGAATCTAAGCCTGACAAACCTGTTTCAAACGAACCAATCATTCCATGCGTTGTTGTTGATCAAGTGTTTGGGGACACTGAAAATTTTGAAAAAGTTTTGTCTGAGAAAGGAGCTCATTATTTGGAAACAAATCAAGTGGTATATCCAAATTTGAAGTGTTAAGATGATGTTGTATTTCCAAATCAAGTGTTTATCACTATTGGAAATGTTGAAAACATTAAACCAGAATTCAACAAAATGGTTGAAAATGACAACAAGAAAACAACAAACGAAAGATTCTTTTGAAATCAAAGCACTGTAGAAAATATTATAACAAAGAATTCGTATGTTTTTCAAAGAAAAAAACCTCAACGAAAATGGGTTGAAAAACAAAAAGCTGAGAAAGAAGTTTCAAAACAAGTTGTTATGAAAAATGAAAGTGTTGTCAAATTAAATTCAAAAGAATTTAAAGAATAAATAGAAAAGTTTTCAAAAGAAAATGAATTTCAAAAAGTCAAGCATGAAAGAAAATTTCTGGAAAACTGTTGAGTCTCAAAAGAAACAAAATGGTTTGACATTGAAAACGTCTGCAAAAATAAAGACTAAATCTGTTAAGAACAAGTCTTCAAATTCAGCATCTTAATCAGACCAAAAGAAAAATCCCACTCAAAATGCAACGTTTTCCATAAATGTCAAAAATACATCAAAGAGATTTCAAAATCAACACTCAAAAAAACGATTTTCTTCTAATCAACAACAAAGATTTTCTCAAAACGAAAATTTCACAATCGATTTTCTCAAAATGCAAGCGTTGGAAATAATGTTGGAAGTCGATATGCCATGGCATTTCATCCTAAATCAAATGTTGATTTCGTTCCACAAAAACCGAATTTTCCAAATTTGCCTGGAAAGCAGTATTCGAAAGTAATATACACAAAGGGTTCGTCAAATGTGAATAATATTGATCATTGGCTTGAAGGACAAGGGAATATGTTTCAATCTCATCAGTATTCCCAAAAACAGATTCACAAAGCATATGAGAAATATTTGAATGATTCTGCAAATGGAAGTTCCTCTTCCAAAGAATCAAATATTCCTGTGAAAACATGGAGACAAGTTTCGAAAGATAAAACTGAGAACAAAAAGGCGAATGTCAGTGACAAATCTAAACATCCGAAAACTTATATTTCTGCTCCTTTACCTAATGATGTTGACTTAATTGACTCTTTCAAATCCAAAGTATGTAATTGGGTTTTAGGTTCTTCATTTCATTTGGTTTTCAAAGCTAATAACCAAGGACCCAAACAACCTTGGGTACCTAAATTCTTTCATCAATTGTAGGTTTTATGTGATGAGCAATATGATGAGAAATGGTACATTGATAATGGTTGCTCTCGTCACATGACTGGCGACAGGAGAATTTAAGAGATAATAGAAGTTTGGAAAATGTTGGAGTTGTGAAGTTTGGGAACAATAACAAGTGCCAGGTGAAAGGATATGGCAAAGTCACAAATGGAAAGTTCTCTGTCAATCGTGTTGGTTATGTTGAAGGTCTTCAACATAACTTGATAAGTGTTTCACAACTTGTTGTGGGCACTTTCAATCAAGTGGTGTTTAACGAAGCAGTCAGCATCATTTCGAATGTTGAAACTAACGAAAATTTGTTCAAATCCAAACGACATGGTGACATGTTTACTCTTGATATCAAACAAATCATCGACAAACCCTTAGTGTGCTTACTTTCGAAAGCTTTCTCTGACGTCAGCTGGCTATGGCATCGACGTTTATCATATTTAAACTTTCGAAATTTAAATAAATTGGTAGTTGGTGATCTTGTTCGAGGTTTACCTGTACTAAAGTTTGATTATGACACTTTGTGTGCAGCTTGTGAACAAGGAAAACAGCATCGCAAAGGACATCCAATTGTCATAGATTCGAAAATTGTTGAACCGTTGGAACTTCTTCATATTGACCTTTGTGGACCATCAACTATTGAAACTCTCAACAAGAAACGGTACATTTTTGTTATAGTTGATGATTTTTCACGATTCACGTGGGTGTATTTTCTCAGGTTAAAATCTGAAGACGCTCAAACAATGATTGAATTTATTAAGAAAATTGAGTTGAGTCTAAAGAAGAAATTTAGAAAAATCAAAAGTGATAATGGTTTGGAGTTTAAAAATATTATGCTCGATTCGTTCCTAACTGATAATTTTGAATAATTTCTCATCGTCATATACACCACAATAAAATGGTGTGGTTGAGAGCAGGAATAGGTCACTTTGCAAAGCAGCAAGAACTATGTTGACATATGCGAATCTTCCTCAATTTCTTTGGGCAGAAGTAGTTTCGACAGCATTTTTTACTCAGAATCGATCTTTTATTCATCGTCGATTTAATATCACTCTGTATGAAATCATCAATAACCGAAAACCTAACGTCAAATTCTTTCATGTTTTTGGTTGCTGGTGTTTTATCATGAATCTCAAAGATAATCTTTCGATATTTCAAGCTAATGCTGATGAAGGAATCTTTTTGGGATATTCAAATAATTCGGTGGCATACAAAGTGTTAAATAAACGAACTCGAAAAGTTGAAGAGACATTTAATCTCACCTTTGATGATTACTTTGTTAAACAAGTAGAAAACAGTTCGAACAAAAACCAATTCTTAATAAATCAAAAGATGAGTCTGAAAGTTATAATTCATCATATTTTGATTATGATTTAATTTTTGGTGTTCCAGACAGGGCTACTGACGCTGAAGTAAATGCTGATGATAATCAAACTCATGAATCTTGATTCAACAATAACAACCGATATAACTACTGATGGAGAAAGTATATGCGAAGCTCATGTGGATGGGGAGCACTTGAATATTCCTTCAAATGTTGAGGGGGAGCATCCTTTCGTGGGGGAGAAGAGCAGTTTGAATGATGTTGTTGAGGGGGAGCATCAAAATAACAATTATTTCGAGGAGGAGCATGAAAATACTGAAAGAATAAATGTTGATCAAAATGATGAATTTCATGATCTAAATGATAATATTTCTGTTACAGGATCTGAAAATGAAGATATGTACGAAGATGCACCTTTGAATTTTGATCCAGTGTACCCTCCATTAGAGAAATGGACAAGGAATCATCCGAAAGAACTAGTCATTGGGAATCCACAAGATGGAGTTTTGACTAGAGCTCAAATTCGTGAAAAGAATGAGGTATTAAATACTCATAATTTTTTTTTCATGTTTAATGTTTTCATCTCGAAAATTGAACCAAAAACAGTTAAGGTTGCTATGGAACACTCAGATTGGGTTGTAGCAATGCAATCTGAACTGGTTGAATTCGATAGAAACAAGGTTTGATGATTAATTCCTAAACTTGAAAATGTTTTTAGATTCTCGGATTAAAATGGATTTTCAAAAACAAAACCGATAAGGATGGAAATATCGTACGAAATAAAGCACGATTAGTCGTAAAAGGATATTCACAACAAGAAGTTATCGATTATGAAGAAACCATTTCCCATGTCGCAAGACTCGAGGCTGTTTGAATATTTTTGGCTTATGCAGCTCATAAAGATTTTGATGCCTATTAAATGGATGTGAAGTGTGCTTTCTTCAATGGTGAAATCGAAGAAATAGTGTATGTTGAACAACCTCCAGGTTTTGTAAAGGAAAAGTTTCCAGATCATGTTTACATTTTAGATAAAGCAGTATATGGGTTAAAACAAGCACCAAGAGCATGGTATGCGACTCTTACCAGTTTCTTAAAACAGTCAAAATTTAAACAAGGATCAGTTGACCCCACATTATTTCAAAAGAAAGTTGGGAATCATCTAATTATTGTTCAAATTTATGTCGATGATATTATTTTTGGCTCTACTAACCCTGCTTTGTCTAGTGAATTCGAAAATTTGATGAGAAGCCAATTTGAAATGAGCATGAGGGTAAAATCAACAATTTTCTTGGTTTAAATATTTATTAAAGCAGAGAAGGAGTCTTCATCAATCAAGAAAAATAAGGAATTTGCTCAAAAAATTTGGAATGATAAATAGCAAGAAGTTAAGAGTACCAATGACGGTTGGAACAAGGCTAACACCTTCGTTAGAAACACCTGCGGTTAATCTTACCTTATACAGGAGTATGATAGGTTCGTTGGTTTATCAACTGCAAGTCAACCTGATATCATGTTTTCTGTATGTAATTGTGCTAGGTATCAAGCAAATTCAAGAGAACCACACTTAACTGTTGTGAAAAATATATTTCGTTATCTTAAAGGAACAATTTCGTTAGGATTGTTGTATCCTTCGAAATCAGAATTTTTCATTCAAGCTTTCTCAGATTCGGATCTGGAAGGATGTAATCTTGATAGGAATAGCACAAGTGGAGGATGTCAATTGCTGGATGGGAAGCTTGTAAGTTGGTAATCAAAAAAGCAAACATGTGTTGCAATATCAACTGTTGAAGTTGAGTATGTTGTAGTTGCCGCTTGCACTTCGCAAATCATATGGATCCGGAGCCAATTGCGTGATTATGCAATAAACATGAAGAAGATTCTATTGTATTGTCATTCACAAAGTGCTATACGCATTTGTCAAAGATCATGTGGAAGATGGCAACATTGAAGTCCATTTTGTAAAAAAAACTGATCAGCTTGCTGATATTTTTACAAAAGCTTTGGATGAAAAATCACTTGTTCGCATTTTGACAGGTTTGGGAATGATCGAAGCAAGTTCAGTTCCAGGAAAGATTTCGAATGTATGACAAAGAAGTGTTATACAAATGTGTCAATTCAGAGAACATAAAGGTTCATTCAGAGGCTGATTGTATTAACCATTCATAGGTTACCGTTCACATTCAGCACTTCGACACGCTTCGAATTTGATACATTGCAGATTTTGATTTTGGGGTACAAATTTTCGTTAGTTTGTCAAATTTTTGTTAGTTTGACATATTTTTGTTAGTTTTTCAAATTTTCGTTAGCAAGTAAAAAAAATTTGTTAGTCAGTCACAAATTTTTTGTGAGTTAGGAAAATAGCTTTATTTTCGAAAAATCAAAAACTACAAAAAGATTTTATTTTTGTTTTGTTGTTTTATTTCCGAAAAATAAAAAACTACAAAAATATTTTATTTTTGTTTTGTCATTTTATTTTCGAAAAATCAAAAATTCCAAAAAGATTTTCTGTTGTAAATTGTTTTCTTTTTCAAAAAACTTACAGAAACACAAAATCTTTCTTCTAAAAAAATCAAAAATATCAAATTGATTTTTGTTATTTTGTTCTTTATCTTTTCTTTATGCAGATGAACGAACGTTTGACAAGGGTCATGCTTGCATTTGTATGGGAAGGTACAATTTCAACAACTTTGTACTAGTTAGATTGTCCCTAGAAACATGCTGCAGCATGTCGACCCAAGCCTTTATTGACTCAATGTGTGATTTCGAAAGTATTAATGAAATTTTTAGTATGAAAATTTCTTCCCAATTAGGCTTGCATTCACATTAGTCTCCTGTGCTACCTTACTCTTCTCAAATGAGTTAAGAGTTGTCTATTTGGTCCAATCATAACAGAGGTACAACTGATTTTGTGAACCAATATTTTTCATCTCAAAATTCTAACACATTTCACACACAATGACATATGTCTAAGAGGTCATTCATCAAAACAATCATGACTTAGGCATATCAAACATCTGTGTTAATGTTCTAACATCATGAGACCATGATGAAAGTGAAACCCAACTATATGAACTCATTTAAGGAATTGACGGGGAACTATGTTCCAGTTTTAACGAAACAGTTGTTTCTGTACCAATCTTCAATGCCTCGAATCATATTCAATTCTTTTGAGTGGTCTTGATCAAATGGTCGAAACCCATGACATTTGTTTCTCAACATGATCCAGGTGAATCTTATTTTTTTTTTAATATGATTTGCGTTGGAGTATCAACTATTTCACTTGTCACATTCAAAATAATTCAAAGCCTACTTGTCATCGACTACACTGGTCAAATAGGTAATTTCGGTTACAATTACTCACCTTATGTTTAGGTTGATATGTAACGAAATTGTTAAGCCACCTACATAGCCTTGAAAAAGAAGCCCTTCGATACTTCTCTACAAGTATTCGATTGAAATTCACGGTAACATACACAAGCAGTTGATTATCTCTCTTGATAATTAACGAAGCAACCTTTTCCAGGGGTTTAACTGCATTTGTGTCGAAATTTTATATTTCGACATCATAGATCCAAATTTTCGTTAAATTGCTTTTTATCTTATATTTGGCACACTACACTCACAAAATCCTTGAGGTTCTGAGTATTACGAACTCAGGCTGATGATTTCAAAAATCTGGCAAATGACTTTGTCTCTAATACCCAAAGATGAAAGAGCTTGACCTCCATCCAAAGGTTTGTGTCGGTTATATTTCTATTGGGAGAAACGAACAGACTTTTTGACAAGATGTTTTGTATTCTATCCGGGTTTCAAGGCGAGGTGACAGTTACTTTTTGACGCATGGCTACTTTATCGGTAGATTGGTGCTAGTTTCAAGGTGCCACATCAGATCTCATTTAATGCTTATCCCGCGTTAAATTCAAATTCCAGGGTTATATTTAAAAATGGATTCAAGGGTTCTTTATCAATTTACGCTCACGAAAGAAAAATTCCCAAATTATCTCTGTTCTACAAAGCTTCAAAACCCTAATCATGGCTTCTCCTGCTGGTATTGATACTGCATCCCAAACAACTGAAGATATCACTTCCCAACCAATTATGAAGATTCAAAGCACTAATTATAAAGTCAAGGGGGATGTCTTACTATATCCAGAAGAGTTGAAGATGTTGATTGTCGCATTAAAAAGCTTTGTTCTTTCAACTGCCATGTTCAACTCGTTTATTGTTCCTCTATCGTGGCTATCCATACCAAGATCTACTGCATTATACAACAAAGCTCTGGATGTTATTACGTTAAATTTGGTACACTATAAGAAAATTCGATTATCCAAGAAGTTATTATGTCAGATTCTAGAAATTCCTAATTCTCCACCGTACACTGCTCTTTCATTTGCTCAAGTTATATATATGTTCAATGAGATGGGTCATAAAACCCCACTCACCAAGATCAATGATTTCAAGAAGTCTGGACTTCCAAGTATTTGGAATTTCATATTTGGTATTTTTCTTCGCTGCTTGACTGGTCGTAGTGTTGGATTGAATAAAGGGAGAATGGAAGTGTATGCCATGGTTGTTGGTCTGTACTATGATATTCCAGTTGATTGTTCTACTCAGATATGGAAGGAATTTCAGAAAAGTGTGGAGAACACCAATATTGTTCAAGGAATCTCTTATGCAAGATAGTAGAGTTTGATTCTTCGTTATGTTTATGACAAAGAAGCGGTTGAAGAGTTGTTGAAGACAAAAAAAGCTGAATTCTTAAAGTATCACTTTCCAAATGAGGTTACAGATGATGCTGAGGTGTTTTCGAACATTGCTCGAATTCCTGATGCAATGTTAAAACATGTTGATTCGCTGAATCATGTTTTGATAGAATATTTGAAGACTATTAATCCTGATGAAAAAACTAGAAAATTGTTATTAAAAGAGGATGCAGGTCCTCCTAAGAAATCGAAACATTCGACGAAGGATGCAAAGGCTACTCCTGAGAAGCCTATGCTAGAACCCAAGCCAAAGAAGTCTCCAAAGAAACAGTCTATGAAAGAGGAACAAGTTTTGCATGTTGTAACAAAGCATGTTGAGCCTGTTCTTAATGATCAAGTTAAGGAACCAATTACATCAAAGTCTGGTGTTTTTCGAAGAATAAAGCCACAAGTTCATGGTTCACGAAGGTCTAGAAATGGATCTTCTAGGTTTTCTCCTACCATGGTTCGTAAACCACATCTTAATCACCAAGGGGTCCTTATTCGTGAGGTTCCAGCTCCTGTTTCTCCTTCATTAAAGAAACTTAGAGCTGAAGATTTGGGAAAACATATTTCCAAGAAGAAAATTAACAAACGAAAGTTGGTTCTTCAAGAGGAATCGTACGAAGGTGAGAAAGTTCTTGAAACACCTGAAGCTACTATTTCCACACCAACATTGACTCCTGCGAAGACTGAGGTCATACCACTCAAAGTTTCGTTACCCAAGTCAGTTCTTGAGGAGGTTCAAACTTCAGACATCACTACACACGTATCTTATACGAATGTAAATGTCAACATCGGTGAAGGAGATTTGTCTAAAGAGATTTCAGTATAAGCTCAAGGTATTCCTATCTTATCTTCTATGGATACTTTTGTTTCATTACCACCTTATATCATCCTTCTTTCGAACACCACAAATTAACCTACTTTTGATCATGTTATCCAAAATCCATTTACCACACTTTTCTCATCCCAATCCACCGATCCACCCAAAACTGTTGATGAACCTGAAACTAATATTGACGATGGCGGTTTTGGAGGAACTTTTGATGATTTGGAATTTGATGATGAGGAAGAAAATTTTCTAGATCATATGTTAATGTCTATGAAGCAATTCAAGATTCTTGACAAGAAGTTGAATTCGATTATTCAATATCGAGCTGATATGGGGGGAAGTAAGTATGTGTCTATCATGGAAATCGATGATATGCTCAAAGCTGTCGTAGCCAGAATGATTACCAAGTGTTCTTGATTGAATACAGACTCTAAATCATGAATAATGGAGAAGTTGGACCAGAATGATAAGAATAATGAGTTACGGATGAAATCTCAATCTTCGAATTTTCTGTGAGAAGTTCAAGATTTTAAACGAATACTTAAGGAATGTCACATACTGTTTGTTCAAGATGTGAAAAAGGCGCGTGAAGATGTTAATCTCAAGCTTCAAGAGATTTGTGAAGACATGAAAAAAGAGATTGCAGTGATCCAAAACGATTATGCTTCTCTTAATCAGAAGGTTGATATTATTGCTGATGTGGTTACAAAGTTTGTGAAGTTATACGAAGCACTGAGTCCTCAAATTACTCAGTTATCTACTCAAGAATCCAATAGTTTAACTGAGATCACGTCTCAGTTAAAAGATCTGAACTCTTTAATCTTGAAGTCTGTTTCTTCTTCGTTAATCACACCTGAATTCCTGTCCCAGAAGATTATTCAATTTGAAGCTGTTTTGCACAAACAGTTAGCTCCATTATCCATAATTCCAAATTTGTTACTAACAGATTCCCTGCCTGTTGTCATAGGGGTGCAAGGGGGAGAAAGAAAGGTTGTTGATGGAGTTACGCTTGAAGAGGTCAAGGTTGTTGGAAAAGTTTTCTCAACAAAATTTCCAACAAAGCCAACTGTTTCTACTGCTGCTCCGGTGACTTCGACAATAGTAACTACAAAGCTAATTGCCAAAGGCATTGTGATTGGTTCCTCTAGTGAAGGTGGTAGTGGTTCAAAACAAATGAAGGTTGTTGATGACTTTTCGAAACAATAAAAAGGGAAAACAATTATTGCAGACAAGTCAAAAGAAGAAAAGAAAGCAGAAGTTGAAGCTGAAATGGAGAAACAAAGGGTGATTCAGAGTGTTATGAGACTTCGTGCAAGTGATCCACTTGGAATGAACAAGGGTGATCCACGCAAGCATTACAAATATGAAACGATCGAAGCAAAAGTTGTATATAATCATATGTATGCCTTTCTGAAGAAGCCGAAACAAAGCTATGTTGTGTTAATTCAGACATGATCCAAATGGATTTCCCTGTAAATGAGATGATGTTCATCATGGCTCAATACAGAATTGCTGAAAATTTTGACAATGATGATGATTACACTTATATGAAACTTATATTTCATGTTGTTCTTGGGAAAGTTCCAGAGGAGATATGATCTTTGGCGAAGATAAAGAAGGTGAATAGTATTACTAAGGATGTATTGTTCGAAAAATACTTTACAGAATTTTCGCTTTCATGTTGCGAGGGCAAATGGTCAAATCTGCAATTTCTCTATAGCAGATTTTCCTTTAATGAACTTGTATGGTCTTATACAAGTTGCATTGCTTTTAAAAGATAAGAACGCTTCACATCTTCAAGGAACAGACTGAGCAGTGTTTAGACTTGGTCTTGCCCACATCAAAATATTCATAGATAATTACTATGAGTGTTTGGCCCTAACTGATGTGGAGTAGCTACTGTGAAGGGGTTGGAAGTGAAACTTCCAATGGAAGTCACGAAGAATCAAGCTGAGTTGAACAAGTTTGCTGATGGGGAGATCTACTTAAAGCCATTTGGATTGGTCTTTGCAGGAAAGGACAAAAATGGGAAGACAAAAAGATTTTTGTTCCAGGCAAACGAAGTGGAGAGATACACTACGTCCCAGTATACGAACTTTATTGTTCGTATGAATAACTGTTCGAAAAACAATCTTGGAGATATGAAGCAATTGAAGAGAATTATCTCATGGTATACGGAGATACGAAGAGCTATGTTGTTTGCTGCACAGATTCTCTCAACTTGAGAAGTTCGACTTGTTTACAACGGGGGAGATTGTAGGGTCGAAATATATTGTAAATAGTCGAAGTCTGTTTATTTATACTCTTCGTATGTTTTATTCACTTCGTATATTTTGTTATGTATTTGCTAAGGTGTCTTTTGTACGAAGCATAACGTTTAAGTCTTAGTATTTTTTGTACTTCATGTTTCCTATAAATAGGGGCTGAGCATTAAGTAGAATGATCACTCGATTTATTCAAAACATGAGGAATAAATTACACTTTCAGCATAGACTAAAGAATTTAACACTACATAAGAAACCTCATAACGTGGCGGCTACATTTTGCCTCACTCTTAACCCTAATAATGAATAATACATGTCTATTTATAGGGAAAAGACAAGTCTTGGGCTTTTAACCTACACTTCATCAAGGGGCCCATTGCCATCATCCATGGAGTGCTTTGAAACCCTACAGTGTCAGTTTATGCTTCGTAAGATGTTATTGTTAAAAAATATATATGGAATCAACTTCTTGGAATAATTAGTAGATGGGATAGTAAGACTATCTTGTTGGGAGATTTTAATGAAGTTAGATTTTGACTATGAAAGATATGGTTCATTTTTTCATCCATTTGCAACTAATCTATTTAATGATTTTATAAGTGAGCTTGGGCTTTTTGATGTACCTAATTTGCCAGTCATCATTCTTGATAGACATCTCTCGGATTATCATCCTATAGTTCTTAAAGAGATTTCTTTAGATTACAGACCTTTTTATAGATTCGTTCATGCTTGGTTTGATATTGATGGTTTTACTCAAGTTGCGGAGGTTTCTTGGAAAAATGATGGGATTTCTCACGTTAATGTTATGGTTCTTCTTAAAAAGAATTTACAATATTTTAAGAAGATGCTAAAGACCTGGAACGTAGATTTTAGAAATAAGAAGGAATGGGAAAAAAATAAATGTATTCTTGTTTTGGATGAGCTGAATTGAAAAAATCAATAAAGGAGAAGCCAATCTGTCTTTATTGGTAGAAAAGGCTACTAGTCAAAAAAAATATTGAAGAGTTGAACAAAATTGAAAGAGTTGATATAACTCTGAAGGAGAAAATTAAGTGGGATATTGAAGGAGATGAGGACTTTAAATATTTTCATGGTATCCTCAATAAAAAAAATGCAAGAATTTGGTGATTCTCCGTGTATTGGTTGATCTAGTGTGGGTATAATCCTAGGTTAGTTAAAGCCAAAATTTTGGACCATTTTAAAAATCATTTTGCTAAGCCGTCTACTACTCGGCCTTGGGTTATCTAGAATTGTCGAACCAGTTTGTCTCAAGATCAAGTAGATTTTTTGGATAACATTGTTACTTACGATGAGATTAGGAAGGTGGTGTGGGATTGTGGATCTATTAGAAGGTTTTGGTACTTTTTTTGACAAGGAATTCACCAATGATGGTTTGGAGTTCTTTTCTTCTAGTTCATTTCATGTTGGGTGTAATTCATATTTTTTTACTCATATTCCTAAAATCCACAATGCGAAGAATGTTAAAGACTTTCTCCCTATCATCCTCTTCGGATGTTTATATAAAATTATTGGTAAAATTTTGGGTAATAGTTTGGCGTTGGTTGTTGATAACTTTATTAGTGCTAAGTAGTTAGCCTTTATTATGGTGTTTAAAGTCGATTTTGAAAAAAACTTATGATTATGTTTGTTGGGATTTTCTTAATGATGTTCTTTGGTGCATGGGTTTCGGTTTTAGATTGAGAGGTTGGATCCATGGGTGCTTTCATTCCTCTAAGGGTTCAATTTTAGTGAATAGCTAAGCTACAAATGAGTTCACTTTTTTCAGAAGTCTTATAAAGGGAGATTTGTTATCTCCTTCTCTATTCATATTGGTGATGGAGAGTCTTCACGTTGCATTTCAAAGGATTCTTGATCACAATATTTTTTTGGTATTACTCTCGATAATTGTTGTTTAATTATAATTTTTCGCTTTCTTTATGCAGATGATGTGGTTTTTATAGGTGATTGTAAAGACTCTAATATCTAAAATATTGTTAGGGTTTTGCATTGTTTCTTTTTCGTTTCTGGTTTGAAGATAAATCTTAATAAACGTAAACTTCTAGGCATTTGACTTCCTAATTTTTGGATTGAGGTAGTTTCTACTCAGATTGGTTTTCGTACTACAAAGTTACCATTCCCTTATATTGGTCTTAGTATAAGTGGCAATATGAATCTGTAACAATTTGTAAGAATAGGGCAAAATTTGTCGGTCAAACCACCGTTAATCACTATGTATTAAAGACCTATTTTACATCATTTTTGTTTATAAATTGCAAATAAGATATAATACCCATAATTACATTTGGGATGTCTCAACTTTCTCAACAAGCTGTCTATTGCTAAAGATCGAAACAAAACCAGAAAAATTAATACTAATTGTTGCGCTAAAAATAATTTTTTTTTTGCATCGAGTATACTTTGGACCAATTTATGATATAATTTGATATATTATACTCTCAAGACATCGTGGATTTAAAGAACATTTGATATATTATATTATCAAGACATCGTGGATATAAAGAACGTAAAAAATAGATGTCATATGCAAAACTTATGTCCGTTTAAAGAAATCAAATCAATATAATGCTAGTTTTCTCAGTAATGAAAAACTGAATCGATCCATTGAGGTACTTATACATCTCATATGGAAACTCTGAGAATTTTTTTGAACTCATACGTAAGTCTAATATTTGATTTCATATTCACAATATTTTTAAGCAGTAAATTTATCAAATTCAAGAAAATTATCAAATCGGGACGAATTAAACACGAAAAATTTATAATCTTTTCATTGAGTTCTACATACTGCATTTAAAATCTGTCTGAGTTTTTGAAATCAACATACTTGAGACTATCACTCTTCACTTTTAAAAAAATTATTGGAAGTCAAGATCTTGGCATGTGAATCAAGAAAGCTAGAAAGAAACACCACTTTGATGTCACAATTATGACAACATCTTTTAGTATTTTAGGACTTGCATAATTTCTTGAAATGTCTAGCCATGCACTCCTTCTCATTTCCCTCACACGATCTCTACCCTCTTTCACTAACATTTCGAGTACATAAATGTATCAATATAATTATATCTAAAAGTACTAGCTAGTCTAACATTATTGCAGCATCCATGACTTTAAGTCTTTGTGCACTCATTCTTTTCACTACCCAAATTTCTATCCCCCTTTCACATATCTCTCAAGTAGACATTATCTTTCTTGCATTCCTAGCTAAAAGGGCCTACTTAACTAAATACAAATATCTAGCCACTCCAGGAGTTTTTTTGCATCCTTTAATTTCATTATAACATCTTAAATCATCCATGTACCCTTCCTTTTTAATTAAAGAGCATATTTTAAACACTTATATCACAAGAAAAATTATGCAAACTCTCTATCCTTACATTTCCCCCTTTCTTTCATGTTATCGGTCAAGAACAGACCACCATAGGTGGGTTCTCCCGACTAACACAAG
Organism: Lactuca sativa; assembly: GCF_002870075.4. Lineage (NCBI taxonomy): Eukaryota > Viridiplantae > Streptophyta > Magnoliopsida > Asterales > Asteraceae > Lactuca > Lactuca sativa. Next base: position 256,056,513 of record NC_056626.2, read on the forward strand.
GGCAGCAACCGCTCTTTTGTCTTCCCTGTTGGCTCGTCGATACCACATCTAAACACCCCATGTTACTTATTATTGATGCTTACTTTCCCCTTGATCCAGCTGCTTCTTCCCTCCCCTTCGTGTTTCTTCTTCCGGAACAGAAAAAAGGAACTGAAGATGAAGGTGTCAGAGCAACCCCTCGCCACTACCATCGACAACCACCACCACCTGTTGTCTTCATGTATCTTTTCCTCGATCAATCCAAGAACCGAAGACCCCCTTCTTGTTTTTTTAAGTTCAAAACAGTCCCAGTGGTTTTATGTTGTTGATTTTTTTTGTTTATCATGTGATGCTTTGAAAACCCGAACCACTCTTCAAGTCTAAATCGAAATCACGCATGAAGGGTGAGTCTTTATGTCACTGTTTTATTCTTTTATGGTTTTTTGTGGGAAGATACTGAAGGTTTGTGACGATTGGATATACTTCAGGTAAAATAAAAAAAAACAAAGTTACTAAGAAATTAACGAACAGAAAAGCAACTGACATAGAGGATTCACCAAATTCTCTTTCACGAAGAAAGGGGTTGTCACAAAGAGGGTCACAAAGATGATTACGATACCAAGCCGCAGGTTACATTAGGGTTTCACCCTAATGTTGTATTATACTAATCTATAAAAGTATATCCCTTGATTGAAGGGATTGTGTCTAAGCTATACTAAGAACCTAGCCTTATCACAAAAATATCGGATTTGCTATTTATTCTATACTTATCTACATCATTACCCAATATACAAAAGATTACATAGAATAATTATCTTTATGCCGATGTTGATAGACTTCATACGCTGACGCTGGTAGTAATGTACACGCTAATGCTGACAGATAGTGTATAGAGTGTTTGACTCATTAGATCATCAGGTGTGACCTTACAATCTACCCATCGGATGATGTCAAAACTTATCTTCCTTTTTATAGTCATCAAAAGAACCATTGTAGAACTTGTCACCTTCTTTCAATATCTTAGGCTTAATCGATCTGAATTCATCAATTTGAAGCTCTTCCAATCTTTTAGTTAGCTCCCGAGATATCAACACATGATATCCTCTTTGCAATTAAAAATGACTAAGTCCTTCCAGGCGAAGATGAGACAAATGTTCAGTGAGAGCAGCAGGAAGGTCATTAGTGCGTTGAAAGCACATGTGATTTCGATTGTCAAGTATAAAAGGCCATGCATTGGTTCTCGAATAAGCATGTACTGAATTGGTTCAACACCTGCTGGTAGTTCGTTGTTGATGTATCTTATACCATAAGGAAGAAGAAACTTGATATTCTTGGACTGTCCGGGAGCGCCTGTTCTTCTAGAGGAGGATGGTATAGATGAACCAACTGATGGCACAAGTTTCAGCTTCTTGACTTTCATGAGTAGCTACTGAATTGCCAACTTCACATCCTGAACATGAATACCCTTGTGTTTTTCAAGAATTTCTTGAATTTGTATCCAATATTTGTATCCAAATTTGACTAGCTCACTAGCAAACACAACCTTAGTGTATTCATATTCAGTCTTCTTCCTAACCAAGTGAAGCTTCAGAGACTTATTCCTTGGTTTGGTGCATCTCACTTTGATAATGGGATCAGAATTTTTTCTCGAGTCAGAACATCTCCAAAATTCTTTTGGTTGATCCTGTCATTCAACTCTAAAACCCTATGTTGTTTATCCACATTATTATTGAAGAGTTGAATTTTCTTGACTTGATCATTAGTGCTTTGGACATCAACACTTTCTTCAATAAAAGCAAGATATTGAGCAAGTTTGGTAGATAGATGTTCTCCTTTTCTAGCATCTTTCTTTTGTTGAATAACAACATTATTCTCTAACATGAAGGAGGAGGTGCTGAAGGATCACTAGCAATAGCAGAACATCCAACTTCAATGTTATGGGCTCCCCCAGAAAAAGAAGCCTTCCTCTTTCGAGGTTTGAGATGATCATTATTAAAATCATTGTCCCTATTAGTTCCTTGAGGAACCTCCACCTCAAAGTAAGAATGAGGGTAAATGACATTCAAAGGAACAATAGGAACAACAGCTTGTGGCATGAATCCTAGATCAAGAAACCCTTCATAGTCATCGACCTCAGATTGATCAACAGCGTCTGGAATGTGTTGATTATTAGTTATTTCATCAGCGTTTTGCATGTCACAACAACAAAATTTCCTTTTACGAATCAACTTCAATCCTTCCCGGTTCAGACAACTTAGGATGAGATGGAGTTAGTGCAATCACTACCATTTGCATTCGGTGATTAGGTCTCTCTTGATTATTCTCCCCCTTTTTGGAAGCATTAGATTAGAGAGGAGAACCAGAAGGTTGTGAAGGATTTCACGGAGGATGAGATGGTGGAGATGGAGGTGGAGGAGACTTATCACCTAGATAGTTTGGTGGAGAGTTATCAACAACAATATCATCATCATCATCATCATCATCCAAGGCTATAAAACTCTTCATATCGGCCACATCCTTTTCAACTTTAGTCAACCTTTTTCCTAGCGATTGTGTTAACTACACTATTAGAGAGAGTTGAGAATGCACAATTGGTTCAAAATTTGAGATTGATTCCCCTTGATAAACAATAGCAGTCTGAATAGGTGTTGGAATATGAGGAATAGTGTCAGCTTGTAGAAAAGGAGCCGTTAATCTTGCAGAAACCTCATATTTGATTATTTTCTTAGCGATTACCACAAAAGGTGGGGTTGATCCACGTTATGCAACATCACCTGTAGATACTGTGGGTGAAGAAGTAGAGGAGAATCGAATGTGCTTGTTCACCATTAGGGGAGATTTCATTCCATGAACGAAGTCTTCTCCTTTATCAATGACTGATTCATCTTCATCATTATCAGTGTCTTATTCAATATCATCTTCATCATTCTCTTTATCAGCGTCTTCATCATTGCTTTCTTCACAATTATCCTCATCATCCTATTCTTCATAGTCAGAGGATTCAACCACATAGGGTTTTTCAATCCATTTTTGTATCCTCATAGTGATATGCAAGTCATCTTTAGTAGGAGCAATATTAATGATCTTTAAGGAGAGGGCAGAAATTTTAATAATAATCCCATGACTTTCAACATAGACTTCATTTTGAGATAAGATCAGTCAAAGCCAACGGGGATACAGAAAATACACTGACTTCTTGATCCCAGCGATGCAATCAATTGCTTAATAAATAAAAAGTTGAGCAAAATTGTCATACCTCCGGAACAGACGGCGAAAACGTCCGGAAGCGGGTGACTTCATTGTGTAGTATCATAACAATTGAATATAAATGAAATAGAGGAATCCAAACATCATAGATTTAGATAACAAAGTTACATGGTTTACATATTGTATTTGTTCTTCGAGTTACACAAAAGATACATAAGTAGAAACTTTCAAACTATAGCTAAATAGTCCTGCATCCGCGTCCCTTATTTCCTACTTACTTGATCCCTAAGAATACAAGTCCTTTTGAAAAGCGTCAACTAAAAAGTTGGTGAGTTCATAAGCATTTTGGTATAAAATCGTTTACACTTGTTTAGAAATCGTTCTTATTGTACTTTCAGAAAATCCAATATTTTCTATGAAATCATTTGAAGCCTTGTTTTGGAAATCATTGATATATGTGTGCATGTCGTTACTTTTGTTCATCCTTAAATGGAGTGATTTTGAAAAGTAGTGAAATTTGTAAAGGTGGGTTGTTTTCGAGAATAGCTCTTTTGAATAGTAATAACCAACCATTTCAGAAAATCCCCTATTTCCAAAAAGAAAATAAAGATGTAAATCTTGTTTTTTCTTATCGGGTATAATTGAGTGTGTGCGTTCTAGTTTATCGTTACCGAAATTGTATAAAATCGTTTTCGTTAGAAAATCCTCTATTTTCTATTATAAAATATTCGTAAGTTCTATTTTCAACTATGTAAACTTGCATTTGTGTGTGTTTTAGTTTATCGTTTTCAAAATTGTATACAAACGTTCTGCATAAAGTCCTACGTGTTTTGATTTGTAAAATAGCAGTAATAAGACTCTAATACTTGTTAGATGAAAGAAATCTTTCATGGCGATTGTGGACATTCTACGCAATGATCAAGGACAGTCAACATAACAAATGCGGACCATCACTACCATGCGTAGGACAGTCAACACAATGTGCCAAAGTTTATTTATGAGGTTTTCCTTACATAAATTTCTAGTTAATATAACATATTCTAGTGAGTCGTTATAACCATACTAATCATGACAGAAGCCTATTTTGGCGTTTCTCAGGCACCCTCGGTTTGATAAAGACATTTGTCAACCTAGACTGGCCGGTCTAGCTGTAGCGAAAAACAAAGGTGCGGGGTGTCAACCCCATATACACAAATTCCCGCTCTCCCCCCAGGAGACTCTGACTATAACACCTTATAGGACTTTAGACGTACACTAATTTTTTTATATTTAAGTACTTTTGAGATTTGTCTGACTAGAATATTGACAACCTTACGAGCAATCGTTCGGGATTCATTATCTTTTAGATAAATAATGATATTAGTGCTCATTGAATAGAAATATTGTTCTCGTTCCATATCATTATTTGTACATGTTAATTGCATACTTCATGTTCGTTCCATTTCGTTTATTGAAAAATAAGCCATTTTGAAGTCTTGTCAAAATGACCCTACATTATCGGAATTAGCAAATATGGTCTTTCCTTTCTATGAATTGTCAGCTCAGGCCCATATTAGTCAAAACAAAAGTGTCAAGTTATAATTTGTGTAAATTTATGACTGCAGGTTATGACATGCATTTTCTGTTTTATGACATATAGAACAATACTAATGTTCCTAAAGGTTTTACGACAGCAGTTTATGACATGCAAATATTTTTTTCATGAAAACTCAATTTTCGTATACTGTTCTTGATAAAAATTATTTATATTAAAATATTTATAAATAATCACAAATAGTTTGTTAATCTTATAAAAAGTCATGAGTATGATATAGTATTCCAAGATAACCTTTATATTTATGTTTAACCAACAATGATTCCAAAATATTACTATTTCCATAGTTTAATCACTTTCCAAAATATTCTATCTAACAACTTGTTTAAGTAAAGCTTGAAGCAATTCGTTGTAGTTGTTATAAAAATTTGTGACTTATACATGGTATATACTAGTTGTTGTTTCTAAACATGTTTTGTGAAATAAAAACCAAATTCTTGAGACTTAACCAAAATCTCGAGTTTTTGTACTAAGAGTAAGGAATTTCATACTTAAGCACATGTAAGGTGGCATGCATACACAATACGCAATTAGATCATGATTTACACAGGCCTCTGACTTGTATTCTCTCCCAAAAACAATAAAAACTTAGAAAAAGTGGGGGTATGAAGTTCACCTTGAGTTAGTTTGTGAGTTGTTTGGAATGATGGAGTGAAGATCTCAAGCTTAGACCTTTGGCTGAGATGAGGAACTTCCTAGGAGGAATGTTGTCCTAAAGGTGATTATCACATATTATTATAAATAAAATAATATGGATTCATCTTGAAAAATTATAAAATATTAGATGAGTGGGGAACTTACTTTAAAATTTCTAGAAAGAAGTTGAGAAATTTTCCTTCAGCGAGATCCTTGTTCTTGCCTTAGAGATGAATTTTGAGGGAAAATGGGAAAAGTGAGAGAAAATGTGAAGACTAAACCCCTTTACTGCCGTTTCCTTAAGGAGTATAAGAAAAAGGGAGGGAGTCTTTGGTGCATGGAGATCTGATGGTCCATGCATTGTTATTTGGTGGGTAAAGCATTGAATACTGCGATTTGCATAGGGAAATGGAAGATTACATCAAACTACAAGATCAAACCTCGTTATCCTTATCTTGATTTAGGATTGGATCTTCCTAAATCCTAAACTTTTATTTTATGTAAATATGATTTAAATAATTAAATTTGGCATAAAATGGGGGTTTAAGGGGTCTAAGATATGAAAAATATGAGTTTGGTATGATTCCCGACGTCAAAATGCCTTAAAATGATAAAAGGCCCGAAAATGACAAAAATCCAGAGTGCAATCATGTTCCTGCTGGGGTCCGAAGGGCTTGAGAAGGATGCTGGAGTCATTCTTCAAGATCCGGAGCAAAGGAGTGCATTTCCGAATTTCTTTTGCCGAAATCTGGAGCTACGGACCGAAGATGCGAAGCCAGCTAGCCCTTCTGAAGTGACGCGAGGCGAGGTCTTCCGGAGCTCATCCTTCTGGAGTCATGCGAGATTGACCGAGGCAAGGGAAGTTCCGAAGATGTGCTTCATCTTGGCTCCATAGAAGGCATTCCGGACAAGAGGTTTAGGACCAAAAGGGTTCCTGGCAAGAGGTTTATGACCAAGAGGGTTCCGGACCAAGAGGGTCCTATTGGGCTTTCTATTTCGATTTTGAGCTGTTTTCGACTGAGGAAGGTATTTAGGGAGATTTGAGAGAGGTTTGAGGTACGTGGAGAGATTTGGGAGAGATTTCACATACTTGGAGAGATTTGGAAGAGATTTCACATTCTTGGAGAGATTTGAGAGAGATTTGATATACTTAGAGAGATTTGATATACTTGGAGAGATTTGGGAGAGATTTCACATACTTGGAGAGATTTTCGAGAGATTTCAGATATTTGGAAAGATTTAGGAGGCATTCGATATACATGGAGAGATTTCACATACTTGGAGAGATTTGGGAGACATCTCACATACTTGGAGAGATTAAGGAGGTATTCGATATACTTGGAGAGATTTGCATTCTAACACTACATGGGTCATTAGGAACTCATATTGTACACTTAGATGTGTTAGCACAAGTCTCACAGTAGTCCTTGCTTACTTGAGGATGGAATTTCCTAGCCTAAAAGGCTAGTTGTAACAAAAATCCAGTTTTTTGTTTTACACAATAGAAAATAAGATCCTTTACTCAAAGAGATTTAGTCGATCCATGTCATTGACCCCTGCTAAATACTTCCATTCTACACTAAAACACTGATGAAGAGTGTTTTTGTATGAATCACGAGTGATGGCCTAAAGATTGAAATTTTACCCTAAATTTCACAAATAAACTTTCACCTTCCTTCCGAGGGAGTTTTAGAGTAATTTTCAAATCGAGGAAGGCGAAAAGCAGTTCAAAAAGCTTCCACATCAATAGGAACCCTATATTGATGATATCCAATGGTTCCAGTACTCGTTTGACTATCAGAATCAACAGAACATGAATAATAGAACTCAAGTACTTGTTTAGGGTAGAAAGGATCTCGGAAGTCGCATAATGCATATCAAAGATGACAACTCTAGAGGTCTTAATCACTCTCTTCACCCTCATCTAAGATATCTGAGTCACTGATTTGCTTCATTGCTCCCTTTAGAAAAACCACATCTACAAATTTTTCCTTTCTTGATTCCTTCATGATATCTTTGCAAAGAGCTTTGGTGTCTTCATAGTTTCGAAGGTTTCCAAAGAAGGATTCTAGATCTATGGTATCGATATTTTCACTGTTTTTAAGAACATCTACATGATGTGTAACATCCCAAAGTTCAAGCCTTAAAATTTCATCTTTAAATTAACAATTCCATAAACATTTTTACCAAAATATTGTAGAATAAACAACAAGTCACAAAATCATATTGTTGTGTCCCAAACCATAACGTCAAAAGTAATAAAAATCATAGTACAGTCCCAAAAACTCCTTGCGGAAAACCATGTGTGTGTGATGCGCTGCTACACCGCCGGCTCCTTCCCCTTCAACGAAGAAGTACCTGAAACCAAAACCAAAACTGTAAGAACAAATCTTAGTGAGTTCCCACATCATACCACATACCATACAATATCATCAGTATCTTTCAACCGGTAACCTTCATCGGTATCTTTGAACCGGTAACCTTCATCGGTATCTTTCAAACGGTAACCAACATCGGTATCTTTCAACCGGTAACCAACATCGGTATCTTTCAACCGGTATCCGTCATCGGTATCTTCAACCGGTAACTGGGGACTATTTCACCCCTACCACTAGCATACAATCAACAGATATAAACATAGAGTCAGGCATATCTGGGTACTGAACTACCCTTGGGTCCTATGGACCACTGTTAGGGAAACTAATCGCTACTATACACATAACATATCATCCAGACAAATCTCATAACCAACACATAACCAGACAAGATAATTATCACAAAGACCATTATCTTCTAAATACCCCTTTTTGATGGGATGGCATTATGGCCTTAGACCCACCCTACTGGAAGGTAACTCACCTCAATGTGTGCAGTGTTTGAATTATCCTCAGCATACAAGTCGACTCCCTTCGACTCCTCGATGCCTACACGACAACCTTCAAGTCAACACACAACAAGTACAACCCTAAACAGGGTCAGTCCAAGTCTAGTCAAAGTCAACTTCAACTTGACCCGACTCGCCGAGTTGGGCCGTCAACTCGCCGAGTCCCTCACCCTTTACTCGTCCTCATCCATGACCCAACTCGTCGAGTTGGTCCGTCAACTCGATGAGTTCCTCCCTCACATGAACATCACATGAAACTCATCCGACTTGCCGAGTTGATGAACAAGTCGTCGAGTTCACATTCATCTGATGAACAAGTTCTGTCCTCGACTTGCCGAGTTGATGAACAACTCGTCGAGTTCATCTTCATCCTTAAGAAGATTGCATTAGAGTCGCCGAGTCTGTTCTAGCACTCGTCGAGTCCCATGAAATCCAGGTCTAAAATTACGTCCAATACATTGGGTAACTCTTTCTGTCCGATTACAACCCTTCTAACACTTAATTGGGTTCCTTTTACCCTCAACAGATATGGGGCTCAAAGCCTCAGACTCGTTGAGTCCCAAGAACGGACCCGCCTAGTCGGTCATGTCCACACTCAAAATCCTTGATTTTTGATGTACAACCTTTGATCAAAAGATAGATCCAAGCTTCTATAATCGATCTAGCACGTAAAGTTACAAACTTTACGTGCTTGCATGGGACTTTGAGCTCAAAAAGACATAAAACAAGCTCTTAAGATGCATGGGGCCTTTCTTGGGTGCAAAAGCCACTCAAATCTGCCAAGTGACCTCTTAAATGATGTGATTCAGAAGCTTTAACCCCCACCCATGTTTGCAAACATGGTTGGCCACCAAAAATGGCTTATAAAAGCCCTAAATCTCCTCAAAGAGGGATCTAACAAATGAATGAGCAAGGTTACAGCTTTTTACCTTCAATGAGTTGTAGAAGGTGCATAAACTCAGGTTCCCTTGGTCTCTACTTGCTTCCTCAAGTTTTTCTCCTTCCTTCTTAAGACAACAAGCACCAAAATCCACCAACAAGGCTTAGATTGCTTTAATAACGGCTAGGGTTTCAATGAGAGGTGTTTTCGGAGCATAAGGGACGTTTTGGACGACATAACATTGTTTAAATAGGGTGCAAACCCTTGGATTATGGTTTTTATCCAGACAACACTTAGTCGTCGAGTCCGGGACCCGACTCGTCGAGTCCGCGACTTAAAACCCGCTTCCCATCCCACTTCTACTCGACGAGTTAATCCTTCAACTCGCCGAGTCCAAGGCCAAAAATGCAAAATACATAGATAAAACTAAAAAGAAGAGCATACCAAGAACCGGGTGCTACATGATGTTCCCAACTTTTTCCGAGAGAATCTAGGAACTTTAGAACAAACTAAGAAGAGTTCATGACAACTCCTAGCCTACGCTATATCATTAACCAAGTATTTAAATTTGTTGAACGTTTGGGTTAGTGATTCACTTTTTTGAGTAAAGAAGTGTTCATATCTCCAATTGAGATTGTTGATGGTTGTGGCTTGTACTTCGATGGTGCCTTCATAAACCAATTGTCAATTTATCCATCATATATTGGGTTGAGTCACAATTTTGCACAAGATGACACACATGATATGGAAAAGAGTTTCGTGTCGCAGATCTAGCTTTGACTACAAGATTAATCACTCTCTTGCCATTGTCGTCATAACTAGTCTCTTGGTTCTACTTCAAAGGACCAACAGGAGCATTGTATACATATGAATGCAAGGACCTTTTCAATACTTTTACACATCTCATAGTCCATATTTTCAAGAACAACCATGGCTTTAGTTTTCCACATTACGAAGTTATGTTCATCGAAAGGAGAAATCTTGTTGAGACCAAAGGACTTTCAATTACTGCAGGTCGACATGATTACTTGAGTGTATTCAAAAATATGCTCTTATACTAATTGAATGTTTGTGGTGTTTAGATACACTTCAAGTAAAATAAACAATAACAAAGTTACTAAGCAATTAACGAACAAAAAAGTAAATAACACAAATGATTCACTAAATTGTCTTTCACCAAGAAAAGGGTTGTCACAAAGACGGTCACAAATACAATTATGAAACCAAGCCATAGGTTACATTAGGGTTTCACCCTAATGTTGTATATATACTAATCTATAAAAAAATAACCCTTGATTGAAAGGATTGTATCTAATCTATACTAAGAACCGATCCTTATCACAAAGATATCGGATCTGTGATTTTTTTTTCTATACTTATCTATATCATTACCTAATATACAAAAGACTACATAGAATAACTATCTTTATGTTGATGCTGATAGACTTGATACGTTGACATTGATAGTAATCTACACGCTGACGCTGACATATAACGTGTAGAGTGTTTGATACATCAAATCATAAGCTGTCACCTTATAGTTATGCACAAGTCGCATTTTTATAAGGTTTGTTGCTATTGTGTTCATACCTTGAATGTAGGTATAAACCTTATATATATACCTACATTCAAGGTATGAACACAATAGCAACAAACCTTATAAAAATGCAACTTGTGCATAACTATAAGGTGACAACTTATGATTTGATATGTCAAACACTCTACACGTTATATGTCAGCGTCAGCGTGTAGATTACTATCATTGTCATATATATATAGTTATTAGAATTTTTGTTGTGAACATTTTGGTTAGATATACATAAGAGATATGTCAAAATGCTAGTAAACGTATTAGAAGTCATATGTATAAGACTTGTGACATTTTGTGTACATTATATGTCATAAAATGTTAGTTAATAAATTGTTAGACAGATAGCAAGTTTAAAATGTATATTTGTTCTTTTATATGATTTTTTGCAAAATGGTTGTGATATATATATATATATATATATATATATATATATATATATATATATATATATATATATATATATATATATATATATATATATATATATATATATATGCTATAAACAGACGATTACTTTTATATCTTAATAAATGTGAGATAGATATAAAATAACAAACTAGTATGTTTATGTCTTATATGAAAAATATACTTAATATTATTTTACTGATTTTACTGATGGATATAAAGTCATGTATATATATATATATATATATATATATATATATATATATATATATATATATATATATATATATATATATATATATATATATATATATATATATATATAAAATCATGTTTTATATGTATTTATATAACAGACTTGCACAAAAATGGTAAAAATAAGGTTTTATATAACATATTTGTATATTAATAATTATATGAATATTTGTATTTACGAAATCATTATCTATATATATATATATATATATATATATATATATATATATATATATATATATATATATATATATATATATATATATATATATATATATATATATATATTTTGTGAACAAATGTGACTTAACTTCGTTAGAAAAAACATTGTAAAAGTGTGTTTATTATGTTTTTTGTTTAATAACTACTTTAATTGTATACTTGTGTTCTAAATTATATATTTATCGGTTGATTTCACATTCTTTGAAATGTAGATTTATTCAAAATGCACCGGTTACGCTTCCTAATGTTTGTCAGAAAATCTTGTTATGAAGCTTAAAACTCTAAGTATAGAAAACTCTACAACTTAAAGTTTTAAAACTTAATATTCTTTCTTGAACGAGCTGAACTAATTTGTAATTTACACTTTTTATTAAAGTTTGGGACTTGAAAACAGGCACAAAATTCTAGACTTCTTAACTACAAGACTTACTATATCAGAAATATTTCATCTACTAAGAACATAATACTCGGTAAAAACACTCTGTGTTGTAACCATTAATCCATAAGGAACGTGAAACCTATTAGTATAGATCTACACGGGTTAATAGCCCCGACTTTGGTTGCTAGGCATAACCTTTGTTTAACGAGTAAAAACAAACATGATTGTTAATTATCTTCTTATTTCATGACATTGATGAACCGTTGGTGATGATCGTGAAACATGTATTAACTGTACTATGTCAAGACTTTCTCGTCCGTAGCTCGGTTATAGGCTCATATTAGAATCCGAAAATTCATTCTAGAATGTGCAGAAATAAAATGAGAACAATTTATTCAATTGGTTAAGTGTTGAATATTTATTTATATAATTAAATTTTTTTAATGATGCAACATGATACGTTTTTTTAAATATACTTTATGCTTAATAAGTTATAATTGATAAACAAAACCCTTTTCCTTTTATCGGATTACAAGTGTAAACAAATTTCAAATTACTCTTTTATAATTCATTAGTTTAAACAAACTTTTTATTATAAAAGCACGTTGTGTCCAAACCTGAAAAGCCCACCAACATTTTTGTTGATATATTATTTTAAATGTATGTATCCTCAGAAGCTTAGGAGCTGGAAGAACACACTATGTGTGTTATGAAGGTTTTATTTCCTTGTTATAAATGGTCGGCCACTTTGATAGGCCTTTTGTTCTATTTCTTACACTTTGTTGAATTTCTATTAGTATTTATCGCTTTTGGGATTTGTTAAACAATGTAATTTTTTGTACTTGATCCATGGAAGAATGTAATTTTATATAAATCATTGTATTATTTAATATGTGTTGTTTACTGCGATCCAAAATTTACGTCGTAACTATAGCCTAGGGATTACTCTTATATGTTTAGGTATTCCTAAACCTACAACACATAGGCTTAGGTTCTTCCTTTAGACATACGACATTATACTATGGTTTATTCCTATAAACCAATAAAGTAACGAAGTATTATTAACTATAATACAAAATGTCTACTTCTGGGAGTGGTTTAAGGAAGGATATGTTGCTTAGGTTGTTCAATTTCAGAACAACTATCTGCCAAAATGTTCTTGCCCTCTGACTTCCGGAGCCTTATCAGATAGACCTGATGTAAAAACATTAACTAATAACACAAAATAAAAATATAGAATTACATGAAAACCCAGTCCCTCAATGAGAAAACACTAACACAAGATGAGAAAAAATTAAAAACAAACAAATTTAAAAATCGAATACTTCAACTAGGTTCCCTAGTACATAGGCCGTACCATAAGTAAACCTAGTTATACACCTAAGTTTTATTATGTTATGATTGTATGCACTATCTAACCTAAGTGCAATAGTCGATTTGTTAAATACTTGTAAAAAATTAAATAAAATTTATTTCAACCCATGAATACTTAAAATTGTGAAATATATGTGATAAGTCGTGATACTAACAATAATTTAAAATATTTTTAGGATGAACGGAGCGGAAAATGAGGTTCAGGCAATGAACTCACGCTATCACCTACCGCGAGATCCCTATTACATGGAAAAAGAGCTAGAAGAGGATCATGAGTAGGATCCAAAGGTAGAACAAGAACCCGATGGGGAGATGGAATCGTCAGAACATTAGAAAGTATGGCCCATGCACGATGAGGAACTTGTTTCCTCTTCACTCTCACTTCCCTACAAGCTAGGCTTAGGAATCCTGTGCACTCAGGAGGCAGCCCAGAAGTGGATCCGAATATGCAGAGGGAATAGGAAAAAGTCAACGAATTGGATTCCCGATATACAAAGGATAACAGCTGACCCCAACCAATATGATCCATTTCATGACAGATGGGTGCAGAACTACCCGCAAAATTTCAGGGCTGTTGGGTTTTAAATGTATTGTGTCAAATGTATGTGCTAGTATAGTCTTATTTACCGGTTTGGTCTTGGCCATTCACATTTTTGATTTTTTAGGGTTAGACGATTTATAGTACATGCATGTATCAATTATGGTTAACGCTATGTCACCCTACCTAGCTCTCAAACATAAGTTCTTCCTTAAACTCTTCTAGAGCATTTCTAATCAAAGCATTCGGCACCATTTTGAACTTTGTTCTTATCATTTGATTCTTGTTATTTAATATAGAATCTGTCTATCATATTTATTGTTCACGTAATTGGTATTAGTGCAGGAGATAGTGTAATAAATTCGCTACTCTGCTGTCGAGTTTTTGCTAGGGTTTTACGTAATACATAGATCTGTTCTTGAAGTCACAATCGTTCTTATTGGTTGTAGACTCTAGATCTAGATCTCAAGTTTTTCCCTTGAACTTGATTCAAGTTTTTTTTTTTTTTTTTTTTTTTTTATACATATCTGGTTATATATTTGTTTTTGTGAACTTTTGACAATATGTAGAACGAAGATCCTCATACTCTTTTGTTCAACCTCTCCAATAGTATTGGATCCATGACAAGGATTCCTATACTATTTCCTCAACATTATGATGTCTGGGATTTACACTTTTAAGACTATGTTCTTAGTATTGAAGAACATGGTTCCACAATATGGCAATCAATAATGCAGGAGACATTCATGCACACAACAATCAGGAGAATAATCACAACTCAGGTTGATTACAATGAATTTCTTGTTGAGCATACTAATGTTCCTCATGATGAAAAAGATAAGCTAATGTGTCACATAAAGGTGATGAAAATAATAAGGTTGGCTCTTCCTCCACACACTTTTCTTCTTGTGAGTACATGTAAAACTGCGAAGGAAATATGGGATAGATTGAAGGAGCTTTATTCAAGTGACATTGATTTGGAACCTTTTGTACAAACATTGATTTTATTAGAGTTTAGAGATTTTGTTCAAATGTCTAATGAAAAACTAGATCACACAATCTCAAGCGTGAATTTATTGAACAAAAAGTCACGTTCATGAATGGGCTGAGATCTAAATGGAAAGATGTTGTGTCCACTTTGAAGGCTCCCGCGCAGTTCAAAAGCTACTCATTGGCCAAGCTTATGGGAATTTTGAGATCCCATGAAGACGAAGTTACAAAGTATGTGAAGCTTGTTTCTATTCTTGGTTCTTTGGCTTTAGTTGCAAAAGGCAAGAAAGCAGTAGAGGAAGATTCTGAATCAGGTCTTTCAGATAGCGAAATCTCAAAAGAAGACAAAGCTCTTCTGGTGTCGAATCCCAAGATGTTCTATAAAACTAATTTCTCCCATAATAGAAACAAGTTTAAGTAGGGAAATTCTTGTTCAGAAAAGGCTAAAGATGATATTTATAAGAGCTCTAGGAACAGCGATGAAATGAAAGAAAAGAAGTTGTTGGGTCATTTTGATTATGATTGCAATTACTATCATGGAAATAATCATTTTGCCTAGGAATGCATGCTTAAGAGGATAAATGAGAAGAAAGAAACTGAGAAGGATGAATCCTACTACCTACAGAAGATAGAGGAACTAAGGAAAAGGAGTGCATCAAATGCAAATTCGGCATTGATCGTTTAGCAAGGAAGTGATGAAGATGGAAGAGTTGAAGTGTGGTCAGCTGACTCTGAAGATGATGAGGTCAGGAAACCCACATATGGTGGATGCTTTGTGGTAAATTCAGAAAAGCAGGTTTATGAGAGCAGGTGTTTGATGGTTCATAACAGCGCTTCGGAACAATGAGGTTATGCTACCAATGGTGGTCAGGTTTCAGAAAATGGTTTTGCTGTGAAGCTTGTTTCAGAACAAGTAAAAGAATGTGAAAAGGTCATCGATAAGGTACACTCTATACTCAAATCTCTTAATATTCCTATGTCTCATTATGATTCAAAACTAGATGACTTATATTATACTGTTTCTAATTTTAGTGATAGTTTAAAAAGAAGTCGTCTTAGTAATTCTAATCTAAAAGATCAACTTGACAGGGTAACGTTTAAATGTGAATAAAGGAGATTAAGGATAGAGAAGTTGGAAGTAGACCTCACTAGATCTAGAGATGACATTATTTATCTTAAGAGAGACAGTCTTGCTTTTTTAAAACAAAGGAACAATTATTGTTTGATTGCGAAGCGTTTATATTTCAATATTACACAATTGCATCTGGATTGCAAAATAGGAAAAGGATTGCACAAAATGATTTTTCCCTTTGTTGAACCGAAAGAAGATGAAATCGATGTAGATTGTTACAAGTGTGAATCCATTGTTTCTTCTGATGATGTTTCTGATTCATACAGAATTAGACTTGAGAAAATAGAAGAATACATTAAGTCCAAAGAACACAAAAATTTGTTGAAACAAATGCTACATGATAAGGATAAAGAAGAAATCAAACTAAATTCAATGCAAAACTATGACTCATTACGACAGAAGTTGAGTTTGGAAAATACTCTCAATCATGAGAATATTTTTGAATTGGATGAAAGTGAAATGAGTGAAATTTCGATAGAGGAGGAAGTTGATTGCTTGGACTTTGTACAAAATAACATTGAAGCAAAGAAAAATTGGATTTCAGAAAATTCAATCAAATACGTTTTTATTGTAGAAAATAAAGGTTCAGGTGTTTTTAATGAAAAAACAACAGTATTTCCAAAAGTACAACCAGTTTAGAACCAAGTTTTTCTAAAACCGGACTGGTCAAAGATCAAAATTAAGATCTAACGTTCCTGGTTGAAAGTGATAATTCGAAAGGTTGCAAAAAATTCTTCTGGTCAGGACCAATCGACAATACAGACGAAACAAAAAGTCTATCCGAAATGACCTCATGGAAAACAAAGGGAAAATATGCTTTAGAATCATTGAATCGTGTTAACGTTTGTTACGATAATGCTGGTCCTAGTGGCACTAAAGGTGTTCTAAGTGAAACCTCTTCAAAATAGAGTGGTACGTCATTCCAAAAGTAAAAACCAAAGTCTAACATTCACAAATTTGTTGTAGAATTAATTGAAAAGAAAAGGCAATTGAATGCTAGATATAAGACGAATCTGAAAGAAAGAAAACATTTTTCGAAAAATAAAAATTTAAATCAAAGTTCTGTTAATTCAGAAATAGTTTCAAATCAAAATTTGAATTTTTCTCCAATTTCAAAAACCAAAATCGAAATCCTTTTCAAATCCACAAGTCTTTAAATCATAAGTTCAAAACCAATTAAAAAGCCAAAATCCAGCTGTTCTCCAAAAACATAGTTTTTAAAACTTGTCAACACATCAAAAGATGCTAAGGGTAAAATTAAAGTTGTTTCGGAACCAGAGATTTCTCTCAATGAATACGAAGCAAATTTGAAAAAGGAAGAAAAGGCTTTTGCAAAAAAGATGGATCAGAAACACAAAGAATTTATTCAACGAAACACAATTCCAGTTGAAATAAATTTGTGCGATCATAAAGTGGAAGTTTTCCAAATCGAAAAAGGGAAGAATCATGTTTTAAAAAGAAAATATTTTTGGGTTAATAAGACTAATGTTTTCCTGTTGTCAAGAAATCCTCACAAGGACCCAAGATGGTTTGGGTTCCTAAATCTCTCTAATTCTTGCAGGTTATGCGTGACAAACAGTACGATTCCGAATGGTATATCGACAGTGGTTGTTCTCGCCACATGACTAGAAGGAGGCAAGAACTAAGAGAATTCAAATCATTAAACGATGTTGACCGAGTAAAATTTGGAAACAATGCCAGATGAGAAATAAAAGGCTATGGAATGATCACAAATGGCAAATTATGTATTCGGAATGTAGCTTGTGTAGAAGGTCTACACCATAATATAATAAGTGTTTCGCAATTGGTTGTAGGTACTTGGCTAAAGGTTTCATTTGATGATGAGGGTTCAGAGATTTTGAAGTCTAAAAGAAAGGGAGAAATGTATCCTCTGAATTTGAAACCTAACAAAGGGAAACCATCCATTTGCCTTCTTACGAAAGCATCTTCGGATGATAGTTGACTGTGGCACCAACGACTCTCCCATCTGAATTTTAAGGATATAAAAAAACTCGTAGTGGGTGATCTTGTACGTGGTCTACCTATTCTAAAGTTCGAAAAGGAATATATGTGTGCTGCTTGTGAGCATGGAAAGCAAAGTAGAAAGAGCCACTCGACCATCATCAATACCAAGATCATTGAGCCACTAGAACTAATGCATATTGATCTTTATGGTCCATCTCTCATCGAAAGTATTGGTGGTAATAAATACATTTTAATTGTTGTTGATGATTTTTCTAGATTTACCTGGGTGTTCTTTCTTAGAAAAAAATTAGATGCCACTTCGAAGCTGAAAGATTTCATGAAGCAGATAGAGCTCCAATTACGAAAGCCTGTTCGGAAAGTTCACAGTGACAATGGTTCAGAATTCAAAAACCAAGTGTTTGAAGAATTCTTAACTGACAAAGTGATAGCTCCCAACTTCTCTACTCATTACACTCCACATTAGAATGACGTAGTTGAAAGACGAACCTGCTCTCTTTGCGAGGAAGCAAGGACGATGTTATCATTTGCAAATCTTCCACTCTACTTCTAGGCTGATGCTATCACCACTACTTTTTTCACTCAAAACCGTTCATTCATCAACAAAAGATTTTTAATTACACCTTATGAGATTTTGAACAAAAGGAAACAAAATATAAATTTCTTTCATGTGTTTAGTTCCAGGTGCTTTATATACAATACTAAATAACAAAGGACCAAATTCGATGCGAAAGTTGATGAGGGCATTTTTCTAGGTTCTTCGTTAACTTCGAAAGCATATAGGGTTCTGATCAAGAAATCAAGAAAGATTAAAGAAACCTATTATGTCACCTTTGAAGATAGCCATTTGAAGAAGTATCAGCAACCAGATTGTCAATCTAAGGAAATCTTTCCATCAACAAATCTGATGACTATTCCTCTCTCAAATCTATATGAAGAATTTATGAATCTGTTTGACGAACCTGACAAAGCCATCTCTTCTGAATCTAAGGCAAAAGACAATCAAGAGCACGAACTGAAGAATATCATTGATGAAGTTGTAGAAAAGATCGAGACTTCTTATGAGCCACCAATTCCGAATGCTTCGGAATTAGCAATTCCACCACAACATTCTGATTCTCCATTCCGAGGGGAAAGCTCCACTGCAAGTTCCAATACCAATACCGATTTTCAAGGGGAGGATCGGATTCCAAACGAAGGGTCAAATGCCAACTTCCAGGCGGAGAATGAAAATAATGATTCTGATTTATAATCGGAATATCAGGAAATATTCTCCGAAGTCGATCCAGCCTATGATCCACGTTATCCACCCATGACAAAATGGACTAAAAATTATCCAAGATCTCAAGTGATCGGAGAATCATCTTCAGGAGTTCTAAAAAGAGCACAATAAAAAGCAAAATTGTAAAGATTGCTCTTGATCTTATAGATTGGGTTCAAGCTATGCAGGAAGAACTCAATGACTTTGAGACAAACAAAGTTTGGAAACTAGTTCCTACTCTGAAGGATGCTGATATCGACAGAATGAAATGGGTGTTTCGAAACAAATTGGATAAGGAAGTAAATGTGATCCACAACAAGGCATGACTGGTTGTGAAAGGATACTGCCAAGAGGAAGGTATTGACTACGAAGAGACGCTTGCACCTGTTACAAGACTTGAATCTGTTCTAATCTTTCTTGCATATGCCACTCACAAAAATTTTGAAGTTTTTCAAATGGATTTGAAGAGTTCATTTATGAATGGTGAACTCGAGGAAACCATCTATGTGGAACAACCACGAAGCTTCGTTAATGAAAAATATCCAAATCATTGATATGTATTGGATAAGGTTGTGTATGGTCTAAAACAAGCACCTCGTGTATGGTATGAAACCCTTACTCATTTTCTGAAACAATCAAAATTTAAAAAAGGTTCGGTTGACCCAACAGTCATTCGCAAGAAAGATGGTGACCATTTAATGATCGTTCAAATTTACGTTGATGACATCATTTTCGGATCCACTAATCCTATATTAACTATTGAATTCCAGAAACTGATGGAAACTAAATTTGAAATGAGTTCAATGGGTCAAGTTAACTTTTTCCTTGGTTAAACATTGGACAAAGTTTTGAGGGTATATTTATCAACCAAAAAGCCTACACGAATACCTTGCTAGCGAAATTTGGTATGGTGAGTGAGTAAAAGGTCAAGGTTCCAATGGCATTTGGAACGACGCTTACACCATCCTTGGACAAGCCAGCAGATGATATCACTTTGTATCGCCAGATGATTGGATCTTTAATGTATCTAACATCAAGTCGTCCTGATATTATGTTTGTTGTATGCTATTGTGCCAGGTTTCAAGTGAATCCCCGTGAACCACATATGATTGCGGTGAAGATCATATTCTGATACCTCAAAAGAACCAACTCTCTCGGAATTTGGTATGCTTCTAATTTCGGATTCTTTGTGCATGCATACTTCGATCTTGATCTTGGCGGATGTGGACTTGATCGTAAAAGCACTTATAGGGGTTGTCAGTTTCTGGATGGAAAAATTGAGAGTTGGCAATCGAAGAAGCTGACTTGTTACTCTTTATCTACTGTAAAATCTGAATACATTGCCGCTACATTGTACACTTCCCAAGTTGTGTGCAGTCATAATCAACTTAGGGATTATGGGATCATCATGAAAAGAGTTCGACTATACTCTGATTCAGAAAGTGCAATTAAAATCTGTCATAATCCATTGCCATACTCAAAGACGAAACATATCGCACTGAGATATCATTTTATAAAGGATCATGTAGAGGATGGAAACGTTGAAGTACACTTTGTTAGATCCTCTAATCAATTCGATGATATCTTCACTAAGGCCTTACCTGAAACGACATTAAATCGAATTTTACAAGGGCTAGGCATGATTGAAGCAGACTCAGTTCCAAAAACCCTTTCATAATCGGAAATTATTATTCATGTGACAAATGCTTCTGAGCTTCGAAATGATTTGAAATTCATCTTCAAAATTCCAATTGGTTCTAATCTTCTGAATAGTTTGGAATCTACTGTTCATCAGGGTTTCAGAATTCTTATGTATCCTTTTTATATTAAGTATCTTCCGATTGATTCCGAGCTTCAGAATGGTTTGGAAGTTACTGTTCATTTGTGCTTCTAAATTTATTTTCTTTAATATTTTTCTCTATTTTACGTTTTTCATTTGTTTTTTGAAAATCCAAAATCACAAAAATATTTTCTCTTTATTGTCCGTTTTTCATTTGTTTTCAGAAAATCTAAAATCACAAAAATATTTTCTCTTTACTTATGTTTTTCATTTGTTTTCAGAAAATCCAAAAATAGAAAAAAAAATCTTTCTTTGTTTTATCTTTTTTAGTAAATCTAAAATACCAAAAATATTTTACTTTTGAGATATACATGTTCACTTTTCAGGTAGATATTTTTCATTATCTCAATTCAGAATGATGGGGTAGATATAATTCTAAATCTATGTACTAGCTAAGTGTCCCTAGAAGCAAGAAGATGCATGTTGTCCCAAGCCTCTGAGACTCTATGTTTGAAGCCTTAATGAAACTATCATTTCGATCGTTTCTTCCCAATCAGGCTGATAATTCACATCAGTCATCGAGCTACCTTACTCTTCTCACATTGAATTAAGATTTGACTGCTTTGTCGTTAATATTTAGCAGAGGTACACTTTCTCCTTTGAAACCAATCTCAAATTTTTCCATCAACTTCACATTCATATACGTAACCCTTGAGACTCTCAGCAATTACCATTGAGGTTTATGGTTATACAACATCTATGTTTATAATCTCGAAATCGTTATCACCGTGATTTTGAATGAGACCCAAAATCCGAAACCCATTTCTGAATTGGTGGTGAAAAATTACACATTCTAGATATTTTCACCAATGAATTGATGAATACAATTTTTTTATGGTTTGTACCATTATTGTGTTAATTCTCATTTTTCTTTTTGAAGTGATTTTAATGAAATGTTCTCGATCTAAGATGTTTCTTCCTAGAAGATCAATATTTTTATTTTTCTTGAGATTTCCATAATATCCAGTGACTTAAATAATTTCCAAAGCATACTTGTTCTTATGGGTACACTAGTCAAACACGTACTTTTTCTAGATCTTCGGACTTATGTTGAGTTTCGGAATTTGGTTGAAGCTTAAGCCACCCTTGCAGCCTACTTAAAAGAAGCCTTTCACTATTTCTTGACAAATAGGTGATCGTAATTCAACGGGAAACCACACAAGCACTTCCGACTCTCTTTTGACTTAGAAGGAAGAGATCGTTGCCCGGGATCCATCTGAATATCATGTCAATTTTATTTGACATCAAAAAATCCCAAAAATTTAATTTGATTTATTTCTTGTTCTTTGGCACACTCTTGCACAAAAATGTTTATGATTTTTCAAAGTCTGGTTCATATTCTGATTGATTACTTTTAACTCAAAGAACAGGTCTTCATGGATTAGTTGTTAATTCTTAATAAGACGAAACTAAAACGATGGATTTCTTGGAGATTAAGTTCAAGTTAGGCACATCTTTTCAAATCCCTGACATCATGCATGTCAGTTACACGGCACCTCGCACCTAAGGAGCTGTCATGCTATCCCATGCTACTTTTACAGGATATTGGAATGTCAAGCGACAGTTTTCTCTCACCACTTATCACATGACGTATATAAGGGTTTTCGACTGTTTGTTTTCTCTCAACACTCACACAAGTTTCAAATCAAAAACCCTTTTCTCTCTATTGTTCATCGTCTTCCTCGAAGCTACAATGGGAGGATCATCTGAAACCACTTCATTTACTGATCAATCAACATCTGCCATCATGCTGAACATCAAGCCAAGTTAAAATATCATACATGATCTTGACTTTTTTCATTACCAAGAAGTTATAAGGTCGTTGATTGAATGCTTAAGGTTCTCGCCATTGGCTCAAGCTCTAACCATGGGAGAATCTGTTCCTCTAGTCCATTTTTCCAGGGCATATTCTTCTGCCACTTACTTTCAAGCTGATGAGATCATTACCTTTGAGGTAGCCTTTAATAGGACCTCGATCAATAAAGCCCGTTTTTGCAAAATTCTAGGGCTTGCTTTATCTGAAGCCCTTTCTTCCTCAAATTTGGAACGATCTCTTCACTCTGCTGTTCAAGAGTATGTCTGAACGAGTTGTTGGATCATACAACACGAGTAAGCTTTTCTACACAATTATCTATGGTCTCTACCATGGAATCAATCTCGATTATTGATCGATTTTATGGACTCAACTTATTCAGAGTATTGCTTCCACCACTCGCTATATTGAGATCTCATGTGCTCAATTTTGGTCCTTAATAGTCAAATGAGACCTATACCACTAATGACTGATTTTTGTTGTGGCTACAATTCCAATTCTTCATACTTCAATCTTCATGACGTCTTAGCCAAGCAAGTTCACTTTTGTGGGATCGATTCCGGAAGCAATGCTGGGAAAAGTTCCTTCTGATAATGTGATTGTGAATGAGAGTCGCAAACAACCCACATCTGGTGTTTACCCCATGTTAGATGAACTAAAAAGGCTATCGTAGAAGCAAACAAGCCGAAAAGGGGTGGAAAGAGAAAAGCAAAAGCTGCCCCTCCTGAAGTGGTGGAAACTCCAAAGAAGGTCAAACAGCAGGCAAGGAAACTGAGATCACCATCTCCAGCTATTCAGGAGGCTTCGGAATCCAGAACTCATACTTACATTTAGGATGATGTTACTGTTCATCACGAGGTAGAAGACACAACAACAACTTCGAAACCAACTCCAACTGAACCAATTCCAAAGGTATCCACTCCTTTTACTTCTTCTACTCCATTTTCTGATTTCTTTCAGATGAACACTCCACTATCCTCTCTGATCACCACTACCATTCCAATCTCCATTCTACCACTACCACCAAAGACTTTGTCTTTAGCCCTTTCACCATCAATCAAAACCGGTAATGATAGTGAAGCCCTGATGAGAAAAGGGCAATATAAACAACTTAATGAGAAGTTGGATTCTCTGTTAGAGTCTTAAATCATCGTCTAACTATGAGTACATGTTGAAATCGTATCAAGCTACTATTGAGATACTAACGAAGGAAAATGCGAGAGTCCTTGAAACGACCAAGGCAATTCAAGCTTCAGAGAAATCATATTCAAAAACGACCAAAAAAGTCGAAAAACTACACCATGACGTTACATCACTTATGGTTGAGTTTAGAACCTCTGCTGACTCAAACAACGAAGCCAAGAATAAAGTCATTGCAGGGTTTTGGACTTCCTTGCAAGCTGAAAAGGAGGACCTTTCCCTTGTTTGTTTTAGATCAAGCTTAACAACACCGAACCGAATGCATTATTTGTTTCGAAGATTGAAAAACTTCAAAAAGATATTGTTGTAGAAAATAATGTCATGGATAAATTGGCTCAAAAGACTGAGAAAGCCAAAGTTCTTTCGGTAAAGCTGCATTCTACAAACAAGCTTCTTGATGATTTGGAATATGAGAGAAAAGTTGTTACAAGGTGTGTCTCTGAGATTAATCAATACCTTCTCAGGTTTGTAGAGACTAATGACTCCTTACTCACAGCCTCAGTTCGACAACACCTTTCCGAAAAACTAAGCCATCTTTGCGATGCTGAATCAGATTGAGGGTGTTTCGGGTAGCGATGCACTTCGAAACAAGGGGGATAAAAAGTAGATACAAAAAAAAGCCACAAGGAAGAACCCCATGCAAAGCATGAGCAAAACCGAAGACCGATGCTTAGAAGGGTAATGAAGCCTCTGCATCAAGTAAACGCAAAGAGAAATTATTGGATGATGAAGAAGAAGAAGAAGAGCTTTCTGAAGGAGAAAATCATGTGAGAAAGAAGCATGATAGGGAACTCGATGATCTTCTGAAACTTCAAAAAGAGTTAGAAGATAAAGAAAATGAAGCTAACATTGCCAAATTGACTCTTTAAACTCCGAAGTTGCTCTTTCCTCCTTAGACGATAGAATGAATTTAAAGGGATTGATGATATGAACATCCACTGGTTGGAGCCTTCGGATTCTTTTGATCTAAGTAATGTGGCGGATTCTCAACTTGATTTTCCAATAACTCCTAGGGATTTTCTGTTTCGTTGCTTCAAGAAGATTTAGAAGGATCCGCTCTCTGACTATCATGTTAATCATATGCTATTATCTTTATATCTAAAATATTCTAGGCCTCAATTCAAGACATGGAGTTTGCAGAAGATTGTTGTATTGAAGGTTTATGCACCTGTTCCGACTGAAGACTTCATAAACATTAAATTTAAAGGATTCCGAGGAGCTAGTCATAGTGAAGATGAATTCACTCTAGCAGACTCACAATGCATGACTCCATATGACTGGATTTCATTGTTCTTGATTGTGTCTAAAGATGAAAAGACTTATGAGCCAATGGTTGTACACCTGAAGAGGATGCTTATTTGCTACATTCATGACATTGCCAAAAATGGATGTAGAAATAGCATCTGTTTTAACGAAAACGCCGGTTCTGAAACCTAGAGAAGAATCGAAAGGACTTCATAAGCTCAAGATGTGTAAAATCATGAAGGAATTAGTGTGTGATGTACCAATAGAAGGAAGGTCAGAAAGTTCTGAGAAGCATGTTTTTCTTGAGAGACAAACACTTATACTCCACTACTGCTCTGAACTCTATCCTTGGATTGACTGAAGCTTTTAATGCTAACACCGTTGCTGATAAAAAAAATTTCACATATATGATCAACTAGTACCTCTTTGTCACAAACACCCTTCTGAATTTGATGCCGAAATTGTTCAAGGTGCAGAAAAGACAACAATGATGTTCTCCTTTGGTATTTTACACAAAGGGGGAGATTTTTGGTTTTAAATGTATTGTCAAATGTAAGTGCTAGTATAGTCTTATTTACCGGTTTGCTCCTGTCCATTCACGGTTTTGCTTTTCTAGGGTTAGACTCTTTATAGTGCATGCATGTATCAATTAGGGTTAACGTTTTGTCGCCGTACCTAGCTCTCACAGAGAAGTTCTTCCTCGAACTCTTCTAGAGCTATTCTAATCAAAGCATTCAACACCATTGTGATCTTTTTTTCTTTTCATTTAGTTCTCGTTATTTAATATAAAATATATCGAACATATTTATTGTTCCCACAAGGGTCAGCTATCACGATAGAGAGGACGATTGAAAATCCAACCTAGATTGATAGTCTTGTCAACAAATGGGTGATTGAGCAAGGGGAAACACATTGATATGACGTCGGACAACCTATGCGGATAAAACCATCAACCCTACCAAGATAAAGATGTTGTTACTTTCGTTTGCTCGTAACCTTAGACTTTCTCACCAAGTCAAGACTGTTAGTGACGAGATGAGCATCGTATAGGGGAACAATGCTTATATGACTAGGGGATGAGGATGATAGAAGCCTAGAGAACTCGAGACCACAATACATCGAGCGCTGATCGTCGTAAGATCGAATTTGCTTATGACTTCATGATCACTCACGATATCTAGGGACTAGAGACAAAGGGACAGATTACGGAGGCACTAGCCAAGGAGATATCTATAATATGAGAGAAGTGGGGGAATGGAGCAGAGAGTCAGGGTGATAGAGGAGCTGATGCAGGAAATATTGGATGCATTGTCCCATAATTTTTGACTAGGATAGTTGGAAAGATAGAACGATGGTTGAGTGATGGTAATGGGAGAAGGAATTTGGGTAAGTAATTGTTATATTTGTGTTAAAACTTTTGTTATAGGCAAGGTGTGGGGAAGGATATGTTGCTTGGGTTGCTAGATTTCAGAACTACTATATGCCAAAATGCTCTTGCCCTCCGACTATCCTCACTGACCAGAGCCTTATTGGATAGACCTGTCGTAAAAAACATTAATTACTAAAGAACAAACAAATAAAAAGAGTTATATGAAAACCCAGTCCCCCGATGAGAAAACACTAACACAATAAGAGAAAATTTTACACAAGAATTTAAAAATAAAATACTCAACTAGGTTCGCTAGTATATAGGTCATACCAAAACTAAACCTAGTTGCACACCTATGTTTTATTATGGTCAAATTCTGTGCACTATCTACTGTAAGTGCAATAGTTGATTTGTTAAATACTTGTAAAAAAATTAAATAAATTTATGTCAATCCGTGAATGCTTAAGAATGTGAAATATATGTGTAAAATATGTGATAAGCATGATACAAACAAAAAATTAAAATATTTTCATGATGAACAAAGCACCAAACGATGATCAGAAGATGAACTCGCGCTACCACCTACCGGGAAATCCCTATGACACTGAGGAGGAGCCAGAAGAGGATCCTGAGAGTTATCTAGAGAAAGAGGAAGAACCTGAGGAGGAGATGGAATTACGAGAACACGAGCAAGTAGAGCCCATGCATGAGGAGGAACTTGTTACTTCTCCAATCACACTTACCTACTAGCTAGACTCAACCATCCTACACACCCGTATGGTACACGAAAATTCAATCCTAATATGCGGAGGGATGAAGAAGAATTCATTGAGTTCTCTTCCCTATATATAGAGGATAGCAGCCGACCCCAACCGGTATGATCCATTTCTCGACGGATGGGTGCAAAACTTCCCGCAAGATTTTAGGGTCAGCTATGAAAATATATAGAGGAAAATTGACAATCTATCCATGATTGCTAGTGTTGTCAAATAATGGGAGAATGAGCAAGGGTGAACGCGTGGATATGAGGTCGGACAATCTACTGGAACAAAAATCTCGACCCCTACCGAGACAGAGGTCTTATCACTTCTATTTGATCTTAACCTTAGACTTGGTCACCAATTCAAGACTGTGAGTGACGAGGTGCGCATTGTAGAGGGGAATAATGCTCAAAAAACCAGGGGATGCCGAGGATGGAATACCAGAGAACTCGAGACCATGAGGAATCGAGAAGTGATCGCCACAAGATTCAATATGCTTATGAATTCATGATCACTCGAGACAGAGGGACGTATTAGGGTGGCACTGGCTAGGTTGATATCTATAGCCGAGAGAACTGGGGGACTAGAATCGCGAGTCAAGGTGGTAGCAGAGTTGATCGAGGAAATATTGGATGCATTGTCCTATAATTTTGGATTAGGATAATTGGACTAGGAGAGATGGTTGCGTGATGCTGGTGGGTGAATGCATGTTGGAAACTCTATGGTATCTGCTAGTTTTTTTTGTTAAAAGTGTTGTTACGTGAGCAATGTAGGGAAGGATATGTCGCTTGGGTTCCAGGATTTCAGACCAGTTATATGCCAAAATTGTCTAGCCCTCGACTATCCTAACTGTTGGAGCCTTATCAGATAGACCTGAAGAAACAAATATCAATTAATAACACACAAACAAATACAAACAGTTATGTGATAACTCCGTCCCTCGATGAGATAACACTAGTACAAGATGAGAAAAATATAAAGACACATGAATTTAAAAATAAAAAGTTTAACTAGGTTCCCTAGTACATAGGTCGTACCAAAACTAAACCTAGTTGCGTAACTAAGTTTTATTATGGTCAGATTATATGCACTATATAACATAGGTGCAATAATTGATTTGTTAAATACTTATAAAATTCTTAAATGAAATTTAAATCAACCCATGAAAGCTTAAAACTATGCTATATATATATATATATATATATATATATATATATATATATATATATATATATATATATATATATATATATATATATATATATATATATATATATATATATTGTGACATCCCCATTTTCACGACTAGAAAATACCAATTTTGTTTATGCTTTATAAAAATCTGAGTACTTCTTTTAAAAAAAATGTTGCGGAATTTGTTCCCAGAAAAACATGATAAATACGTTATCAAAGCATTTTTGAAGAAATGTATTTTTTATTCTTTTAAAACTTTTGGGGTGTCGTCGTCAATACAGAAACATAGCATAAACAAAACTTATATTCATTTACACTAGTGATCTACATCTCTTTTAAATCTCTCAATGCAAAGTAGCTTCATATCAACACCTGTGATACAAATAAACTGGAGTGGGTCAGGTTGGGAACGCTGGTTAGTACATAGGGTTTTCAACCAACAATAATATAATTATTATATTTAAACATCAAACAATCAATCCGATTACCCATCCCCGTTATCTTCTTTGATATTCCTTAAAGAATTATCTTAACGGTCATCTCCTATATCATATTTACCTCTCATCTTTTTACCTCACATTTCTTTATATGCTCATTTCTTTATATGCTCATTTCTTTATAATTCATAGTAAGGGTTAGAGTATCATCACATGAATATACAGTCACAACATCACCTGGACTCGTAATTCATCACCTACAGGTTATAAGTCTGCTGGTGTTTCCACGGGTTGTCTAGAATAGTCCGTGGCCACCATCTATACTCTAGTAGATTACTACATCTCCAAATTGCAGGACAAGTTTATAGTATCTTTCATCCTACATCACCGATCCATAACCTAATTATCATCACCTTCTTATCATCACCTATCTCTCATCATTTTATTTCATCACACACCAACTATTTCATCTACCCATGTTTTATCCCAACATATTTGTAGATATAAAATAAACATATATTTAAATCATCTAAAACATGTATAAAATCATTCATCCATCATAGACAGCAAGTATTCAGATAATATGCACACATAGCACGTAATTTATATAAAATACTTCATATCTATGTGTAAGATGAAAGGGACGATGCACTCACTTGAAAAGGTGGTGAATCCGAACTCCGACAGCGCTTCACTTCTTAAAAATAATTTCCTTCGACGAAACCTAGTATTATTACCACTAGAGTTTAGTCTATTATTCACCGAGACAAATTAATAGTCTAGCTATTATTACTATTATATAAGGATTAAAAAAATACTTATATAACTCATAATAATATCTCAAGTACTTATTACAAGTTCCTAATAACGTTATTATAATTAAATAAACGATATATTAAAAAATAGCGTAGGCGTAGCTCACTTACAGTTGGTTTTATAGAAAAATGGGATTTTCTTGGAGCAGCATTCCCGAGATAAAAAGCTCTTCTTCTCAGAGCCGTTGAGCACTTCGGGGCTTCCGCCTCGTGCTAGGGAGGTACCCTAGGCTTAACAGGGGGTTTCGGGGCAAGAGAAAGGTTCTAGAGAGGGATTAAAGAGAAGAAAGAGTGGGAAAGGTGTGAAGAAAATGAGGGTGGGAGAGGTTCTATTTATAGAGTGAAAAATGGCTGAACTTGGTGCCACATGTCACCATCTAGTGGCAAGACTTGGGGAGAAAGCAATGGCCAAGATTGTGTCACATCACCTATTTTCGCACAGTACACTTTCGACTTCTAAAATCCGTAACTTTCACATACGACCTCCGTTTTTGACGTTCTTTATATCCATGCGTAGGTAAAAATAAGATCTATAACTTTCATTTTGACTCCGTCAGCTAATTCTCAACTGATTTTAAATTTAATAGTACGAGGAGATTATAATGTTAAATATCCGCGTAAAATTCATAACTTCTACATACGGACTCTGTTTTCGTCTGTCTTTTTACCTTTGAGTTCCTATTAATGAGATATTCAATTCTCATTTAGGTCGCTTAGGCCAAAAACCGCTCGATCTAAAATTCGAGTTTCGAGCTGTGCACTATTAAGACAAATCTTAGAAAATTTATAACTTCCTCAAACGAAGTTATATTTGGGCATTCTTTTTATGTATGTTCTCGGTTTAATGTATACTACAACTTTTGTTTAGATTTATAAGGCTAAAAAGTCTTCCATCATAAATTCACTATTTACATCTCTCGGTGTCGTGCCGGTTTTGCCGAAAAATTTCGGCGGGTATAACTTCTTTGTTATAACTCGGATTTCGGCATTCTTTATATGTACAAAACCCTTGAGACATATTCTACAACTTATTTTAGATTATTTATTCTAAATAATATTTTGTCGAAAAGTCATTTTCGACCCCTATTTTCTCTAAATTAACTAGCCCGAATCTACGGGCGTTACAATTATCTCCCCCTTACGATGATTACGTCCCGAAATCATCAACAAAATAGGGCTCACATGATGACTCCATGCACTATCTGTTCATCCTAAGTAATAACCATAACTTTGATGTTTCTTCGAACGAGTATCTAACTCTAAGAATTCCAGATTACAGGCGGTGCTCGATCTTGCACTTGCTCCCTATCTCACGTTAAATTCCAAATTATGACTTTCAAGTCACAATCTTGATCCTTACTGGAGACTGCTTCTGCATCTTAACAAACTTAAGATAAGTTATTTTATTACTAAAATGGACCGATGTGTCATATTCTAATGACTTATCATCGTATGTTCCGACGCTTAGACTCAGGTCTCTTAGAGTCTTCCCGAACAGATTATACATTTCTTCATGTTCTAATCACATCTTAAAAGGTAGCATTTCTAGCTACAAGCAACTATCACAATACCTCTATCAATCTCTTTGATTATCTTTTATTTCAGTCTTCCGACTTAAGTCAGATGCTACATCAAAATTGGTTCTCTGAACCACGTAACATACTTATCGTAGTCGGACTCAATTCGATATGACCACTAGGCTCGGAATAACAATCGTCCTCTTAGTCATTACCGAAACGATGGTAACGACATATTTGAATAAAACCGTATCAATTACTAGCTTCTTGGTAACCTTGTGACTTTCCCTGATCCAAGTGTGAGTCCTGTGCTTCTGGTAGTATAGGCCTCTACTACAATTCACACATACTCATACTTGTCCCAAGTAATGTCTCGCAGTTTTTCCAAGTCACCATACAAGAAAACCACACAACAACTTAACACATTAGATACCAAAACGAAAGTTTTATATTATTTCTTGAAACGATTACATAGGTGTTCAAGTTCACCCTAGACTATGCCTCTAATAGGCTACCCTTACGATACTATGGCTACATCATAACCCGATCTTTGGATATCAAGCCTTCACTCCTGAAACCTTGCATTGTTAGTAGCTTCGCCAAGGATCCTCTGGAATGCTCTTTCCTTCGGCTTTGGCGTCACATTCGGTTTTGCTGCTTCATTTTTCTTCGGGCAGTCCCTAGACATATGCCCCTTGTCTCTGCATCTATAACATACTTTATCCCTATGTGTACAGTCCTTGGAATAGTGACCGATTCTTCCACACCTGTAACAAGTCACTTCTTCGTCGCATCCCTCATAGTGCATCAGCGGTACATTTGGTGTTGTAGCCCTTGTCAGACAATCTCTCTTGAAGTGTCCCTTTCCACTACACTTAAGGCAAACTTCCTCCTTGGTTTAGCACTTGGGGGCATAGTGACCAGTATTCCCGCATTTGAAGCAGGTCACTTCCTTATGGCATCCCCCATTGTGTTTCCTTCCATACTTGTAACACCATTTTGCTTCACCTCTTCCTCCTCCAGACTCTGAGAACATGTTGTTCTTGTTTGACCTTGAAGTTCCCTCAAATTTCCTCTTCTTGCCAACCTCAACCCAAATGGCTGCCTCAAGAGTAGGTGCTTGGCGTACTGGCACAGTAAGTCCATTTTTACTTTTTTGAAGTAAACGCCTTGTTTCTTCCATCTGTTGATCCAGCATTATCCGCACCATTGCCTGTACCCCTGCCATCTTGATTGGCCTAGGTGCAGCTGCTACTTCTGGAGCATGCTCAATCACTTATGGTTTGGGCTGTGGGTTTCCGCTTCGAGTGCTCACCATGTCGATCTATACACCAAGTCGTACGTTTGGTGTGTAGTGACGAGAATTAAGATAGGAAAGATTTTATTTACGATCGACGAGTAAATCTCCTATTACTTCGAAAAGTTACATGTCAGTTCTAATACCGTAATTAAACATTTAGAAATCTGAACACATAAAGTTTCCAGATCCGGTCGGCTACAGACCATGGATCTGATTATACATTTAGCATCATAGATCATTTAGCACATAAAAGCATGTTCAACATTTTCCCTAAATAAGCTAGTGCTTGTGTCTATTCAGGTGTATTACCTAAGACACACTCCTCACAATCATTGCTTAGCATTCTGAGTTTAAATCTAGAAATAAATCCATATTCCTAGTTCCCTTAAACTAATGCTGTGATACCAACTGTGACATCCCCATTTTCACGGCCATAAAAGACGAATTTTGTTTATTCTTTATAAAAATCAGAGTAATTCTTTTAATAAAAATGTTGCGGAATTTGTTCCCAGAAAAACATGATAAATACGTTATCAAAGCATTTTCTAAGAAATGTGTTTTTTTATTCATTTAAAGCATTTGGGATGTCATCTTCAATACAGAAACATAAGCATAAACAAAACTTACATTAATTTACACTAGTGATCTACATCTCTATTAAATCTCTCAGTGCAAAGTAGCTTTGTATCGACACCTGTGATACAAATAAACTGGAGTGGGTCAGATTGGGAAAACTGGTTAGTACAAGGGTTTTCCACCCACAATAATATAATTACTATATTTAAACATCAACCAATCAATCTGATTACCCATCCCCGTTATCTTCTTTGATATTCCTTAAAGACTTATCTTCAGGGTCATCTCCTATATCATATTTACCTCTCATCTTTTTACCTCACATTTCCTTATATGCTCGTTCCTAAGGCATGAATACGTAGTTATAATGTCGCATGAACTCGTAATTCATAGTAAGGGTTAGAGTATCATCACATGAATATACAGTCACAACGTCATCTGGACTCGTAATTTGTTACCTACAGGTTATAAGTCTGCTGGTGTTTCCACGGGTTGTCTAGAATAGTCTATGGTCGCCATCTATACTCTGGTAGATTACTACATCTTCAAATTGCCGGACAAGGTTATAGTATCTTTCATCCTACATCACCGATTCATCATCACCTAATTATCATCACCTTCCTATCATCACCTATCTCTCATCATCTTATTTCATCACACACCAACTATTTCATCTACCCATGTTTTATCCCAACATATTTGTAGATATAAAATAAATATATATATATATATTTAAATCATTTAAAACATGTATAAAATCATTCATCCATCATAGACAGCAAGTATTCAGAAAATATGCACACATAGCACGTAATTTATATAAAATACTTCATATCTATGTGTAAGATGAAAGGGACCATGCACTCACTTGAAAAGGTGGTGAATCCGAACTCAGACAGCGCTTCGCTTCTCAAAAATAATTTCATTCGACGAAACCTAGTATTATTACCACTAGAGTTTAGTCTATTATTCGTCGAGACTAATTAATAGTCTAGTTATTATTACTATTATATAAGCGTTAAACAATACTTATATAACCCATAATAATAGCCCAAATACTTATTATAAGTTCCTAATAATGTTACTATAATTAAATAAACGATATATTAAAAAATATCATAGGCGTAGCTCACTTACAATGGGTTTTATTGAAAACCGGGCTTTGTTTGGAGCAGCGTTCCCGAGCCGAAAACCTCTTCTTCTCGGAGCCGTCGAGCACTTTGGGGCTTCCGCCTCGTGCTAGGGAGGTTCCCTAGGCTTTTCGAGGAGTTTCGGTGCTAGAGAGAGAGTAAAGAGAAGAAAGAATGGGAAAAGTGTGAAGAAAATGATGGTGGGAGAGGTTCTATTTATAGGGTGAAAAATGGATGAACTTGGTGCCACATGTCACCATTTAGTGGCAAGAGTTGGGGAGAAAGCAATGACCAAGATTGTGCCACATCACCCATTTTCGCACAGTACACTTCCGACTTCTAAAATCCGGAACTTTCACATAATACCTCTGTTTTTGACGTTCTTTATATCAACGCGTAGATAAAAATAAGATCTACAACTTTCGTTTTGTCTCCGTCGACTAATTCTCAACCGATTTTAAATTTAACAGTACAAGGAGATTATACTGTTAAATGTCCGCGTAATATTCATAACTTCTACATACGGACTCTATTTTTGTTTGTCTTTTTACCAATGAGTTCCTATTAATGAGATCTTCAATTCTCATTTAGGTCGCGTAGGACAAAAACTAGTCGATCTAAAATTCGAGTTTCGGGTTGTGCTCTACTAAGCCAAATCTTAGAAAATTCATAACTTCCTCATACGAAGTCAGATTTGGGCGTTCTTTTTATGTATGTTCTAGGTTTAATGTATACTACAACTTTTGTTTAGATTTCTAAGGCTAAAAAGTCTTCCATCGAAAATTCACTATTTACGTCTCCCGGTGCCATGATGGTTTTGTCGAAAAACTTCGATGAGCCATAATTTCTTCGTTATAACTCGGATTTCGGCGTTCTTTATATGTACGCAACCCTTGAGACATATTCTACAACTTAGTTAAGATGATTTATTCTAAATAATCTTTTGTCGAAAAGTCTTTTTCGACCCCTATTATCTCTAAATTGACTAGCCCGGATCTACGGGCGTTATATATATATATATATATATATATATATATATATATATATATATATATATATATATATATATATATATATATATATATATATATATATATATATATATATATATATATATATATATGTGTGTGTGTGTGTGTGTGTGTGTGTGTGTGTGTGTGTGTGTGTAAAATATGTGATAAGCCAAGATATGAACAAATTTTTTAATTACTTTTAGGATGAAAAGAGAACCAAATGAGGATCATGAGATGAACTTGCGATATCACCTACCAGGAGATCCCTGTTACATAGTGGAAGAACCGGAAGAGGATCCTAAGGAGGATCCAGAGGAAGAAGAAGAAGAAGAAGAAGAAGAAGAAGAAGAAGAAGAAGAAGAAGAAGAAGAAGAAGAAGAACCCACTGAGGAAATGGAATCGTCAGAACACGATGAAATAGATACCACACACAATGAGGAACTTTTTAACTCTCCTTTCTAACTTTCCTACTGGCGAGGCTCAAGAGTCTCTCACACTCGAAGGGCACCCTAGAATTCGATCCCAGTATAGGGTGGGATCACGAGGAACTCACCGATTTGGCTACCCGGTATACAGAGGATATAATTCGACCCCAACCACTATGATCCATTTCACGAAGGATGGGTGCAGAACTACCCACGAGATTTCAGGGTCAACTTCGACGATATACATAGGAAGATTCGCAATCCAACATGGATTTATAGTATTGACAATGATTATATGAGTGAGCAAGGCTAAATATGTCGTGTTCAATTCGGACAATCCTCGGGGAAAAAACCTATGTCCCAGACCGAGATAGATGCGCTATCACTTTTGTTTGCTCGTACCCTAAGACTTGGTCACCAAGTCAAGACCGTTAGTGATGAGATGGCCATCGTAGAGGGGAACAAAACTCATCTGGACATGGGGATGCAAGGGATGGAGCCTAGAGAACTCTAGACCACAAGGCATCAAGGAGTGATCGACACAAGATCAAATCTACTTATGACTTCATGATCACTCATGGTATCCAACAACTAGAGACAGAGAGACATATCAGGGCATCACTCGCCAGGGGAATACCTCTAGATGGGAGAACTGGCGAAGTGGAATAGCAAGTCAGGATGGTACAGGAGCAGATCCTGGAAATATTGGATGCATTATCCCATAATTTTGGTCTGGAATAGTTTGAGTTGAAACGATGGTTGGGTGATGATGGTAGGAGAAGGCGTTTGGGCAAGTCTAGGGTAATTGCCAATTTTGTGTTAAAAGTTTTGTTATGTGAGCGGTTTTGCAAAGGTTATGTCGCTTAGTTTGCTAGATTTCAGATCGGCTATATGCTAAAATGTTCTTGCCTTCGACTATCCTGAGTGACCAGAGCCTTATCAGATAGACTTTACGTAACAAATGTTAATTAATAGCACACAAAAAATACAAAGAGTTATATGAAAACTTAGTCCCTCAATGAGAAAATACTAATACAAGATGTGAAAAATTAAAGACACAAGAATTTAAAAATCAAAAACTCAACTAGGTTCCCTAGTACATAGGTCGTGCCACAACTAAACCTAGTTGCACACCTAAGTTTTATGATGGTTAGATTTTATGCACTATCTAACCAAAGTGAAATAGTTGATTTGTGATACATGTAAAAGTATTAAATGAGATTTAAATCAACCCATGAATGCTTAAAACTATGAAATATATGTGTAAAATATGTGATAAGACGTGACACTAAAAGAAAACCGAAATATTTTAAGGATGAACTGAGCGCCAAATGAGGATCAGGAGATGAAATTATGCAATCACCCATCGGGAGATCCCTAGGAAGTGCCAGAAGAGGATCCTGACGATGACCCAGAGGAAGAAGAAGAACCCGATGAGGTGATGCAATCGTTGGAAAACGAAGAAGAATAGCAGATGCACGAGGACAAACATGTTATCTCTCCACTCCTATTTCCTTACCGGCAAGGTTTAGGAATCCCACATACACGAAAGCCAACCGAAAATTCTATCCCAATACACAAACGAATCAGGAAGAAGCAACCGAGTTGGCTTCTGGGTATACAGAGGCCAGTAGCCGACCCCAAATAGTATGATCCATTTCACGAAGGTTGGGTATAGAATGACGTGCAATATTTTAGTTTCAGCTTCGACGATTTAGAGAGGAGGACTCATAATCTAACCAGGCTTGCTAGTTTTGTCAACAAATGGCTAAGTGAGCAAGGGGGAACGCATCGATGTGAGGTCGGACTATCCTTGGGGAAAAAACCTTTAACCCCTACAGAGACAGAGGCACTATCACTTCAGTTTACTCGTACCCTTAGACTTGGTTACCAAGTGAAGATTGTCAGTGAAGAGATGAGAATTATAGAGGCGAACGACTCTCATGTGACTAGGGGATGCAGAGGATGGAAGCCCAAATAACTTGAGACCATAAGGCATCAAGGAATGATCACTAATAGATATAGTATTCTTATAAATTCATGATTAGTCACGACATCCAGCAACTAGAGACAGAGGCATAGACTTGGGCGGTACTAGCCACGGCAATATCTATAAATAAGAGAACTATATGAATGAAACGACGAGTCAAGGTGGTAGCGGAGCAGATCCAAGAAATATTGGATGCATTGTCCCGTAATTTTGGATTCGGTAAGTTGGAGCTGGAACGATTGTTGGGTGACAGTGGTGGGAGAGGGATCTTGGGCAAGTCTACGGTAATTTCTAATTTTGTGTTAAAAGTGTTGTTACGGGAGCAGTGTAGGGAAAGATATGTCTCTTGGGTTCCTAGATTTCGGAACAGTTATATACCAAAATGGTTTCCTACTCCGACTATCAACACTAACTGGAGACTTATCAGATAGACCTGACATAACAACTATTAATTAATAACACATAAACGAATACAAATAGTTATATGAAAACTTAGTCCCTTGATGAGAAAACATAAATACACGATGTGAAAAAAAATTATAGACACAAGAATTTAAATGTAAAATACCCAACTAGGTTCCCTAGTACATAGGTTACACCACAACTAAACCTAGTTGTGTAGATAAGTTTTATTATGGTCAGATTCTATGCACTATCTAACCTAAGTGCAATAATTGAATTGTTAAATACTTGTAACAATCTTAAATGAAATTTAAATCAACCCATAAATGCTTAAAACTATGAAATATATGTGTAAAATATGTGATGAGCCGGGATATTAACAAAAAATCGAAATATTTTTCGGATGAACAAAGCACCAAAAAAGGATTAGGAGATGAATGAAGCACTATCACCTACTGGGAGATACCTATTATATGGAGGAAGAGCTAAAAGAGGATCTAGAGGAAGAAGAACCCGATGAGGAGATAGAATTATTAAAACACGAGGAAGTAGATCCCATGAAATAGAAGGAACCTACTATATCTCCATTGTCACTTACCTATCGGCTAGGCACGAGAATCCCATGCACTCGGAAGGCAATCTAGAAGACGATCCCAATACGCAGAGAGATCTGAAAGTAGTCATCGAGTTGGCTTCCCGGTATATAGAGGATAGTAGTCAACCCCTACCGGTATGAGCCATTTCATAAAGGATGGGCATAGAACTACCCATGAGATTTCAAGGTCAGCTACGACGATATACATGGGAGGATTAATAATCCAACCTGCATTGCTAGTACTCTCAATGAGTGGGTGAGTGAGAAAGTGGTAACACATTGATAGGATTTCAGAGAATCCTCAAGGACAACTACCTTGGCCCCTATCGAGACGGAGGCGCTACAACTTCTGTTTG
The DNA here is from genome assembly GCF_002870075.4 of Lactuca sativa. Taxonomy (NCBI): domain Eukaryota; kingdom Viridiplantae; phylum Streptophyta; class Magnoliopsida; order Asterales; family Asteraceae; genus Lactuca; species Lactuca sativa. The sequence continues at coordinate 256,095,801 of NC_056626.2, forward strand.
CTCGTACCCATACACTTGGTCACCAAGACAACATCATCAGCGAAAAGATGAGCATCATAGATGGGAATAATGTTCATATGACCAGTGGGATGTAGAGGATGAAAGCTTAAAGAACTTGAGACCACGAGGCATCAAGGAGTGATCGCCACAAGATCCATTTTGCTTATGAATCTATGATAACTCACAAACATCCAACGACAGGAGATAGAGGGACAGGTACAGGCAGAATAGGCCAGGGTGATAGCTATAAATGAGAGAAATGGGGGAGTGGAATGACAAGTTAGGGTGCTAGAGGAGTAGATCCGGGAAATACTGGATCCATGATCCCGTATTTTTGGACTCGGACAAGGTATTTGGGCAATTCTAGGGTAATTTCCATTTTTGTGTTAAAAGTGTTGTTACGGGAGCAGTGTAAGGAAAGATATGTCGCTTGGGTTGCTGGATTTCAGAATAGTTATATGCCAAAATGTTCTCCCCCTCCGACTATCCTGACTGGCCGAAGCCTTATCAGATAGACCTAACATAACAAATATTAATTAATAACACACAAAAAAACACAAAGAGTTATATGAAAACTCAGTACCTAATTGAGAAAACACTAATACAAAATGAGAAAAATTTAAAGACATGAGAATTTAAAAATCAAATACTCAACTAGGTTCCCTAGTACGTAGGTCGTACCACAACTAAACCTAGTTGCACACCTAAGTTTTATTATGGTCACGTTCTATGCACTGTCTAACCTAAGTGCACTAGTTAATTTGTTAAATAATTGTATAAATATTAACCAAAATTTAAATCAACCCATGAATGCTTCAAACTGTGAAATATATGTGTAAAATACGTCATAAGACATGATACTAAAAAAACTAAAATATTTTTAAGATGAACGGAGCACCAAACGAAGATCAAGAGATGAACTCTTGTTATCACCTATTAGGAGATCCTTGTTACACAGAGGAAGAGCAAGAAGACGATCCCGAGGAGGATCCAAAGGAAAAAGAAGAACTCAATAAGGAGATGGAATCGTCAAAACATAAAGATGTAGATCCCATTCACGAGGAGAAACATGTTACCACTCCACTCTTTCCACCCTACCAGCCACACTCAGGAATTCCACGCACTCAGAAGGTAGCCTAGAAGTTGATCCCAATACATCGAGGGATCATGAAAATGTCACTAAGTTGGCTTCCATTATATAGACGTTGGCGTCTGACCCAAAACAGAAGGAGGCTTGTTAAAAAGAGGCTTCCCATTAAAGACGAGGGTTTAAGCAACATTCTGGACACAAACCCTCTTCGTACCTATCCTCCTTCTATATTTTTGACATGCAAACAACCCTAGAGCAAGTGAGAACAATTTTAAGCCACAAAGTGAGATTTGTGGTGGTTTTGAAGAAAGAAGAAGGTGGCTAGAATGTCTTGAAGTTGAAGTGCACCTTGGATATGATATTGTTACTTGGTTTGGGACATCTTGAAGGTATAAAGCTTGCATCTTTAATCCTTTATCTTGTAGATCTAGGTTCTTTCTCTATTATGCTACTTCTTGGTCCCAAATATTGATTCATGAATGAAGCATGTTCTTGACCCATTAAGTTGTTCTTTCAGACCCTTGGAGGGGTCTTGAGTCATAAAAATGGATTCCAAGTGGTTAGTTTTGCCCCATGCATCATATAGAAGGTATTAATGGATTAAGAAGTGGAAATAAGCATTTAATGGTCATGCAAAGTCATAAAGTTAGAAACTTTATGACTCTTGAGAGTATTTTAGCCATAGATCTAAAAAAATGGGCATGAGTACTTAAGCCCTTAAACAATTAATGGGTTTTTGGACTTTTGGGAGTACGTCCCACGTACTAGGAGTACGACCTGCATATGAAGTCAACCACCCGATGGTTGTCAACATGCGAATACACGAGTACGCCCAGCTTATCGTTAGAGTACGCCTTGTGTACTCACTCTAAGTCGATTTAGCTGAGTTGACTCGGCTGGGTGGACTCAGTTGACTTAGTTGGTTTGACCACGTTTGACCTTAAGGATATTTTCTGGTTTTGATTGAGATTGGTGTTTTGGTTGGAAAGGTAGCAGTTACAGTAGAGATTCAGAATCTGGACCTCATCAGCCATTGTTCAATCCATGAGGTGAGTTCTCATCACTATATTTACGGGTCGAAGGCACCAAGGCTGGCCCGTTGGTTTGACATTTGCTATTCGCTGATATGTTGAGTAGGGAATAGATATGCATGATTATGCTAGTCTAGTAGATCCGTAGGACTACCTGTGATTTTGTCTGCATAATTATCTGTATATGTTTAGATATTGTGTTGGGTTAAGGGTGTATTGTCTTGTGTTGTAGCCAAAAAACCCTAGAGCATTCCGGATATAAGTTGAGGGTCGAGTAGGGCATGCTAAACTCATACTGAGGGCTCAATAGCATTCCAGATACGAGTCGAGGGCCCCATACGGCATGCCAGACTCATACTGAGGGCTCAGTAACATTCTAGATATGAGCTGAGGACCGTTTGGTATGCCAGAATCATACTAAGGTCTAAACATTCAAATCCCATTTCGGTGACTGAGTGGGTGAGGGATCAAGCCAGGCAAAAGATGTGGGCCTGAGGGCAAGCTAGACTTATGTTGTGGTCTATAGGTCAAGGTAGATATGAGCTGTGGGCCTAATAGGCAAGCTAAATTCATACTGTGGGCCTAGGGGTAATCCAATCTTTTAGTTGTGCACCCAGTGTATGCTATTATTGATATATGTGTTTTGGCTGTGCGCTGGTATTTGGGAGAACTCACAAAGCTTCCTGCCTACAGTTTTGGTTTATGGATTCAGGTACTTCAGTGGACCGTGGCAAGGCGAAGGCGTGACCGTACACATCCTTGGTTTTACGATTAAGTGGATCTTGGGAGACTCTGATTTTAAATAATGTTTTGGAAATAATAAATAGGTTGCTTTTGAAAGGTTTAAATTTGTTGAAATTTCTAGGAGGATAAAAGTCGGTATCGGAGCTTCGGTTTGAGTGAAATGAAGGAACACTCGTGTGAATCCATTCTTAAAATAATGAGAAAGGTTTTAAAAATAATTTTCCAAATTGTTTTCAAAATAATCAAAGAGGATGTGATGTGTATGGTCAGTCGGAGCCAGTAAGTAGACTTCAAATTACCACATTGTTATTTGATATTATGATATGTTGGAACATCATGCTACTGATAGGCTACAGATCTCCAGGAATTGCATGATAGAATTGTCTGATTATATTATGCATTGCATCCTAGGGTTCTTTTTATATGGAATAGACGTCATAACTGTAGTTCCTTAGTATATGCATCATAGTTGTACATAACTACTATTTTATATCTTCTGAATGTTTGGTCTTGCCTCGTTTCCTGTTCTTTTCTGATGAAGGGCTTAGGGTAGAATCGAGTATGCAACTGTCTATAGGATCCAATGTTATGTATGATTAGCATATGTGATTGCTGCAGGGTTGGTGGTAGTTGCATGAGTGGGTGCAGTGCATAGCGGGTCAGCATGAGGAAGGATTAGCCACTCTTGATAGAGTGAGGGAGGGTCGAAGGTGTATTGGAGATGCTGGGATTTAGAGATCGAGAATTTTGTATGAAAATCTGCCTGACTTTATTGTGTCTTAGTGCTAGACGGTTGTACTGCTCGAATTTTGATTGCTTTTTTCTTTGTAGGACTCACATTGATGTGATCTAACAATCAAATGAATACATTAAGTTACATGCAATGGAGGTTAAATAATCTTAGGGAGAAGGATTTGGCCTATTTCACATTTCTCATTTGATTCTAACCTTTGTAGGGTTGGATTCTTTAGTCGAAAGATTATTTAAGCTTTTTTCATGTAATTGTATTCATAAAGTGGTTGGCTAACATTGATTGAGTCCTTTAGCAGCTGATGGTAGGGGAGGTAGGGAATCCTAAGAGAGCCTAGGAAATATTTTAGTGCGATTGTTTCACTGTTAAGAAGGTATCGGGAGTATTATTATGAGTAGGTCTTGGAGAACCCGAGATAATCCTTGAGGAAAGAATGGATAGGTGTGGAAGGTAGTATTGGGCCCGTACTACTGGAAGCACAAGATCCATACTCAAATTGAGGAGAGTTTTAGGGATTCTACGGGTTGGTCAGGAGAGATACCTTGGTTTGATACCATGATTCATGGTAGTTGATTTGTATCTGTCGATCTTTCAGTTATGCTTTCTCAGGCATGAGGACTGGTCCGGTAATTGTTGGGCCCCAGTGGTGATATCAATTTGGGTTGGTGCAGACCTAGATAAACTTGTTGGTTTTAAGGTCTCGGGGTTTTTATCTTGAGGCAGTGCATTCGAGTCGTGGGACTCAAGAAGGGAAAGACCGTTACGATTGGCATGGGGATTGTTGTTGGGAGTAGAACGGTTGATTGATGGTTGGTGTGTCACTATCGATAGTAGGGATTTTTCCCTTTTAGTTTTCCAATTTCGGGGAAGGAGTTGGCAAGATTTTTCCCTGTTAGTTTTCCAATTTCGTTTTGGATCGTAAGTCAGTATTTTCTAATGCTTTTCCTTGAAATCCTTAATGTTGAAGTGGTCATGATTGGAAATTTTCAAATTTCTTCAGTTGAAATTCAATATTCTCTTAGGATTTGTTTGATCCTTATCTGGAAGATCATCCTACATAAGTTATACATGCCAGGGTAAGGAAAGGTTGTACCTGGTTGAGCGGGTTTGAGATATGGTTTCGTTTCAACACCAGTTGGTGTTAGTTCGAACCCTAAATAGGGGAGAACTAGGCATTCTTCTTGGAGGATCATCGATCTGTTCGGGTTCATGGTATTGAGAGAATGAATTTTAGGGATCTGTGGTGCGATTATGTGGGATCTTAGTTCAGGGTTTGGTCAAGGAAGGGGTATACTGTAGGTGGTGATCGTATTAATGTGTTCAGGAGACACATGGGTTGTCACTCAGCAAGAAGTGGGTGATCAATGAGCTATTGTTTCCTTTTGGGGTTCTAATGAATAAATTGTTTGATTAGTGTCTAAGCCTGTAACTATATTTGCTAAGTACTTGACCCGGTTGTGCATGGTCCTTTTGGGTTGCCTTTACCATAGCAACTTCACAGGGTGATTTATAAAGAGAGAAGAGATATTATTATATTAATATGTTATGAGAATAATATATTAGAGGAATAATATTATTATTTGATTGATGTAAGTCATAAATTAATTAAGAATTAATTTGGTGACTTAAAGAGGTTAATTGAATAATGGAGCATAAACTGTCAAATGTGTGATAGTTTTGTTTTTGAGCTATGAATCCTTATGGATATTAGGGTGGACAAATTTTAGGGTTGGATATCTTAAATTCGTCCAAGCCTCATATCTAGAAGGATCTTTGGATTTCTTAGGGCCTAAGTTATTTAATTAGGGTTAAGGGAGTAACCCTAGTAGCTCATAGTATAAATAGACCCCATGGGTGAGGGAAATCGGCCACTCTCTTGCAAGATAGAAACCCTAGAGCCGATTTCCTCACTTCTCCTCTCTCTCTAAATCATCCTCTTGCTAGTTGGTGTTTGTAAGCCATTAGAGGAGTGACAATTGTGACTCTAAGCTCCAAGATCAAGAAGATTCAAGCAAGCAACTTAAGGAATTCTTCTAGATCTGATTTCATATGTTATGATACAATTGTTTACACTAGATCTAGAATTGTAGAGAAACCTAGATCCAAGCATTAGGGTTTGCATGTGCACATAGGAAAGTTCATATGGCTCAAACCCATTAGTGGTATCAGAGCTTTGATTGATTTCTATTGAATTGATGCTTTGTTTGATTGTTTTTTGCTTTAAAAATCATTTTTTGTGGCTTTGACCGATGAACTCGGCGAGTTCCATTGTGGACTCGGCGAGTAGCTCCAACTCGGCGAGTTCATAGTGGAACTCGGCGAGTTCTAGCATCAGTTAGAGCTGATTTCGGGATTTCTTGTTGTTTTGCTTGAGGATACTGGCCTTAATTGCTTTGGGTCATTAATATCCGAATTTTATCATATATTTGAATATATTCTTGACCAAACAAAAGATAATTACCATTTGATTGAATGATAATTTCCTTATATGATAATAATTGATTATTTGAATTAAATTGGTAAATTGTCTTCCAAGTAACATTGATTAGATCAAATTTAGATAATCATTAAATTAATTAGTTGATTTATATTATTTGCTATTTGATCCTTTATGTTTTGAAAAGTTCAAAACTTGTCCTCAAGTTTTGAAATTTAAGTTTTGCGATTAAAAGTTTAATTTGAATAATTTAAATTTCAAACTCTAGAATTTTACAAGTTTAAAATTCAACCCTATACTATTATATTATTACAAGCTTAATATATATATATATATATATATATATATATATATATATGATTTAAAAAAATGCTAGTCTTACCGTTAGTAGGCCTCATTTACGAAGTCAGTCTATAAGGTGGGTATAAGGTTGCTGCCTATAAAATGGCGCTTAATGGGTGTACACTCACACCTACCGCTTGCTTGACTGGTGGAGGGTCGTTAGCCAAACGGGTAGGATATGGCAATTCTCTCCTCATTAATATGTATAATGGATTTATATGAAGTAACTAAACGTGTTTCATAAAAATTCCCAATCTTAGTTACTTTAGGAAAAGTGAATTGATGCAATCCCATGAAATTACACTTTCTACCCTTGCTAAGAAGTTAGTGGAGCGTGTGTGGTTAACCGGCACACTAATTGGTTCTAAGAAAAGGTGGCAAAGGGTGACTCATTGTTTGTCATAGTTTGATGGAGCGTGTGTGGTTAACCAGCACATCGAATAGGTGACTGTAACAATGAGGGCATCATGTATATTTGCATGGTTATTCACACCCTCTTTGTGATCCTCGGCATCCCAGTAACAAACCAGAGGGGCATATCGAGATTAAACATGCCATTAAAAAGTTCAATGAATCTCAAAGGAATCTAGGAATTTTTCAATACATTTAAAACTTAATCTCTTTTATGTTTTTCATGGTGGAGAATTAGTGAATCGTCATTCACTTACCTTCAAATTATTTGCATATTGGATTACGACATCCCTTTTCTAGTATGTAAATAATGTTGTTGGATCCTAGCCCTAATTTCTCATTTTGGTTGTTTAATTAGGGATTCACTTCTAATCAAACTTTGTTCTTTTCTTTTTCAGATGTCAAACTCGAACAACAACAATGCTTCTAGCTCGAACTCCTCCGGCTCGTTCTCACTCATGAATTTGTGTGGGAGAGTGATTTTCGATGGGTCCAATTTCAATGATTGGATCCGAAACAACTAAATGGTCACTCATTATGAGGACAAAGATTATGTCCTCGATAAGGACCTGAAGGAGGTGAACATCAACACTGCTACTCCCGAAGAGATCGTTGCCTTTGAGGCTCATGAGCATGATGCTACGAAAGTCCATTGCATCATGCAAGTGACCATGACTGTTGAACTTCAAAAGTCCTATGAGGACTACTATCCTTATGAGATGCATCAAGACTTGGTGGACCATTACCATCAAAGTGCGAGGCAAGATAGGTATGAGATCTTCACTTCGATGATCACTGACAAAATGGGTAGTGGAGAGTCCCTTATCGCTCATCTGCAAAAGATGGAGAGATATGTCAATCGTCTGCTAAAGTTGAACATTAACTTTGATGAAGACCTGGTGATTGACATTATCCTTCACTCCTTTCCTCCCTGCTACAACCAGTTCCGCATGACCTATCACATGAATAAGGAAGAGGTCACCTTGAGCAAGCTCCAAGGACTACTGAGAACTGCTGAGAGCAATCTCAAAGACAAGTCTATTGCATCAACTCCCACTCTAACCGCTGCTCCTGTTTTGGCGATAGGGAAAGGGAGGGGTAAGAAGAGGAAGGCTCCCTCCAAGAGCAACCACAAGGGTAAATCCCAAGATGGTACCTCTTCTAGTGAAACCAAAGTTGGTTCTGCTAAGCCTAACTCTAACCCTAAAGAGGCAGAGTGCCACCACTGCCACAAAATAGGGCATTGGAAAAGAAGTTGCCTGGAATATCTACAAGCCATCAAGGATGGGAAGATCAAGTCGTCTCTTGCAGGTATTTACATAATTAAATCTAATGATTCATCACATGCTATTTCTTGGGTTCTTGATACAGGATGTGGTTTTCACATATGTTCTGATTTGTAGGGACTAAGAAGAAATAGGGATGTGGAGCGTGGAAGAATAAATCTAATCATGGGGAACAGAAGATCATCGCCTGTCACCAAGATTGGAGTGTATTCTTTAGTGCTTAATAATGGATTAAGTTTACATTTAAATAATTGCTACTATTCGCTAAACATGGCAAAAAACATCATTTCATTTCATGGTTAGTTTAGACAAGGATTTAGATATTCATTTGGTAATGAGAAAGGTTCAATTTATGCTTATCTAAATGGTGTTTTATATTTTGAAGCAATGCCTTGTAATGGAATTTATGAAACTGTTATGGTTGTAGATAACTTAGGAAATGATGTATTGTGTGTGGATTCTTGCAATAGTATGAATAAAGCATGCTTGTGTAATGTCGTCTTGGACATGTCAACAAGAAATGCATAGCAACTTGACAGGGTGATTTATAAAGAGAGAAGAATATTATTATATTAATATGTTATGAGAATAATATATTAAAGGAATAATAATATTATTTGATTGATGTAAGTCATAAATTAATTAAGAATTAATTTGGTGACTTAAAGATGTGAATTGAATAAAGGAGCATAAACTGTCAAATGTGTGATAGTTGTGTTTTTGGGCTATGAATCCTTGTGGATATTAGGGTGGACGAATTTTAGGGTTGGATATCTTAAATTCATCCAAGCCTTATATCTAGAAGGATCTTTGGATTGCTTAGGGCCTAAGTTATTCAATTAGGGTTAAGGGTGTAACCCTAGTAGGTCATAGTATAAATAGACCTCATGGGTGAGGGAAATCAGCCACTCTCTTTCAAGATAGAAACCCTAGAGCTGATTTCCTCACTTCTCATCTCTCATTAAATCATCCTCTTGCAAGTTGGTGTTTGTAAGCCATTAGAGGAGTGACAATTGTGACTCTAAGCTCCAAGAACAAGAAGATTCAAGCTAGCAACTTAAGGTATTCTTCTAGATCTGATTTCATATGTTATGATACAATTGTTTACACTAGATCTAGAATTGTGAGCCTTGGATACATTGCATGTTCAATTAGAGAAACCTATATCCAACCATTAGGGTTTGCATGTGCACATAGGAAAGTTCTTATGGCTCAAACCCATTATAAATAAGAAGTCGTTAGAGTTACTCAACTTGAGTATCGGTGGCGGAGAGAAATTGTTAGTTGGGTGTATGGATTTCTAATTATAGTCTAGTTCGTGTAGAGATCAATCAGGAAATCAATTTCATAATTTGGTACATTCAGCTCCGTGAGGGTTTTGGTTCTTTCAACTTAATGTCACTACGTCCTCGATTATTGGTCGCATAGTTTGCCATTTAGAAAAGGTTCTCCGAAGGTTTCGAGTTGTGGCAGTTGAAGTTCTATGGATGTTTCTGATGGGTTTTGAGCATTCTGACACTTCCTAAGTGTACATGCAACCCTAATAACCTTGGATCTATGTTTGTCTAATAATCATGCAAAGTTGTTTTCCAAGGTTATGAACCTATCTAGCATACATGGGTACAATTTTCTTTGTATAAAAGATGCAACTACATACCTTGTTGCTGTAAGTGTTCCTTGAAACCTTGTGAGCCTAGAACCTCAAGTGTGATGCCTCAAATGATTCACACAACACCAAATGCAAGGTATAAACTTGAGAGAATACTTTAACACACTCAACATCGGCCAAGCCCTCTTGTTTCTCTAGTGTCTCACTAGTGTAGTCGATTTTGGGGAGAGACATGGTCCTTATATACTGTGTTGCATTAGGTAAAACCCTAATGTAACATGACTCTTCATTTCTCAATCCATGGGTTAACTCCATGGAGCATCCTATGGGTGGAACCCAACTTGATAATCCATGGAGCCTTTTAGCCCACTATATAAGATATGGAAGATTTACATAATCTACCCATATATTTAATTAGTTATTCTTTTGATCACATAATTAATTCTAAATTCATTCTTGATCAAAAATAGTTAAATAATATTATTAATATATTAGAACTTATAATATAGTAATAAACCATATGTGTTATTTCTCTTATTTAGTTTATCCAATTGCATGGTGCCATGCAACCCAAATGGACCATGTCGGGTCGGGTCAAGTATTTACCAGAAATAGTTATGGACTTAGACACCTTATCCAATAGTCTCCCACTTGGATAAGTCTAATAACTAGAACTGCAATACTTCAGGAACCGATCGGCAATCGTAGCTCTTTCAAGGTCTCTTGGAACTGAGAAGATGCTGATACGCCATTTAAGATAAGTGATCATATAATCCTCTGTTCTAGATATCAGCCGGACAAATACATGGAACAATGTCTTACTTATTGTCCAACATTTTGTTTCTCGATTTCCAATTTGTTTGACAAAGAACTTAATTGAACACATCAACTTAGTTCTGACCGGGCCCGGTACATAGGTCAAAACAAAATCATCGAGGGGCCCAGATATCAGCTTCTAATCCAAGAAAGAACAGATAAACTTCGACTCGTATGTTTGTTCTACCATTCATTGAATTACACACAAAAGCACGTTTTATAACATAGAGTTACCAATGCGTTTTCGTACAATCAATGCATAACCAACTCGTAAGTAACAAACCATATCTCTAGGTTTGAAGACTTATATGATATTATTGTCTCACGATCACTCGAGATAGATTCCATGAAGTGATTCCAGTGAGTGTGGGTTGATTCCAATACTCAGAACTTATCAGCACTCATGATTGTTGTAGCCATGTCCAACACCTTAGACCTCTGCAACCAATCATGAGAGTCTTGATTCATACCTACTTCCGACATAAGACCGACTGTGGAGGTTCGAATAATATGATATACCAAACATAATTATTCTTGAAGTCAAAACATGCAAAAGAAATATAGTAAACAATTGACAAAAGATAGTAACACTTTACTCATAAATAAACACAACTTTTATTCATCATCAAATGTCAATTACACTTTACAAATTTCATACTTTATCTAACTACTAAAACTTATATCATCCTTCAGCGCTATGCTCCGAGCATGCTGGAGATGCTTAACCCTACTCAGTCCCTTCGTGAGGGGATCTGCTGGGTTCTCATCCGATGATACCCACTTTTCCACGAGGATTCCTTCTTTTATGCGATGTCTGGTAAAATGATATTTTCTGTCGATGTGTCTGGATCTACACTGATCCCTTGGTTCCTTGGCTAAGGCAACAACACTTTCACTATCACAGAAAATTTCCATAGGCTCCTTTATAGCTGGTACAACTCCAAGGTCTCCAATGAAGTTCTTCAGCCATATTGCCTCCTTTTCTTCCTCACTCGCTGCTATATACTCTGATTCACCAGTGGAATCAGCCACTGTCTCCTGCTTGGAACTCTTCCAAGTGATTGCTCCTCCGTTTAACGTAAAGACCCAGCCCGACTGAGAGTGGAAATTATCCATATGAGTTTGGAAGCTAGCATCACTATACCCTACAACTCTCAAGTCATCACTCCTACCGAGGGTAAGGACCTAGTCCTTAGTCCTCCGTAGGTACTTGAGGATATTCTTTACCGTAGTCTAGTGTGCCTTGCCAGGATTCCCCTGATACCTGCTAACCATGCTCAAGGCAAAGGCTACATCAGGTCGAGTACACGTCATAGCATACATAATCGAGCCTACTGCTAAAGCATAAGGCACTTGACTCATTTCTGCTATCTCAGCCTCGGTACTTGGGCTTTGTGTCATACTCAATTTGGTGTTACTCTGGATGGGTAACTCTCCTTTCTTGGAATTCTGCATGTTGAATCTCTTCAACACCTTGTCCAAGTATGTACTTTGACTAAGTCCAATTAGTCTTTTACTCCGGTTTCTCAAAATCCTTATCCCTAGAATATAGGCAACTTCTCCTAGGTCCTTCATAGAGAAACACTTCCCAAGCCAGGACTTAACTTCCTACAGAGTTGGGATGTCATTTCCTATGAGTAGTATGTCATCCACATACAATACCAAAAAGCTAACTATACTCCCACTAGCCTTGACATACACACAAGATTCATCTTCACTCCTAGAAAAGCCAAATTCCTTGACCTTTTCATCAAAGCAAAGATTCCATCTGCGAGGTGCTTTCTTTAATCCATAAATGGATTTCTCAAGCTTACATACTCTATTAGGGTACTCGTTGCTGACAAAACCTTCTGGCTAACTCATGTAAACATCTTCAGTCAACTTTCCATTAAGGAAAGCGGTTTTGACATCCATTTGCCAAATTTCATAGTCATGAAATGCAGCTATGGCTAACATAACCCTAATAGACTTAATCTTGGCTACTGGAGAAAAGGTCTCATCATAATGCACTCCAGGAATTTGAGAGAAGCCCTTTACAACCAGCCGAGCCTTATAAGTGTGTACATTACCATCCATGTGGGTCTTCTTCTTGAAGATCCATTTGCACCCTACAGTCTTACGACCTGGTACATTCTCAACCAAGTTCCAAACTTTATTGTCATACATGGATTGTATCTCGCTATCCATAGCCTCTTTCCATTTAGCAGACTCGGGGCCTGCCACGGCTTCCGCGTAGCTGTTAGGTTCATCCAGACCTACTAGTGTCTCATCACTAATAAGTGTCTCACCTTCCACAGTAATATGGAAACCATAGTAATGCTCAGGTGCATTCCTAACTCTCGTGGAACGCCTCAGAGGTACAGACTCGTTAATTGGATCAACAGGAGTTTCCTCCTCAAGTTGAGGGCTAGGGTTTGAAGTTCCTTCACCGCTTGACTCTTGAAGTTCTTCAAGGTCAATTTTCCTCCCACTGTCTCCTTGTCTTATAAATTCTCTCTCTCGAAAGATTCCTCTTCTTGCTACAAAGACCACACTATCACTAGGTCTGTAGAAGAGGTAACCAAAGGATCTTTGTGGGTAGCCGATGAAAAATACACCTCTCGCTTCGAGGTTCTAGCTTATCATGAGACTCACGCCTCACAAAAGGCTCGCAACCCCAAATCTTGATGTGGTCTAGTTTAGGTACTTTACCAGTCCACATCTCGTGAGGAGTTTTGGCAACTTTCTTTGTAGGGACTAGATTAAGAATATGGGCGGCAGTCTCTAAGGCATACCCCCAAAATGAAATTGGTAGCGCAACTCGACTCATCATGGAACGAACCATA